>NC_045595.1:12841847-13144877 GCF_009762305.2 Zalophus californianus | reverse complement strand
CCCCGGCTTTCCTTCTTTTTAAACTCGAACTTTGCATTATGAAAAATGTCCAAGATCCCACAAGCTGGAAAAAGCATGCAATGAAACCCAGAGCAATCGTTAACATTTTGCCATATTTGCTTTATCTACACACATTGGGAGCTTGCACGGAGCCGTTTGAAAGTGAGTCGCAGGCTTTCTGACACTTTACTGATTTCGTTCATTTTGCTCCACACGTTGGAAGTTTCTAGAGACCTTCATTCTGCACCCAGCATTATCAGAGTTTGGACACTTGCTCACTCCTTCTGCCCTCTCTGCCGCTGAGGGGGATCTTTCCTGCAAACTGGTAACATTTCCCTTCCCAGGGCAGAATGAAGCTGTGAAGGCATCAGAGCCAAACTCGGACCTGCTGACCTCGTTTGAGGCAGGACCCTCTCGACAAAGCCTTCACTCAGGCTAGGTTAGGTGTCTGGACGGAGAGTGAGCGATTCCCCACCCCCTTCTCCTCACCCCCCTCCTCCCCCCCCCTCCACACACACACACACACACACACACACACACACACACGCGCGCGCGCGCGCTCACGGTTCCCAGATAAAACACAGGCTGCCCAGTTAAAAACAAATTTCGCATCAACAATGAATAATTTTTTGGTATTTTTTTTTAATTTTTTTAAAGATTTTATTTCTTTATTTGACAGAGAGGGGGAGAGAGGGCTCACAAGTAGGCAGAGTGGCAGGCAGGGGGAGAGGGAGAAGCAGGCTCCCCGCTGAGCAGAGAGCCCCACGCGGGGCTCCATCCCAGGACCCTGGGATCATGACCTGAGCCGAAGGCAGACACATGCCTAACCAACTCAACCACCCAGGCGCCCCAGTATACATTTTTAGTATAAGTATGTCCCACATAGTGCATGTTGTGATGTGATATATAATATATAAAATATAATATAATATAATAAATATATGAAATGGTAGCATGTCTGAGGTATTGGAAACACAGCGCAGAGGCCACTGCGGCCTGGCCTGGTCCCTGGGAGCCCCCAGAGCACACAGTGCACACAGAAGGCGCCCAGTAAGTCCTGGGAGGAGGGATGTGTGGCTCCCCAGCTCGGGATCAGGGACCGGCTTCCGACCGGCTTCCGACCGGCCTGCCGCGCCCGCCCCGCAGGGACCTCGGGCGCCGGTTCTCCGTGGAGCGCCTGCCGGCTGTCGTGGTGCTCAAGCCGGGCGGGGACGTGCTCACCCGCGACGCCACCGACGAGATCCGGCGCCTGGGCCCCGCCTGCTTCGCCAACTGGCAGGAGGCGGCGGAGCTGCTGGACCGCAGCTTCCTGCAGCCCGAGGACCTGGACGACCCCGCGCCGCGGAGCCTTACCGAGCCGCTGCGCCGCTGCAAGTACCGCGTGGACCGGGCGGCCCGGGGCAAACGCGGCCCCGGGGGCGGGAGCCCGCCCGAGGGGGAGGGCGGGGCGGAGGGCGGCGGCGCCGGGGAGCTGTTCTGACCCCTGCGGGGAGGATGCGCGTGGGGATTCTGTGCTGCAACCTCCCGAAGAGTGCCGCCCCAGACACTAAGGGGACACAGCAGGGGACACTTGAGGCAGACGTCCTAGCGTCGGGGAGCAGCGCCACCCCCCCCAGCACGGGGGCCTCGGACTAAACAGCGGGGCTTCAGGAGATGCAAAGTGCTGCGGAGTGGGGGTGGGGGTGAACAAGAAGACAGGCAACCCAGTCAAAACTAAGAAAAGGACCTGAAGAGGCATTTCTCCAAAGAAGATCCACAAACGACCAGCAAGCACACGAAAAGATGCTCAGCATCATTAGCCATTAAGGAAATGCAAATCAAAAGCACCGTGAGATCCCACTTCTCACCCAGTAGGATGGCTGTAATCAAAACCCAGCACATAACAAGTGTTAGCAGGGAAGTGAAGAAAGTGGAACCGTCCAGCATTGCTGGTGGGAAGTAAAAGGGTGCAGTTGCTGTGGAAAGCAGGGTGGGGTTCCTCAATAAGTTAAATACATAATGACCATAATTACCAGCAATTCTACTCCGAGGTATAAATCCAAAAGAAATAGGGACTTAAACAAATAACTGTGTGTGCGTGTTCTAGCAACACTATTCACAACAGCTAAAAGGTGGAAAAACCCCAAATGCCCCTCAATAGACAAATGCATAAATAAAATGTGTTCCATCCATACAGTGGGATGCTATTCAGCCATTAAAAGGAATGAACAACTGATACACGGTACAACATGGATGAACCTCAAAAACATTGGGCTCAGTGAAAGAAACTGGACACAGAAAGTCACATAGTGTCTGCCTCCATTTATATAAAATGTCCAGAACAGGCAAATCCAGAGACAGAAAGCAGATCAGTGGTTGCCAGGGCTTGGGGGAGGGGGAGTGGGGAGTGACTGCTCATGGGGAATGGGGTCTCCTTTAAGGATGATGAAAATGTTCCGGAACTAGACAGAGATGCTGTTGGTACAACACTGTGTATGTACTAAATGCCACTGAATTGTTCACTTCAGAATGGTTTCTTTCATGTCATGTAAATGTCACCTCAATTTTTTAAATTAAAAATAAATAAATAATAATAGAAAACCGGCCATGGGAAGAACAAAGCCCAACGGCAAAAGACAGGAGTGCCTCCTCAAGCGGGGGCCCCAAAAGGATCTCGTCCAGGAGGCGACGTTTCTGCAAAGCCTTGAAAGAAGGTCGAACGGAAGGGAAATCGCAGCCAGTTGCAAAGTCCGCAGGTAAGAGACCGAATATCAAAATGAATTATTTAGAAATTCGTTCAAGTTTCCTTTTTTTTTTTTTAACAATGAAACAGGTGCTTAGGGCAGTGGGTGGTGTGGGGGTCGCTTTAATGAGTTTAGGGGCTTGCGGGGCTCCCTGGATCCGGCCGCCGAGCCCTTGCGGCTCTTGGGGCGGCCTCGGTCCCTTCTTCGCCCCGCCCCGCGCCGGCCCCGCCCGGCCAGGACCTGGAGGCCGGGAGGGGGCGCCCGCTGGGTCCCCGGAGGGAGGAGAAGACTTTGTCCCAAGTTTTCGCGGAGTTTCCTCGTCCCCACCGCGATCCGCACACCAATCCCTCTACGGCCTCCCAACTTTCAGACACCTCTTGCCGTCCCGCCCTCTCCGGAACTTCTGGGAGCCCTTGGACGCCCGCCCAACTCCCCTGCCCCGTTACAATCTCTTCTATTCCTCGACTGCCCGCCCCCTTACCCCGGCCCGAAGACCCCCGCTATGGCCCGGTCGTACGGCGGCCGGGTGCTGGCCGCGATGACCCTGCTGGGCATCCCCGCGGCTGTGCTGGCGGCGCTGGGAGCGCAGCTGCTGTTCCAGCTGCAGGCGGGCCGAGCGGAGTTGCGGGGACTGCGCGCCGACGGGCTCGGCCCCGAGCTGGGTGCCGGCCCCGGGCTGCCCGAGGACGCGGCCGGGGCGCTGCTGCCGCTGGCCGCCGCGCTCGCCGCGCTCGCCCTGGTGTTGGGCCTCACCTGCCTTCTGCTCGCCGCGCTCTGCGGCCACCTGGGCGCCGAGCTGGCGCGGGGGCCCGGCCCCGGCAGGTAGGACAGGCCCCTCCGCCCCGAGGCCCGGCTGGGGGCTGGGCGAGCCCAGGCGAGCCGCTGCGCCTCTCGGGGCCTCAGGCTGGGGGAGAGCTTCCCCTCTTCCTTTCTTCCATCCGGTCCTCCCTTCCTCCCTTCTCTCCATCCCCCACTCCTTCTATCATCCCTTCCTCCCTACATCCTATATTAGTTGAAAATTTGCAGCAGGTGCACCGACTGCTGCACCCTCCATTTTACAGAGGTGGAAACTGCGGTCACAGAGGACCCAGGGGCGGCTGGCCTCCGTGTTGATAGCGCTTGTCATTGAGGGAACCCTTAAGCTTTACGCGCTTCTCTCGTTCTGTGGACTCGCCCAGTGAAGGCCCGCGCGGTCCCTGCGCGGCTGATGTTGCGACCTCCTTTTGTAACTGTGCCTCACACAGGGGAGGCTGATCTCTCTAGGCTGCCGGGTTTGGAAGCGGGTGGACGAGATCTGAACTTGCTTCTGGTAGAGCCAGAGCCTGTGCTCTGGCGCTGGGTGGGCTTCCTTCCTCAGGCACCTGGGCTCACCAGGAACATGGTTACCTGGGAGGCAGGTGTCAGGGGGCAGGGAATGCTGGGAGGAACCTTCCCAGTGTTTCCCTCCAGGATGCTGGGGGCGGTGGGGGGGGGGGGGGGAAGAGCCAGAATCAGGGTCCAGGATGCCATGGATTAGAACGGATGGGAACTCCCACCACTGGAGTAGATCCCACCTAAAGTGTGCATTATCCATTCCATAGCTCAAGGGGTGTTGAAATGCACTGGTGGGTCAGTCAACAAATATGTGTTGGGTGCCTGCAGAGGGCTGAGCCCAGCACTGGGAGTAGAGGACACAGCAGAAACCAGGCGGACCCAGACCTGCCCTCATGGGGTAGACAATACAGACAAGACTGTAATGTCAAGTGAGAATGAATGCTGGGAAAGGAAGAAAATGGGGTGATGCCAGGGTGGGGGGTTGAGATGGGACCATCAGCAGAGGCTTGAGTTGGAGACTTGAAGGAGGAAAGGAGGCAGAAGATCTGGAGGACTGTGATCCAGGCAGGGGGAACACCACGTGAAAAGGCCCTGGGGCAGGAATGAGCTTGGGGTGTTAGAGGGAGGTCGAGGTGATGGGTGTGGCCAGAGGGAGACATGAGGGAGATAGGGGCAGGGAAATCAGGAACAGGACCATGCAGGGCTCCTTGTGCTGTGGTGAAGATCTTGGGGTTTACTCTGCCTGAAAGAGTTATGAGAAAGGAGGGGCATGATCTGACTTCAGTTTGGAATAACCCCCTCCAGCCACCATGGAAAAAAGGGGCCAGGAGGGCAGATGGTGGGGAGATGAGGGAGGAGGACACTTCCACTGCACCGGTGGGAGGTGAGTGATAATGGAAGCTCTCAGAGCCTCCGTTTCCTAAGCTTTCAGGAATGGGGAAGGGAGAGTGCACACAACAGAAGCACTTAGCATGGTGCCAGGCTCAAAACCAAGTCCTCAATCAGTCTCAGCTCTTGGGAATCTCTTTCTATCATCTCTGATAACAAGTTACCCCTGGTTTCCTCATTTCCCAAATAAGCTTATGGTCTGTAAAATAATGGAAGTCAGGTGTCTAGCAAGTGTCTGTGCATAATAGCTGCTTCATGAATGTTGGATGTTTGAATGGACTGATGTATATGGGTGGGTCATGGGAGAGCGGGGAAGGGTGGTGGATGGATGAGTGGCGAATGAGGGATGGATGAATGGACAGATGGATAGTTGGTTGGATCAATGGATGGTGAATGGGAGATGGACGATGGATGGATGGGTGGGTGAAGGATGAATGGATGGATGGATGGATGGATGCGTGGGTGGTGAATGGCAAATGAATGGATGGATGGATGGTGGCTGTTTAAATAAGTGATTAGATGGATTAATAGGTCCCAGTTAAATGGATGGATGGCTGTATGGTTGAATAATAGATGGGGATGGGTAGATGGTAAATGGTAGTGGACATTTACCTGGAAGGATGGATGAGGGGGTAGATGGAGAGATGGATGGATGGATGGATGGGTCCTCACATAGATCTCAGGTCCCCCAAAGCTGGACCACTCTCCCTCCCTCTCCTCCATGGCCTTCCCCCACCAGCTTCACCCCCTGAACCCGTTTTCTTCCTGCCCCACTTCCTCCCAGGTCTGACTGGTTTCTCTATGACTGCCGCCTCCTCAGACACGTGGCCCTTGGCCTTTTCTGCTGTGGGGTCTCTGTCTACTTAGCAGGTGCGTGTTGGGGAATAGAATATGGGGTGTAGAGCCCTGGGCGGGGGTGGCCGGGGGTAATGACCCCATAACTGAAGTCAGCTCTCCAGAGCCAGTCTGCCTGTGTTCGACTCTCGGCTCTGACACTTTCGTGCTCTGGGACCTTGGGCAGATTCCCACTGTGTCTAGGTTTCCTCATCAGTACAGTGGGATGCATACATCCCTGCCTTCTAGAATTGTTGAGGGGATTCTGGGTTAGTCCCTGTGAAAGCCCATGCATGGCATCTGACCCCAGTGGGGGTTCCATAAGTCGTATTGTCTTCAGAACATTCTTGATTCTTCAGTTTCTTACATTTGGTTTGAACAAAAGTTTTCATGTCCTTGGTGGTTTTCTGGAGATAGTGTTTCACAGGTTGGTCTTAGTAAAAAGCTGTTTGGTTACAAATATCAGAACCTCCAGCTCAAGAATGGCTTAGGTTTAAAAATAAACTAGAAATGCAGTTGTAAATCCCAAACATGAAGCAAAACAAAAACTAATAATGTGGGTACCAGAAGGACACAGCGCACAGTCTTCCCTTCCCTGACCTGTAATAACTTTTCTTAGATCAACATTCTCTCACCCACATTTGCCGGTAAAGGAACCAAATCATCAAGTTTCTTTAGAGAGACTCCTGACATTTTATATTTTGTTCTAATCTTGAAAAATGTGTTGATAATGCTGCAGACTCAGTGCTGAATCATACATAGACCATGGGGACCCTTATAAACAACCCGTTTTCCTAGAAGAAGAAAATATTCAGCTGAATGAAAAAGAAGGGATTTGCTATTACTGTCTTTTTTTCATTCCTACAACAGAAAAATAGAAGTTTAGAAGAGATATTTAAATTATTTATTTGTGAGATGTGAGCCTAGGGTTCATTATGGGAATATAAGGGTATATATGGGTATATAAAGTGCAGGGAACTCTGCATAACTTTTGCTGTTTGACTCAATAAAATGCTCCAGCTGTGAGGTTTTTTTTTTAAGATTTTATTTATTTATTTGAGAGAGAGAATGAGAGAGAGAGAGCACGAGAGGGGGGAGGGTCAGAGGGAGGAGCAGACTCCCCGCCGAGCAGGGAGTCCGATGCGGGACTCGATCCCGGGACTCCAGCATCATGACCTAAGCCGAAGGCAGTCGCTTAACCAACTGAGCCACCCAGGTGCCCAGCTGTGAGTTTTTTAAAAGAGTGGATGAGAGTGCCTGGGTGGCTCAGTTGGTTAAGCGACTGCCTTCGGCTCAGGTCATGATCCTGGAGTCCCGGGATCGAGTCCCACATCGGGCTCCCTGCTCGGCGGGGAGTCTGCTCCTCCCTCTGACCCTCCCCCCTCTCGTGCTCTCTCTCTCTCTCAAATAAATAAATAAATAAATAAAATATTAAAAAAAATAAAAGAGTGGATGAGGTGACTCATCTATCTGTAAAGATCGGGGGTGGTTAGCCTCAGGTGCAGCTGGTTCTAGGGGCACAACAAGGTTAATCAGAGATGCCTCTTCTTTCACCTCTTCACCTGCTATCCTCTGGGAAAGATGCCTGTATTTGTAAGTGCTTTCAACATAATGCCTACAACCTTGAGCCTTTTCCTAGGCTGGCAAAAAACAGTGTTGGAGACTTGAAGAATAAGATATCCTCATTCTAGTATACAAGAAAACTCACAGAAAAAAAAGGTAACTATGTCAGCCTCATTAAGTGTTAAATTAAGAATTTGTTCAGCTCCCATTTAGATTCCTTTTGAGGTTAGGTGACCTCACTCAGCAAGAATTCCCAAGCACATCCAGCCAATCATCCAATCATCCATTCATTGCTAGCCAGAGCCAAAAGAATAATTTAAAAAACCTTTTCAAAAATGTTTAGAGCAAAAAAAAAAAAAGTCCCTGGCCCCACTTTATTTTTTTAAGATTTTATTTATTTATTTGACAGAGAGAGACACAGCGAGAGAGGGAATACAAGCAGTGGGAGAGGGAGAGGGAGAAGCAGGCTTCCCGCCGAGCAGGGAGCCCGATGGGGGGCTTGATCCCACGACCTGGAATCATGACCTGAGCCAAAGACAGACGCTTAACGACGGAGCCACCCAGGCACCCCCTTGGCCTTACTTCAATATGTCAAACATGATGCAGTGTGGCATCTTAAAAGCAAGAGTACAGAGCTGGAGAAAGCATAAAAACAGCCAGCAAAGTGCCAAGAAAGCTTCCATCCCACTCTGGGCTTCTCTTCAACCAATTTTCCCGCTGCTCCAGTAAGAAAATTCCTCCCTAAAAAAAAAAAAAAAAAAAAAAAAAAAAAAAAAAATTCCTCCCTACCGGTAGCCCGGTCTAAAGTCCCAGGGCTGGCTCTGATTGGCTGGGCCTGGGTCATGTGATAGCTCTGCACCCAATCACTACAACTAAGGGAAGCAATGCTCTGATTGGCCAAGCCTAGTACCGTACACATCAATGATTGCCGGAGAGGTGGGTCCGTGCTCCTGCATTAGTGATCAGGGTGAGGGTAGGGACTGGACCCGTGGTTCTCAATGGGAACAGATTCTGCTGATCCAGGGGACATCTGGCAATATCTGGAGATATTTTTGGTTGTCAAGACAGGGAAGTGTGAGAATGCCACTGCATCTAGTGGGTAGAAGCTGCTAAATATCCTACAGTGCACAGGACAGTCCTCATCAAAAAGAATGGTGCCAACTGGGCGCTGCACAAGTCAACAGAAAACTAGTACAGATCGGTCCTCAAGGTCAGGTCACTAACCATCTTGTTCAGCAAACTGGGGCCAGAGAGGGGCCTCTGTTAACCTCACTGAAAGTTAATCACGGCACTCAGGAAGCCTGAGATCCGGGTTGTTTTAGTTGTGGTCAAGTACACACAAGGTAAAATTTACCGTTTTATGGTAAATGCATGTGATGATGGTGTGAGAGGATTAGTTAAGCTGTGTGCCTATCATGTACGGGTTTCTGTGACTGCCCTCTGTTTGGGAGAGCTCTCCCAGGGCTTGGGGAGCAAATGTTTGTTGACTGAGTAAATGAGAGCCATTTCTTTCCCCAGCACTGTCCATCTATGCCCTGCTGCTCTTTGAGATCGAGACAGGTGCAGCAGCCGCCTCCATCTTTGGAGTGGGTGCTCTGGTCTTGGTGGCGGCGCTGACCCACACTCTGCTCCGAGCTGCCCGGGCCACCCACCGCGGCCTCCATGAACTGTCCCCACCGCACTTTGAAGACGACCCTGTCCACCCTGCTAGAGTCTCCAAGGCCAGCCCCAGGGCTCCGCCCCAGCAGGGTACCCACCACCGGACCCCCTACTCATCCCTTCCCAGAACCTGGGGGCCCCCTTAGACCAACGTTCGCTGCTACGGCACCTGTAGCCATGGGGGGAGGCCGGGGGACCAGCCTGCCTTTATCCTACATGCACCGGACACTGTCGGTTGGCAGGGGACACTGGGAAGGGGTCACCCACGAGATGCACAGCATGCTAGGCCACCGGCCAGGGGGCTCAGGGAAGGACTCCACACTGGTGTGAACCCAGGGATCAGGGATAGAGACCTGGTGTCAGGCAGCAGGAAGAGGACTCTGTAAAGATAGGTCCAGGCTCAGCCACAGTAGCAGTATGACTTGATTTCTCAGCATCCCTGGCTTGTGTCCTCAAGGTGGTTTCATGGCACAAAATGGCTGCCAGGGCTCCAGGCTTCACCTCCTCTCTCAGAGGGAAAGGCTGAGGCCAGGGGGTGCTCAGAACCTTCTGGAAATCTTCCTGGGAGGTCTTGGGACCCTCCTGCTTATACCTCACTGGCGAGAACAGAGTCACATGGCCACATCTCCAGGCAGGGGAGGCTGGGAAAATGTAGCTATCCAGATGTTAGAGGCAGGAGGGGAGGGGTCGGGCTTAAACAGTGGGTTCTCTGAATGTCTCCATCCGTTTCACAGATGAGGAAACCGAGGTCCAGAGTGGGCAGTGGACTCACCAGGAGTCCCATGGCCAGTTCTGAGCGTCAGAGTCAGGATTCGAACCAGGGTTCTGTAACCTCCATGCTGCTGACAGTACAAGTCTCAGACTCTGCAACTTCTTCCGGCTGTGAGCATTTGGAAATCTGTGTGTGCTGAGCTCAGAGCGGCCCAGGGGCCGCAGGTGCACCTGGAGGGCTGGACCCAGCCTTCTGGCTGTGGCCCCTGGCTGAGGCTTCGCTGCTCTGTGTCTCAGTTTCCTTGTCTATAAAATGGGGACATAAGCAGTTCCCCCCTCCTAGGGCTCCATTCCAGGTGCCTGTGCACAGTAGTCCTCAGTGGCATGTCCACCTGTGCTGTCGTCAGTCTGGACCCCTGTGGCAGGAAAAGGTGGTTGATGGCCACCTTCTGGGGCTCATGAAACTGCCAAGGCTTAGAGTGGATAACTCAGAGCCCCAGGGATCTCCAGAGGCCCTAGCCCCACTCCCATCCCACACAACCCTCAAATAAACTCTGACCCTCGCTATCTCCTTAGTCACTTGAGCCACATCCAAACATGCTGTGTGGTCAAGCCCAGGCCCGGGGTAATGGGTGGGGTGACAGGAATGGGGTGGGGGGCAAGGGTGTACTTCTTGTGGACCCTAGTCGGGGACCCATGGATATAAATCTTCATGCGTATAAATTTCACCGGGGGTGGGGAAGCCTGGCCTCCACCCTCACCCCAAATGGACAGATGTCCCCGGAATTCTCCCAGTGCGTCCCTTCCTGGGCTGCACAGGCACTCTGAGGCCCAGGGAGAGGAGACAGCTCAGCCACAAAGTGGCTTAAAGCCCCCCTAGGGCCCTTTCCAATGGACAAAGAGGTGCCAGCGCTCAGCTGGGGGGGGCTGATACCCCAAGCCTGACCCTGGCAGGGACCCTGCTGATCCGATACACGCAGACCTGAGTGGCCGACCGACTCTGACTTCAGCTGCCTCCTCCCAGAGCTGCCGGGAAGCTGCACAGACCTCCTTTCTGGTGGAGTGGAGGGAAGAGATGACACACATGAATGTCCCACGTGGCACCTGACATGTGGGGCACCCAGTAAGCATGGGTTCTTGGGGAGCATAAGAAATATCAGTGAAAAAGATCAAATAAAAATAAATGTCGGGGCACCTGGCTGCCTCAGTTGGTAGAATGTGCCACTCTTGATCTCGGGGTCGTGAGTTCAAGTCCCACGTTGGGCATAGAACTTACTTTAAATAAATAAATAAATAAATAAACAAACAAATAAATAAATGTCACGTCTTTATCACATGCCTGGTTCTGCAGGCATGTGCCAGGCACTTTCCTGGCCTCAGTTAATCTTCAGGACAACCCCACTTACAGATGGGGAAACAGGCCCAGGAAGTGAGGCCACGTGGTGGCGATGGCTGGAACCTCGTTACCCCATCACAGAGGGCTCCAGGACAGAGCAGGTTCCTGAGAAACACTGGGAAATGCCGTTTCTGAGAATCCCCTGAACAGGGCAGGCCCCCAGGGCTCCGGGGTGTGGGAAAGGAGAACGAGGAGGAAGGACCACGGCTGCCTGCCAGCGAGCAGCACCTCCTCTCCTGGACTGGGCAGGGGAACCAGACGCTGGACCCCTCAGCCTCATCCCCAGGACCAGGACTAGGGTGCGGGTGCAAAATTGGAGACCTGAAAGAATTGAAAATAGGTATTCAAACAAATTCTTCTACAAACACATTCATAGCAGCACTAGTCGTAACTGCCAAAAGGTGGAAACAACCCAAATGTCCAACAGCAGATAAGCGGATAAAAAATATGATCAATCCATGCAATGGATTACTACTCAGCCATGAAAAGGGACAAAGCAATGACCCATGCTACGTAGGGATGAAGCTCGGAAACATCATGCCGAGTGAAAGACGTCACACACGAAAGGCCACATAGTGTGTGATTCCACGTATATAAAACGTCCAGAACAGGCAGATCCATAGAGACGGAGCAGATTAGTGGGTGCCAGGGGCTGGGGGAGTGGGGTGGGGAGTGATTGCTCATGGGGACGGGGTGTCCTTTCTGGGTGCTAGAAATGTTCTGGAACTAGACAGGAGTAATGTTTGCACAACATTGTCAGTGTACTAAATGCTACTGAATTGTATGCTTTAAAATGGTGAATTCTGTGTTATGTGAATTTCACCTCAGTCAGGACAAATTTAAGGAGGCACCTGATCTCAGGCTCCTGCAGGTGCAGGTGGGTCCCTGAACTAAAATGAGCTCCTTAAATGTTGCACCCCTCGAGCTTGCTAGCCTCATTTTTGTGTGACCCCAGCTCATCCTCATGGGACCCAGAACAGGATCCCTGAAAACTATGCAAAGTTCCAGCTTGGAAGGCCAGCTGGGAGTGCTGCCCATAGCCCAGTCGAAACCTGCCCCCCTTGCCGTCTCTGCCCTGGAAGGGACACCAAGCATCCTCCTATCTCAGCCAGAATCAGGTGAGAGGGGATGAGGCTGGTCCTGGGGCTGAAGCCAAATGCTCAGGTTGCTCTGTGTCCTCCAGGAGCTGGGACAGACCTGGCTCAGGGAACATATGACCTGCCACTTTAGTTTCCTTTATAAAATAAAGTAACCTCCTCCCCTCCACCAAACACAGTGAGGAGGACCAAATCAGAAAGGATACTGATGTCTCCATTAATTCCACGGGTCATGCAAAAACCAGCAGCTGTCGGCATCCTGGTGTGACTAGAGAGTGGACAATATCTCTCAAAGATGTTGCCTTGGATTGGGATCATCAGAGCCAGACCTTGAGATGATTTGGGGGATGTGGTTTGTTTATGTGGGAGGGTACCTCAGGAAGCCCTAGAGCCCTTCGGGGACACCAAGGAGCAGACAGTACTGTGGGCAATTGAGGCTCCATGCTGCCAGGGACCTCTGGGAGACAGCATAAAGCACACACAGCAGAGTGGTCCCCACACTGGGGTGTTTATCCTCTGACCTCCATCAGGTATTGGCTGAGAGCTGCTTCTAGAGAGATTAACCCCTCACACTTCTGGTCTTCCCTGTGCACCAGCTGGACACACCCCTGTGGCCAAAGGAGGCCCCAGGCAGTGTTGGAGGTATTTGCTGGGAATGACATTCATCATGGAGAGATGAACATGGACGGGGTGGATGGGAGTGAGGCACAGAGAACATCTGCTCCAGCTATGGAAGCATTTTTCAACAGCAGGTACGGTGGGGGATACTGAAAGCACTTAACCACACTATTTCCGGTTGAGAAGAACTATTGAGTTTTGGGAGCCCACCATGGGCCAAATACCCTGCCTAACTCACACAAGCATCGCCGTTGTTGTCCCCTTGATAAACCCGTCTCTCTTCTTTAGTTCTACACATGCAATCTACTGAAAGTGGCAGAATGGAGCTGGGGTCTTCTGTGTTGGTGACATTTGGAATGGAAGGCCAGATGCCACCTTGGAGAAAATTGCTCAGCACAACAAGGGGCATATCCCCCCCAATACACACCCCAGAAAACACTTCATGAACATACTTTAAAACATATTTTGGATGAAATAAGAATTTTGGAAGGACCTCATGAGCCCTCCATCTCAGGACGGTTCTAGGTACAGTGCAAAGTCGACCTTAGGCTCAGAAGAAGACCCAAGATGCAAAACTGAGTTGATTAGGATACATGGAGCAAGAATCACATAAATACTACCTGAAAATCCAGCACATTTTCTTTCCCTGACTTCAATATCCTTTGCGTTTGTATCCGTTAGCTCTTGCTGCATAACAAATCATCCCCCAAAGTTAGCCGCTCAAAACAACACGCATTTATTATCTGATAGTTTCTGTGGGTCAGGAATCTGGGCATGGCTCAACTGAGTCCTCCCCTTCAGACTGCAATCGGGTTCGACAGGGGCAGGATCTCCTTCCAAGCTCACTTCATCGTTGTTGGCAGGAGTCCATCCATTCCCTACAAGTTGTGGAACTGAGGGCCTTGGTTCCTTTCTGGCTGTTGGTAAGAGGCTTCCCTCAGTTCCGTGACACATAGGCCTCTTTATAGGCCAGTGTGCTTTAGCAAAGCCAGCAAGAGAGTCTGCAACCAGACAGAAGTCACTGTCTTTTAGAACCTAATCATGGAAGTGATACCC
The DNA here is from genome assembly GCF_009762305.2 of Zalophus californianus. NCBI lineage: Eukaryota > Metazoa > Chordata > Mammalia > Carnivora > Otariidae > Zalophus > Zalophus californianus. The sequence goes on along the minus strand of NC_045595.1, from coordinate 13,131,018 downwards.
CATCAACCTTGCCGTATTCAGTTGGTTAGAAGTGAGTCACTAGGTCCAGCCCATACCCAAGGGAGGGGATTACAGAGGCCTGAACACCAGAACACCATGGTCTTTGGGGACCATCTCAGAAGCTACCTCACGTCTCATAAATTCTCTTCAGGCTCTATTCAAAGACAAGTGAAAAGGGCAGGTGGATAAGCAAGATGAGAAAGGGGTGTTTTCCATACAGCACAAATCAGCTGTTTTCAGTTAGGATCTCTAAGCCGGCAAGAGTGTGCAGAACAGCTAAGGAATTCAAACTCTGGCAAGACAAATGGCCAAAATTAACACAACTGACGATGCCGAGTGTTGGTGAAGACATGGGGTCGCTGGAACGCTCATTCATTGTGGGTGGGAGGGTAAATTGGTACAACAGCGTTGGAAATCTGCTCGACTGCATCTGCGAAAGCCGAACATAGGCCTTGCCTACCAGCCACAATCTCCACTCGGGGCATTTACACAACAGGAGTGAGTGCATGTTCCTCCAAAGACATGTACAAGAGTACTCAGGGTGGTTTTGCTCAGTGGCCACAGACGGGAGACACTTAGCAGCAGGGGAACAGGTGAACAGACCGGTATATCCATGCAGTGGACTCAGCAACAAAAAAGAAAGGAATCATTCAGCAGCAAAAAAGAAGGAATTATTCATACAGGCAACACCCTAGATAAATGTCACAGACATAATATTGAACAAAATTAGCCAGACTCAGAAAAGAACTCACTAGGGCATGACACTTCTATGAAGTTCGAGAGCAGGCAGGATGAATGATGAGGTAGAACCCAGTAGCTTTAGGGGGCTTGAAGGGGAACGGCAAGGGGATGTTTGAATCTGGCCCAGGTGGGTGCTCTGATCGAGGGATGGAGAGAGCAGAAGGGGCCACAGATGGACTCAGCAACATTTGAACAGGAAGTATGGATTTTGCACTAGCAGAGGCCACTGGGGGCTTGCAACCCCAGCACCTGCTTGGACTTTGCCCTCCAGAAACCGTTTGGCTGGGAAGGCCTTTCAGGGACGGGAAGTGTTTCTGCAGGTCGGTAGAGCAGTTGAGGGACGCATGCATTCTCCCTCAGAGCTGCGCTGGGGTAAGGCCCATTGAGATACCCATTGTAAAGATGGAGAAACAGGAATAGAGAGGTCAAGCCACTGCTCAGGGTCACCAGCGAGTGAGCAGTGGAGCTGGGACCTCAACTCGCCCTAAGACACCTGTCTCAGGTGGGAGCAAGCCAAAGGCAGGAAGGATAAAGCTTTGGCTCCCTCCTGTGTAGCCCAAGATGGCGTAAGCTCAGCCACAGCAGTCAGGATTGATGTGGCCCAAGTCGGGCGTGGGTGGGTGGGCTCCGAGGTGAGCCCGCACTTCCCCAGGCTGTCCTCGGGCCCCGTGGGGCTCAGAGGGTTGGGATTTTGCCGGGTCGTTGGCCTTGCAATACCAGCAAGTCCAGTCAGATCTGGGGCCAGGACGGCTCCTCTGGGGGCCCCTGGTCACCCAAAGGATGCCCTGGAAAGCGATCCAGAGCTGGTTTCAGGGTGGCCAAGAGGGTGACCAGGGAGAACAAACAGCCTTTGCTTCCCGGCCAGATCAGATTCCAAGGCCGGCGCCAGAGCAGCCTGGGCGGGACCAGCAGGTGGCGGCTGTGCCCAGAGAGGGGAGAGGTGGGGAGATGTCTCAGCACCAAAGGCTTAGTTTTCCCAAGGCAGCTGCGCTATACGGGCGAGGGGGCACATTTTGCGCCGTCTCCCCTGGTCCCCCCTCTCCAGGACAGCTTGTCCTCTCTCCCCTCAGACTCCCAGGACAGGGCCATTCTGCTTCCCTCTGACCCCAGAGCAGGACAGGATCTACCCCCTCAGACCCCCCAGGACGGTGCCGTTAGATACAAGTGCCCGGGTGGGCCGTACGCCCCTTCTGGGGGCCCAGTGGGGCACGTTCTGGCCAGTGATCTGTGAGCAGAGCTCCGACAAGGCAGTTCCAGGCCAGGCTATTTCACTGACAGGGCAAGAGCCTCCTGAGTCTGCCCCCAGTGCTGCGGCAAGACGGTGGCAGCCCCTTCAGGCAGGTCTCAGAGACCGTGACCAGCAGAGCCTGTTGCTGCCCAGCCGTGGGCACGCGGTACAAATGAGAAGGAAGCCTTAGTCTTTCTAAGCCACAGAGATCCGGGGACGTCCTGACTGCAGCAGAACCTGGGCCACCTGACGCTACGGGGACCTACGGTGGACAGAGCAAAAAGGAAGAAGCACTGGCATGGGAGAAAAACGGTGTGAGTCTGGGGTCGTTAATTTACAAATCGGTCCACCCCATTATGCATAGATCCTGGATTTGTGAGTCTCACTGGTGAAGAGTTGCCACCCCGAAACCAATATTTTCAGCACTTTGTGGTCATTCAGGGACATGAACAGAGTGGGGGGAAATGTGAATCATGAAGCACACGGTCTTCATTGAGGTGGGACGTGGTGACGCTCCGCCATCTTGCTTCAGCTTGGACTGTGAAGAGGTGGCCTTTTTATGGTCTATCTAGCGGCACGTTTTCACATTTTTGTGCTTTGCGTTTGCAATTTTGCTATTTAAAAATGTCTGCAGGAAAAAAATAAAAATAAAAAAATAAAAATAAAAATGTCTGCAGGGGCGCCTGGGTGGCTCTGCCTTCGGCTCAGGTCATGGTCCCGGGGGCCTGGGATCGAGCCCCGCATCGGGCACCCTGCTCAGCGGGACGCCTGCTTCTCCCTCTCCCTCTGCCCCTCTCCCCACTGGTGCTGTCTCTCTCACTTGCTCTCTCTCTCTCAAGTAAATTAAAAAAAAAAAAAAAAAAAAAGCTCTCCAAGCATAGTGCTTAGTGTTGCCTCTCCCTGAATGCAAGAAGGCTGGAATGTGCCCCTGGAGAAAATGTGTGTTAGATGAGGTTTGCTCAGGCATGAGTTATAGCTCAGATGGTCAGAAGTTCAATGTTAACCAATCAGCAGTATGTATTAAACAAGGTGTCTTAAAACACACACAAAACAAGGTCACGGATTGATTGCTTGAGAAAAATGTGACCAAAGGCTTGCAGGAGCCTACTTCTGTATTTGCTGTGGAATCCAGTATTCCCTGACTCACTTTTCACTGCAACGTTATAGAACCTAAGGACAGTGAATAATGAAAATTGACTGAATGTATCCATCACAGAGCAGAGAAAAAAGACACATAGAACAGCTTGAAGGTGAAGAGAGCAGGCTCTGGATTCAAATCTCAGCTGTGGGAGCGCCTGGGTGGCTCGGTTGGTTAAGTTTCTTTTGCCTTCGGCTTAGGTCATGATCTCAGGGTCCTGGGATTATCCAGCTGCATCCAGCTCCGTGCTCAGAGGGAAGTGTGCTTGTCCCTCTGCCCCTCCCCCTGCTCATGCTCGCTCTCTCTCCCTCAAATAAATACAATCTTTAAAAAAAGAACATCTCAGCTGTGATCTTAGCTGCCCCTGCCTCAGTTTCCCTATCTGTAAGATGCGCAAAACCAGGGCTTCGTAGCGGGGTGTGGGAACACCAAATGAGATACTGCGCATCAGGTGCTAGGGATTTGATCCCCTCCCCACGATCTAAACGTAACTGAAACTATTATTCCTGCTACGAGCAGTGGCGGAGGGGCAGACCGGGTCTTCTCTGTGATCTACAAGCCCACCCAGTCACTCACTGAGCCCATCTCCCCCTCTGCGGAGTATTCTGGGGGGGGGGGCAGCCCTCCCCGATTTTGCTTACCGGGTGGGCATCTGTCCCCCATCTCATGCTGGCTGTGCGTGGCAAAGACCTCGAGCCACAGAGGACCCGCAGCAAGGATCAGGACTCCAGACAGTGGGCAAAGGGTGGTGTTTATTGCCAGGAGGACGCCTGCGTGGCCTCCGGGCACCAAAGAGTTTTGACACAAATGATTTGAAGGCACTGGTTTCCATCCAGCCCCCACCCCTGCCCTGCAGGGCCCCGGGGGCGAGAGACCCCAACACCAAGCAGACCGGTCGGTCTGGCTCCTTCACCAGGGCTGTGGCTCTGTTGGGTGACTGAGGCTGTAGAACGCCCTGCACCGCCAAGGTTCCCAAGATGCTGCAGGGTGGGGCTGCTGCCAGTCCCGGGGTGTCGGGGCTGTCAGGCAGGGGGCTGTTCCCTGGAGCTGACCAAGAGCTACGAGACGCTGGGGGGTAGGCGTGCAGCTGCAGTCTTCTCCACCACGAAGCCGTAGTTATACTGGGGGGCAGTGTTGGGGGCAAGGAGAACACAGAGTGAGTGAGGGGCCACAGCGGTGCCTGAGGAATGGTGAGCGGGTGAAGACAATTAGGGACTTAGCGAGCTCCAGCCCTTGGGAGATGGGGTATGGCTGGGGGAGACCGGGGTAGCGGGAAGGTGGGGGCCCCCCAGCACCCCATCCTGGGCCCCACACCCACCTCCTCCTCAATATCTGCCAGCGACTTGATGGTCAGATCGGTGAAGGTAGAGAAGGCCTGGTGGGCAGAGGCAGGTCAGTCTTGGGTGGGGACCCTAACCTGGAACTCCATTCCCTCATCCTCAAGGAGGGCCTCCCCCAATATTTGCCTGAACATCCCCTCATCCTTCCTGCCACAGCCTCCTACCATCAGCATCTAGTTGTTCCTCCCGATTCCCCATTCTGGGACTAAGACCCTCCAGCTTCCGGCCTCCTCCAACCCAGGAACATGGGCCTCTGTGCTGGGGCACTGGGTACACGGATGACCCTCTGCATCCTGACCCTTAGGAAGGCAACTGGCAGGGGCAGACCCAGGCTCCCTCAGCAGAGACTCACCAGGGGGCCACAGCTCTTGCCCTCGAACCGGGGGTGCAGTGTGAAGGGAACACCATCCATGGCTGAGGAAAGCAGGTAAGGGTAGGGGCTGAGACACAGGGAGCTTGCGGCCTGCCTGCAGTCCACCCCAACCAGAGAGGCCCAGCCCCAAACCCCAGGCTCTCCCCCGTCTTTGCAAATACTGGGGAGGCCCAGGCCTGGTTCCAACCCTGGCCCCACCGCTTCCTGCCTATCCCACCTTGAGCCAGTCTTGCCCCACCCCAGTGCCTCAGTTTCTTGCTCAGCACTCACCTGAGATGCCGTAAAGGTTGGAGGCCTCATAGATGGAGTCGTTCCTCCGCAGAGTAGACGCCCGAGAGCCTAACCTGGACAGGGTCCGCTCTGGAAAGCCACCCTTGCTGGTGGAGGCAGGACAGCACAGGTCAGGCCTAATTCCCCCCACGGCTGCCCCACTGCCAAGCCTGAGCACTCACCTGGGCTGGGCAAGTGGGTCCAGGGAGAGGCCCCGCATGTCCTGGCTGAGAGCTCGGGGCTTGGGCACCGGCCTTGGGGCCTTGGCCTTCTTGCACCAAATGGCAAAGCCCCCCATGTCCCTAGAAGGAGAGAGAAGTAGGGAGGGGTCCTGGCCCAAGAGGAGGACCCCAGCCCTTTGAGGGATTTGCCTTCTACCTTAGCCCTTGCCCTGAGCAACATCCGAATTAATATTGCTCGGTCCGATCACAGAACTGTGCGCTTCAGACTCATCAACTCACTCCTCACAAGAACCTTATAAGACTGATACAATTAGCCCTGTTTTTAACCTGTGGAAATTGAGGCACAGGGAAGTGACAGAAGGCACTCAGGACAGTCCCTGAGGGTCAGCAGGGCAGATACGGGAGCTGGAGGGCAAAGGAGGCCAGAGGCTGGGGGTGGCCCTACCCTGCTCGCAGGTATCCAGGCACTGTCTTGGTCTTCCCGCTCAGCCGGACATCGAACACGGCCATGTCTGCAGCCCCCAGGGGCACCAGCTTCACACACATGCGCTTCTTCTTGGACACAGAGGCCTCTGGGGGGGAGGGGGGGCAAAGGAGTGAGAAGAGGGAAGAAGCAGCGAAAGGGGCCGAAAGATGGCTCCAGGATGATGCTGGCCAGGGCGCTGTTTAAGGCAGCTCCCTGGACAGCTTTAGGTCAACGGTTAAATCAAGAATGGTAGAGCCAGAGGAGGGGACTTCATGTAGCCTTTAGGAGCCGCTGGGGCAGGCTTATCTTTGGTGACATGGAGAGGCATTCATGGGGTGACTGTGGGCACCTACAGCAAGGGTGGGCATCTGTGGAATCAGACAGAACTGAATGCCCATCCTGGCCCCGCAAACCTCACTTTTCCTTAGTCCTCTAATCCAGAGATCAGCAAACTCCGGCCCATAGCCAAAAGACGTCCAAAATCTGCTTTTGCAGGGCTTATGAGCTAAGAATGGTTTTCATGTTTTTAAAGGATTGGCCAAGGGGGGTGGGCAATGACACTATCTGGCCTGCAAAGCCTAAACTATTTACTATCTGGACCTGTACAGAAAAAGTTTGCCAACTCCAATATCAACAGATACACCCTGAGAGTCAAATACACACGACAAGTCACAGTGAAAGGCAGGGGGAGCCAGGTGGTTGGAAAGCCGGCGGTCAGGGCTGGGAGGGCAGCACCAGGGCTATAGGAGCCGGAGGAGAGGGCTGGGGAGAGCTAAGCAGAGACCTGAAGGAAAACCAAGCATTAGCTAGCCGGAAGGGTCGCGGAAGGGTGCTCCAGGCAGAGGAAACAGTGTGTGCAAAAGCCTGGAAAGGAAAAGGCTTGGAAATGGCCCGTGGTTCGGCTTGGCTACGGTGTAAGATGTAGCAGGAACAGTAATAAAACAGGTTACAACTCTTACTCTAGGTCAGAGGCTGTGCCAATGTCACATTCTTATGCAGGGCAGGGCATGTGGCCCCGCCCCAGAACAGGGCTAGACTCCACAGCCAATCCGGTCATCACCCAGTGCATCGAGTGGGCGGTCGAGGCTCGGAAAACAAGCACCTGTCGTCCCTCCACTCCTCCCTGGTCCTACCCACAGAGACCCCAACGCGGCCCCCTACCCCACCCCCAACCTCCGACGCGGGCCTCACTGGAGTCCAGGGGGTCGCAGACCGGGGAAAAGCCCGGTGGGAGGGGGCTCTTGTCAACCAGGACCTGGATATCGGCCACCACATTCTCCTGCGGATTCTGAGGGGGAGGAAGGGGAGGACACAGCGACAGTCACGCTGCAGCGGGGACAGCGCGCCTGGCGCAGGGCCCCGCAAAAGGACGGGGGAGTGGGCGGACCCCGGGGATGCCGAAGGAGTGCGCCCCTTACCTCTAGGCTGCCCAAAGAACTGAGGCACAAAAAGTAGCCAGACTTCTGCGCGAAGCTCTTGCCGAAGCTGGCGGGCGCCCCTTCCACAGTGCAGGAGATCTACGGCGTGGACCCGAGTCAGGACCGGGCTCCTTCCCCGACTCGGCCGCCTCTGCCCCCACTAATCCCCGGGCCCCCGACGTCGCTCACCGCACTGAATCCCCGCGGCGGAGGCGCCGAGGCCGACGACCAGGCCAGGCCAGTCAGCGGGGCCGTGTCGGTCCCGGGTCCTAGATCCATCCTCCCAGCCAAGAGCCGAAGTCGGGGACCGCTTCGGAACTCCAAACCGCCGACCCGCGGCTGAATTAGGGTAGGAGTCGGAACTACAAATCCCAGACACCGTAGGGAAGGCGGGGGGGGGGGGGTCAAAAGAGCCGTCTGCGCGTGCCCGGAAGACAGCTGGCCAATCGTGTGGGAAAGGGAAGCCACGCCCCCGTGCGTCGCGCAGGCGCGCCCGTGAGCGACGTTTGCGGAAAATTGTGTCGCTACTGTCTCAGCCCCGGCTATTTCCCGATATCCCATCTCTGCGCCAGAAGTCTGGGCTTGCCCTAAACCAGAACTACGCTCCCCAGAATCCCTTGCGGCATCAGCCTCTCCAGAGACACGCGTGGACTTCTCGGGGAGAAATGTGAAAAAGCGCAATTCTAGAAGTCATCCTAAACTGAAACTTTCATGGGTTATGCAGCGATTAGTTTAAATAACAAAAAATACGGGCCGCCATGAGCCATGAAATCTTGTGTAACTTGAGGACTTGTTCATGTTATCGGTGGGAGACTCTGCGTTGTGTGAATGGAGTCTCGGTTCTTGGATTCCCCACGGAAGATTTACCCGAGGATCCGCGCTTGAGTAAAGACAGCCAGAAAGGAAGGTAGCAAGCGCAAAGCAGTTCATGAAAAACCGCACACTCTGGAGGTGGGAGAGCGGGCAGGCCCAGAGATGGCAACTGACCTGAGGCTATAGGGGTGTCTTTTCCTATTATGTTTATGAACGGTGGTCGGCTACTGAGGTTTCCAGTCATCTAAGGGACTCCGCCTGCCGGTTGGCAGGGGGAGTTTTTGGTTCTCCCAGGTCTTGCCGGAAGTGTGGCCATCTTCCCCCGCAGAGGGTCATGAGGTGTGGGGGTCGAAACCACAGTGTAAATATATTATAATGAACCTAGGCAGTCACCCTGGGGTACAGATTGGAGAGGCGACCACAGGTTCTGCATCTGTGGTTCTTGGGTCGACTAGCCCGCTGCCACAAGGCCACAAAGAGAGCCCCCAAGCTTCTAATGTGTGACCTATTTATCGCCGCCCTTGCCTCCAGCTCGGGTCTAACTGCCTGCTCCCTCGTTCCCAGACACAATTAGTTTTTTTCAATGAGATATAAAGTACTTAATATGGGTGCTTTTACACCCCTCAGGGGAAAATATGGAAAATTAGGGAACAGTATTATCTCCTCTTCTATATTTCTCCATTTTCTGCAATATCATGGGTTGGCGCACTTCTAGCTCTTATACGACCTGTGAGCTAAAAATGGTTTTCATATGTGTAAATGATTGAAGGGGGGGGGAAAAATCAAAAGAGTACTTAGTGACGGGGCGCCTGGGTGGCTCAGTCGGTTAAGCGGCTGCCTTCGGCTCAGGTCATAATCCCAGGGTCCTGGGATCGAACCCCGCATCGGGCTCCCTGCTTGGCGGGGAGCCTGCTTCTCCCTCTCCTTCTGCCTGCCTCTCTGCCTACTTGTTCTCTCTCTGTATCTCTCTGCCAAATAAATAAATAAAATCTTTAAAAAAAAAAAGAGTACTTAGTGACATGTGAAAAATATATGACATTCAAATGTCAATGCCCATAAGAAACAAACATCCTGGGATGCCTGCCTGGCTCAGTTGGTTAAGCATCTGCCTTCTGCTTGAGTCATGATCCCAATCAGTCCGGCATTGGACTCCTTGCTCAGCAGGGAGCCTGGTTCTCCCTCTGCCTGCTGCTCTGCTCTGCTTGCGCTCTCGCGCTCTCTCTCTGACAAATAAATAAAATCTGAAAAAAAGAAAAAAAGAAACAAAAGTCCTGGAAAAGATGACCCAATAATGAGAAGGGGTTGCAATTAGCATGGGGGTGGCTTGCTTGGTGGCTGTCTGGCTGCATTGGAGGCAGATACCACAGCAGCAATCTAAGCACATGCGAGATAAAACACAGACTGAAATAATGACTCCCAAAAAAGTAACCATTTTTTTCCACCAGGATTCCCATGATCCAAACCACTCATTTATTAAGTCCCTTAGGCCGGGGGTGGGATCACTCAGGGCATTCACATGTGTCCTCATGTGCTTTAATAAAGATGATACATTAGCAGACTCATCAGATGTGAACACACAACATTCTGCTTGGATAATGGCATGGGTGCCTCCTTGCAAGACAGTCATAATGTCCAAGTCTGTCCTAATTTGGCGGACAGCTTTTCTCATTAGGGACATTTCAGGGTTTACTAGGACAGGCTTTTTTGGCTATCGTTTAAGGCTTTACTGGGTGAACTTAGTAAGGGCGTCCATGTGAGCTATAACTTCCCCCAGGCCAATGGACGGGACAAACATGGCGACCAAGTGATCATACCAGTGGAAAACAATGTGCCCATCTGGCCTTGAGGAGAGGGAGATTGGCAACTTTTGTTACTGTGGAGCAGATTTCTGGGAGACCCCAGGGTGTGGTGGCCCAACCACCCAGGTGGAAACCAAGCCAAAGATTTGAGCCACACAGTCATTGGGTCCCATTTGGATTTATGTCACAGTGATGTCCCTGGTGTACTTGGGTTGGTTCTGTTCAGAGTGTTGTTGTTGTTGTTGTTGTTTCTGTTCCCCACATTGAGGTACATGAGTGCTCAACTGTCTATAAGCCAGGGTAAGCCACATGAACCCATCCCGAATCTGAGTGATGCCACCTAAGGCTCTGAGAGTGATATTTTTGGGACCCTTCGGATGGGCTGCCTGTTTCATTCAATCAACAGAAAGAATACCCAATGCCCAATGTTATTGAGAGATGTGCCACAGGCCAGAGTTCTGGATCAGTATTGGTAATATCAGCTGAATTAAAAGCACCTGTCCTAGCTTATGCTTCCTTAATGTACTGCTTGAGTGCCTTCTGCTCCTCTCCCTGGAGGAGTGGTATCCACCACAGCAATCCTGACAAGTTAAAGAGGGGTGGCTGCCTGCATACCCACCACTGTGGATTAATTCCTTTGCCAGGCACACAAGTGGGCCCCCTGTAGAAAGGTATTTCCCTCAGGTGCCCATCCTGCAACAGGACACCCCAGGGGCAGCAGAAGTCTAAGGCCAAAAAGACAGATACGTAGTAGAAACTTGTATGGGGAAGTCTTGTCAATGTGGCTGCAGCTTTAGGAACCTGGCCGGGTTGTGCATATCAGACCAGACCTGGTGGCTGGGGAGGCAGTGCTGTCAGGTGTGAGGAAATGGGACTAGGGGCAGGACGTGCTCAGGATCCCTGTCTTCTCCCCTCTTTCTGTGGTGCATGTTCCATTCCAGGTATAGTGGGTTTCTACAGAACTGGCTTAACAGCAGGACAACAGGATCCCGGTGGAGATCGAGTAGATACCCCTCACCCAGGGGGTGAAGTAACTCACCCATCGCGGTGGGACATCCCATTGTAAATTCCAGTAGATAATGCCCCTCCCAGGCGGGATGGGGCTTGGTGTCCTCAGCAGCCCAGCGCATTGATCCACCGTGAGAGTCAGGGCAGTCGTTATCTCCGGAGACTCCAATACCTTTTTGGAATTGGGTGCTTTGGCAGGGGTCCCCAGACTGGTAGATGGGGTGGTTGGTTGGTCATTCAAATGCATTAAGCCTGCAACAATCCTTTCGTCCACCCGGCCAAGGTGGCTTTACCTGTTAGTGATTTAACCTGCTGCTTTAATAGTCCATTCTTCCTTTATCCCAACGCTGCTGCTTATGGTTTGGGGGTGGGGGGATGGAGGCTCCATTCACTGTTCTTCTGCCCAGTCTTGCACATCATGACCCTTAAAATGTGACCCCAATCACTGTCTATTTGATGAGGATTTCCATACATCATACTCAGTTTCTCTAATCCCCTACTGGTGACAGCCTGCTTTGCATGGTGATGGGGGAAAGCTTGGGTTAGGCCCGATGCAATGACCTTGCAAACCAAACCATAGTTAAAACCCCCACTCAGGGTGCCTGGGTGGCTCAGTCGGTTAAGCATCTGCCTTCAGCTCAGGTCATGATCCCAGGGTCCTGGGATGGAGACCCACATTGGGCTCCCTGCTCAGTGGGGAGTCTGCTTCTCCCTCTCCCTCTCCCTCTGCCCCTCCCCCTGCTTGAGCTTACTCTCTCTCTCTCAAATAAATAAAATCTTAAAAAAAAAAAAAAAAGACCCCTCACTCAGGGGCGCCTGGCTGGCTCAGTCGGTAGAGTGTGTAACTCTTGATCTCAGGGTCTTGAGTTCGAGCCCCACACTGGGTGTGGAGATTACTTAATAAATAAAATTAAAAAACAAAACAAAACCCTCCCTCAGAGGGAAAGAGCCAATGTAATCAACTTGCCAATGCCTTACTGGTTGGGAACTCCAGCGGATGGCCCAGGACAACTCCTTTGGCAGTTGTCTTAGGCATTGTTCTAGAACATAGAGGACGCAATATTCCATTAACCAAGTCACTGGATTTCAAGGGCAATCCGGTGTCCTTGGCAATACACCATCCCGCCCAGGTGTCACAGTGGCCACTCTTCCTATGCACCCAATCTGCATTATCTACTGAACGGTTGGTGGCCAGGGCCCCTACCTGGGCTGGGGCATCAGCTCTCTGAATGCCAGTGTCGGGGGGGCGGGCGGTGTTCAGCGCCTGGATGTGGAAGACAGTGAGGTTGCCTCGTCTCCTGCAGGTGAACCCAGACGTCTTTCACATACCCTGACCCTACAGAGGCTTTTTCATGATCATCCACCTCTCAGCTTTCCCTTGTCCAAGCCATAGGGTTCATTCTTTTAAAACAGCCCAACTATCAGGGCTAAGGGTTAACAGGGCTTCTGAGTGATCCATCACCAGCCAGATCACCAGCCAAACCAGCTCTGAGCTGAACCCACTGGCTGCTATGGTTTGTTCCTGTTTCCATTCAGATGGTGTCTGTGGAGCTGACTAATGATGGTAACTCATGTGGGTAGGCTCCCCCAACTAGAATATTCTGTACACCAGGCATCAGCGGAAATGTGCTCTTGCTCCCTACAGGCCACGGGGGCCACCACAGGAATAGGGGCGGGGATATTTGGAGGATCTAAATCCTCTACAGGGCCTAGCAGCACCTTCTTTCTATTTTTTTTTTTTAAGCACCTTCTTTCTAGATGCCGTGGGCTGGTAGATAGGGTGCTCTGGTGCTGCAGATAGGCATGCCTTAGCCAAAGTGGGAGTTTGAACCAAGGTGGAGGTGAGTCAATGGGACATGTTCTCAACCCACCCCTTGCTAGGCAGACAAGTTCTTACCGTGATGTGCTCTCCCCTCGTGAGAGGCTCAACCTGAACGGCGGTGCCTGGGTCTTGAGCTTCCCGCGGGTTCACCACACATCCTCCGACTCAGATGTTCCAGCAAAGTCTGCAGAGTGTCCCATAGCAGAGGCAGGTCTTTACATGTCAGCATCATATCATCAGTGTAATGGGCCCGTTTTATGTATGTGGGGAAGGAGAACAGGGACAAGTCTTGGGCTACCATCCCATGACATACAGTGGGATTGGCAGATAGCCTTGAAGGTGTTGAAAGGTCCATTGTTGTCCCTCCCACATGAAGGCAAATTGAGCTTGTGTCTAGTGGCCAGGGGTATACTGGAAAAGGCATTTGCTAAGTCCCGCTCAGCATGATACGCTCGTAGGACCGTGGCCAAGGTATCTAAGATGGTGGCAGTGTTGGGCACAGCCACATGGATGGGGGACCACACCCTGTTCAATTCTCAGTCACCCGCCAGGAGCCGTCTGTTTTTTCTACTGGCCATATTGGGCTGTTGAAAGCACTAGGGGCAAGGTGCAGTTCTTTTTTTTTTTTTTTAAGATTTTATTTATTTGACAGAGAAGAATGAGAGAGCATGAGCAAGGGTGGGGGGCAGAGGGAGAGAGAGAAGCAGACTCCCCGCTGAGCAGGGAACTGACGTGGGGCTTGATCCCAGGACCCTGGGATCATGACCTGAGCCGAAGATAGATGCTTAACCGACTGAGCCACCCAGGCGCCCCCAAGGTGCAGTTCTTGAATAGTGTCTCCTATTTCTTTATGCCCCTTGGGCATAAAGCATATAGCATTTGACAGTACCACTCTTTCGTGGCAATGGCTGGCTTCCACAATTCACCGTTAGAGGCCTGCAGACTTTGACCTTATAGGATGTCAGTGCCCAGCGTGTTCTCTGGTACTGGAGAAAGAAAAACCTCAGATTCTCCATACTCTCAGGGCGCCTGGGTGGCTCAGTTGGTTAAGCGTCTGCCTTCAGCTCAGGTCATGATCCCAGGGTTCTGGGATGGAGCCCCACGTCGGGCTCCCTGCTCCGCGGGAAGCCTGCTTCTCCCTCTCCCACTCCCCCTGCTTGTGTTCCCTCTCTCGCTCTCTTTCTGTCAAATAAATAAATAAAATCTTAAAGAAAAAAAAAAGAATTTGCTGTACCTTTTCTATAGATTTCCAGGGCCCCATGCCCAGGGAGGTCCCCCTCATTGGGCCAAGCCTCCCTGCAGGCTAGAACAATCTAATCTATAAGGGAGTGAGTTCTTTTTTTTTTTTAAGATTTTTTATTTATTCATTTGAGAGAGAGACAGAACACAAGCAGGGTGAGCAGGCAGAGGGAGAGGGGGAAGCAGGTTTCCACTGAGCAGGGAGCCCGATGCAGGACTTTGTCCCAGGACCCTGAGATCATGACCCAAGCCGAAGGCAGATGCTGAACCGACTGAGCCACCCAGGCGCCCCAGGGAGTGAGTACCTTGAGCTCCCTGAGCACCACGCAGGGGCCATCAGAGGGCAGGGTGTGTGGTGGTGCTGCTCCTTTTCTTGGCCTCCTGCCCCATAAGAGAAACTCCATCGCCCCCTGGATCCCATAGGTGCACTACCCACGCCTGGATACTTTCCCTGGCCTTTGGCTGGGATTTGGCAGCCATTTTGATAAGCTCAGCGGGAGTATATTCTCTTACCTTGCACATTTCCTGAACTGGGAGCTGCCCCACTGGCTAGGACTGCTGTTGCTTTCATTGGTAGCAGGGGTCCACTACCCAGTGGTCTGCAGCCTCCTAGCTTTGCAAAACAGCATGCTAAAGTCTCCAACTTAAGGCCTCTGTGCACATTAGCCCAGCCAGTGTGTTCAGGACATCCCAGACTCACGCGGCAGTCCACAGGCATCTGACCTACAAGTAAGTCACCCCTCCCCGCATACAGACTGATGGCCAACTTGGCATTTTCCCTGCAGGTGCCTCTTCCCCAAGGCCCATTCCTCTGGTCTCCCGGCTGTCTGCCCATGGTTGGCTCCCAACCTCGGGAGCTCCCCGGGTGAGATCTGAAATTAGCCCCATACACAGAGGGCAGGGAGAGACCGAAGAAAAAGGCAGACTGCTCCAGATCAGGTAGGTGGCAGGTTTAATAAGGAGGGGAACTTAACTCATGAGGCCTGTCTTGGGTGGCAGCAAGATGGGGAGATCTCTTCACCTGCCCACAAGAATCTTAAGAGTTTCTGCAGAGACCTCAGCAGGGTTCACCCACATATACAGTCCAGATGGTCTCAACAACACCTGGCCCTCTCTCAAGGTTGTGTCCTTGAAGTGGTTCCTAGTGTGGGAAAAATGAGCAGAAGGTGCATTCCAGGGACGGGGAAGGGGGTGAGGAGCCTCCAAGCACCTGGATCCAGCTCATTGATCAACCAACCCGCACATCTGCTGGATGACCTTCTCCAACAAGAAACATGCTTTGAATGCCAACACGCAGCCCTGGGGCCGGGCGAGAGGCCGGGACCAAGAAGCAGACGCTGACTGAACCGTGGACCCAGGGAAATGGCCACAGTGGGTGGAGGTCACCCCGAGCTGGCCTGTCCTACCAGGTGCTGCTCGGACGGGGGCAGGAAGGAGCTGGAAGGAAACAGCATGTCTGACATGTGGAGAGCTGAGCGTCCAGTCCCTGCAGGGGCTGGAACAGACTAAATTCTGGATTGCTCTTTAGGGAAAGTGAGAGCCAGGGAGCCATGCGTCCCCAGGGACCCAGTAACCCCACTCCTGGGAATTCAGTCTAAGGAAAGACCACATCGGATCCACAACTTCTCAAAGGATGACACGGACGGATGAACTGACAGGGCAGTGGGGAGGAGCCGAGCACTGAGCTAAGCGCCTGTCACATCCTCTGAGCAGCTGGGGACAGCCATGGTCACAGCCATCCTACAAGCCAGCAGGCTCAGCAGGTGCAGAGCCCCAGGGCAGTGCAGGGCTGAGCCCAGCTGAACCCAAACCTGCACCAGGACCAGGCCAGGGCTTCTCCCCGGGGTTGTTCTCTGCGGTGGGGCCATCCTGGGTGCTGTGGGGTGCTGAGCAGCACCCCTGGCCTCCACCCACCAGATGCCAATAGCACCCTTCCACTCAACCGTAATATGAAGTTCATGACAATTGAAACTGTCTCCAGGGGCTCCTGGGTGGCACAGTCGGTTAAGTGTCTGTCTCTTGGTTTCCACTCAGGTCGTGATCTCAGGGTCCTAAGATCAAGCCCCACGTAGGGCTCCGTGCTGAGCATTCTCTCTCCCTCTCCCCCTCCCGTTCATGCTCTCTCTCAAATAAATAAATAAATAAATCTTTAAAAGGAAGGGAAGTGAGGGGCAGGGAAGAAGGAAGGAAGGCAGGAAGGGAGGGAGGAGGGAAGGAGTCTCCAGATATCCCCTGGGGACAGAATCACCCCTGAGTGAGAACCCTTGGGCCACCGCCTTCCTACAAGCCTAGAGATGACCTCTGTCACCCACCCAGGGTCATGCACAACTGAAAACATCTCAAGAGTAAGGCATGACACAACAAGGTAAGGCGTTTGGTCAACACAATGAAATATATGTGTGGTTTAATGAACAGTAAGAGATAAAAGAGCTGAGTGGAAGGAGCGGATTGTGGATGACCTTTTTGTCCTTTACGAAGTTTGTTTCTTGGGTGTCCCTACATTGTTCTCTCAAGATGAACCACAAAAAGAAAAAGCCCCGAGTGTGTACTCTTCCATCCTGCCCCAGATGTGGGCTTAGGTGTGGCTGCGCCTGCTGACTTCCTTCCACAGAGCACAGCACTCACGGGGGCGGGGGTGGGGGGAGTAACTTCGCAGTGGAGACACCCGACAAGGCCGCCTCAGCCAGGTGATCCAGGTCAACATCACCGTGAAAAGTCACGCTGATGGGGCGCCTGGGTGGCTCAGTCAGTTAAGCATCCGCTCTGGATTTTGGCTCAGGTCATGATCTCAGGGTTGTGAGACTGAACCCCGAGTCAAGCTCCACACTCAGCGTGGAGTCTGCTTGAGATTCTCTCTCCCTCTGCCCCTCCGCCCTGCATGTGCTCTCTCTCACTCTCAAATAAATAAATAAAATCTTTAAAAAAAAAAAGGTGTCAGAGAAACTGGAAGCGGGGGCCTGTGGGAAACAGAACGCCACAACAACCAATGGTGCATGGTCGTTCAGACTCTGAGATCTCTGAGAAAACTCGAGATTGCAGGGTTAAAAATAACCGGAAAGCAGGCACCTGGGTGGCTCAGTCGTTAGCTGTCTGCCTTCGGCTTGGGTCGTGATCCCGGGGTCCTGGGATCGAGCCCCTCATCTGACTCCCTGCTCCGTGGGAAGCCTGCTTTTCCCTCTCCCACTCCCCCTGCTTGTGTTCCCTCTCTCGCTGTGTCTCTCACTGTCAAATAAATAAATAAAATATTTAAAAATAAATAAATAAATAACCCGAAAGGATCAGAGTGAAATGCCCTTGGGATGTGCGGGGTCTGTTCTAAAGTCCGCAGCAGAAGGTGTTTTGTAGATAGGAAGCCAGCTGTTAAACAGCACACCGTGCATTCCCTTCTTTGTTCCCGTATCCTGTGTTAAGGTCCCAGTACAATGGTGTTTACAATGAATTGATCACAGCCAGTTACAGATTTCTTTACTCCTTCTCCACTCCCATTGCTTGACTTGACTAACCCTGTGTACGTGGAAGAATGTGCCTTATTAAGCCCCTGCTGTAAATCATTATAGACCTATATCATTGTAGAAGTTATAGTAGATTATGGAAAATAAATCTCGGGACCTCTGGCTGTTCGTTCGGGGTCCCCTGTGCCTCACTTTACTGTCGTCTCTTTTTCTCAGTTCCTTCGCTGCCCCAGGTCCACGACTCTCAGAGGTCGACAGGGGCCTACAGAACATTTTTGTACGTCTTCACTATTTTTCTGCAAATCCAAAACTATCCTAAAACAAAACAATCCTTAAGAAGAAGTAACAAAGCTAAAATCATACAAATGGCAGCCTGTTTCCATTGGGATTTTAGAGGGAAAAATTTTTTGTTTGCTGGGCTGGGACTAGAGCGAGGTGAATAAGGCACTCTCCTCAGTTGCAAAATTTAGGGGCGCATTGAAAGGTTTCATTTTTGTCATTCCCATTTTACAGATCCAGAAACCGAGGCTGAGAGGAAATTGCTTGTCCAGGTCCTACAGGAGGCAGGGCTATTCACACGCAGCCTTGGCCTCTGACCTGCAGCTGTGATCCCCAACTGACCCCAAAGTCTGAAGGCCAGTACCGTGCGAAATCAGCTCTGCCGACGGTCTTGTGTTTGCCCCTGGGGTCCTGGCTAGGGAGGGAGGGCCCTTTTCAAGCAACACCCAAGCTCCCCCAATCCTCTTCAGCAAGATCATCCCTCATCCCTTGTTCTTTGGCTGCTGAGTGGCTTTCATGGGGGACTTCTAGGCAGAGCACATCCAGCGGGGGCCTGGAGAGGCTTCTCCCTTCTGGGAGGCTTGGGTCCCCGGCTGTGGCCCTGCCTGCCCACCGGCCCTGCTCACCACAAACCCTGGAAATGGCCAACACAACAAAACCTGGGCTGGAGTCTGCGCTGTGGGCGGGCAGTAGCTGAAGAAGCCACAGGAAAAGCACATGACAACCTCTGCCTGTCACAGGCAGCGGGTGGGAGCCTCTCATCAGGCTGATGTCCAGCAGGAAGCTCTGGCTCAAGCTCCCTTCTGAGGCCTCTCCCTGGGCACTCCCCAGGCACTTTGGGTCCAGCGTATCCCAAATGGACTGGACCATCTTTCCTCAAAATGTGCTCCTCGCTCCATGGCCATATTTCACTGTTTTTCACCCTTCCTCCTGCCCTGGCCCACACATCCCCTGAGCGCCTACTGGATGCCAAAGCACTTCACTAGAAACTCCTCACCGCCCCCCTCCCTGATGAGGCTGCTCCTGTTATTGCCCCATTTTACAGATGGGAAAACTGAGGTTAGGAGGGTTTACTTGGGGTCCTGGGATGGCAGAGGCAGATTCTAGAAGTAGGAGCGTATTCCCTGTGGGAGCCAGGATGAAATCCTGGCGACCTTCTCTGTGGGTTGGGGTGGCCCTGGTGGCCAAATGGAGGAACTGCAGCCTGTGTCCTGGGGTCCCATGGCATAGGCTTCCACTTCCCCAGCCTTCAGTCCCTCCTCAGACACCCTCCATGGTTCCCTGTGGTCCCCTTGGTGGGTGCAGGGAGGCTAGGTGAACCCCTGCTGGGTCACCACCATGGAGAACACTAAACACAAAACCTGGCCTCCGGGGTCAGAACCAGGCCCCGCCCCCAGTCTACCACTCATCTCTCAGCCTCAGTTTCCCCAGCTTGGAGCTGAGCCAACGACAGTTGCTGTCTCTTCAGGTCCTGGGACACACAAACACAAGGCTGACAGGCATGAGACCCTCAGTAACTGCAGTTGTCACCCTCAGTTACATGCGGGAGAGGGGGCAGGAACTTGAGATGGGGTGTCCCCCTACCCCGGGCAGCCCCAGCTCCCCCCTGCCCCCCAACTGGAAAAGCTCCAGGTTTCAATTCAGCACAAACAACCCAGCTTTTCCCTGGGAAATTGAAACTGAAAGCATAAACCATTTTCTGCCTGCAGATGGCCAATTCAAGAGCCTCCAGGTCAGAGGATTCTCTCTGAACTTGTCATTGGTCAGGATGGCCCCTATGCTAATAAGGGGTAGCCGCAGCCACTAGAAGGTTCCGGCGTCCTACCTCCTGCCCAAACTTACTACATCCAGGGGCAGATCTAGATGGCACCTACCTTTTATCATTACTTGCCTGTGCCCGTGGCTGACAAATCAGAGTCAATGCTGCGATGTAGGAGGCTGGGGTGGCTGGCGGTCTTGGGGATCCTGGTGGTGCTGGGTGTGTTTGTGTGCCTGATTGTCTTCGCTGTCAGGGCCAACAGCAAAGCCTGCAATGATGGCCTCCTGGCAGAGCAGGAGTGTCGCAATGTCACCTGCCTCCTGGAGCTCCAGCTAAACCAAACCCGGCAAGACTTACTACGGACCATGGACCAGGTTGCCACCTGCCACCACACTTTGGTAAGCGACTGCAGCTCCCGGAGAGGGCCCAGTGCTTGCGTGGCCCCCACAGGTCTAGATGGAGATGGACATAGAACTTGAAACTGCCCCTGGACCCGCACAATGGGAGTTGAGTTTCCCTGCTGGGGTTTGGGGCACCGCTAAGCTTTCTCAGCAGTGCTGGTGTGGGGCAGGGCCTTTAAAACTCCCCCCAGAGCACCCAAATCCCCACTAGGATGTGGGAAGAATCTACAACCTGTTATGGGAGAGCTAGAAGTTCCTCTCTGCCCCAGTCTTGGGCAGCAGAAACCCCGTCTAGGTTTTGGGATGGGGACTTCACCACGTCCTAAAGAAGGGTGGGGCTCTTGATACATCCACTCCATCCCTGAGAGACTGTGAAACTTTCACATGGGTCCTGATATGGGGGACCTTGAAACTCCCACGGACATCTAACTTGTGCTTGGAAATCCCCGTGTTCTGGGTTTGGGGGAGGACGTCTAAATCTTGGGCAATAGCCCACGAGGTCAAAGAGTTTCTCCTAGGATTTGGGCATGGGGAGCCTCCAAATTCCCACGTGGGGGGCCTCAAATCCCCTATTTCGAGGATCACATCCTTAGGTGCCCTGGGAGAGTGGGAGGTTGTGGCCATTCTTGGAGGTGGGAGACCGGGGTGCAGGGAGGTTTGGAAGGAAACCTGAAAGGGGTTTGGCCCTGGGCCCCTCTGACCATGGGGCCTGGGGAAGAGGTCCAGGGCCCAGGCCAGCAGCTACCCGGCTCCGCAGGCCAGAACGCCAGTCTCTGACCCTCCCCTCTGTCCCAGGTGAACGTGTCAGCTTCCCTGGAGATGGAGAAGGCCCAAGGTCTGGAGCAGCTCATCCAAAAAGAGGAGCTTCAGGGTAAGAAAGCACAAAGCCAGGGTTCCATGGAGGGGGATCCGGAGGGGTGGGTCAAACATTGAAGTGGGGTTGTCCCAGGGTTGGGATCGCCGGGGAGTGGTCAGAATCCAGTGGAGGGTGGGAAAGGAGTACCCCAGGTTTCCAAGGTGGGGTGGCATGAGGGCGGGGCTGGAGGCGGTGTCAGGTCCTGGGGTAGATCCTGGCGAAGGATGTGGCTGCTTGTCACGCCGTGTCCAGCCCACCGTGCTGACACAGCCCCCTGATTCTCTCCCGCCTTAGGAGAGGTTGAGAAATTGAAGCAGAAGCTGCAAGAAGCTCTGGAAGAGGTAGAGCGACTAAGGTCCGAGCCACAGCCCCTGACCACGACCCTTTCACCCATCCTTCCCCCAAGACCCAGGACTCCCTTTGCTTGGAAAATTCCCATTGCTCAGGGCGTAAAGTTTGAAGCCCAGCCTTGTCCCTCTGGTCACACAAGCCTTGAGTGGCCACTGCCCCCTCTCCTCCCCACTGATGTGGTAGGGGAGGAGGGGAGATTCTGAGGGCCGACAAGGCCAGACCTGGTGCAGGCCTGGCAGCTGCCTCAGTTGTCCCCACATCTTCCCCAGACAAGAGAAGGAGGCCTCGAGCAAGGAAGGGGAAACCAGCTTTGGCAGCTCCTTGCAAGCACTCAGCCCCTTGATGGTCCCTGTGTACCTGCTCCTGGGCCTCATTGCTCTGCTGGCCTGAGGCCTGCCGGTAAGAGGGGGGTGGCCTGGGGTGGAAGAAAGCTGGGGATGCGAGGGAGGGAGGGAGCCCAGGATAGGCCAGGGTCTGGGGAGGTGGCCTGCCTACAGGGTAGCTGGCAGGGCACAGAGAAGGGTCTTGGGGTGGGAAAGAGGGCTCCCTGAGTGGGGAGCTGGCCTGGAGCAGGGCGGGGCCACCTTCTGCCCCTCCAGGCCACCCTTAGTCCCTCTTATGATGTCTCCCCTAGCCCACAGCCTGGACTTTCCCCTTCAAGGCTTCCCTGACCAGACCAGTTTTGAGGGAGCCACATGGCAGCATGGTTAGGGGGAGGTGGGCGAGATAGCAGTGCGGTGGGGGACAAGAAGCAGCCTCAGGGTTGGCCCGGCAGGGGGCTTGGCCCAGGGCTGCCTCCCCCCACCCACCGACTCGGCCTCCCCCCAGAGCTGGGCAGGGCATAGGGTGGCGAGTGCTTATTTCTTGGTTTCGTGGTTTCTGGAAGCTCACTGACTTCTGAGTCTTTGAACTCCAAAAAGTAGACGCCCCTTTTAGCGGCAAAGACTATACTCTGAAGTTCCTGGAGTGAGTGCCATTTTGTGACCCCCATGCATCCGGGGCCTGTCCTACAGCTGAGGGTGGACACCCATTGACATCCACACCCACGCTTCCCTGCTCCAGAATGTTCCCAGGAAGCCTTAGGGTTTGGGCAGGTACCATCTCCCTGCCTCCCTGGCCCTCTTCACTGGGATCATCATACAGGACTCTACCCCCTCATCAGCACTCACCGAGGGCCGAGCACTCTACTCATCTAGTCTCATCTCCCCTCCTGTCTTCACTGCATCTTCTCCTGATGCCTGGTCCAATGGGGGGAAACCCAGCCTGTGGTAGGGGGGCATCCTGCCCTAGTTCCCAATCCCATCCCACAGACTATTCGGGGCTGGGATTCAAACCTGGATCTGCAGACACACATAGGCCGGGCCCTTGTCACGGTGCTCCTCCCCACCCCAGCCCGAACTCGTATTCCTCCTGCAGTACCCAGGTCTGGGAACCCCTCCTCCAGAGAGTCTCTCTGCTTCTTCCAAATTCAGAGCTGCTGTCTCGATAGACTCTTTGTCGACTTTCACAGACCTTCCCAGGCTCTGTCAACCCTTCCTCCTCTGTTATCTCCCTTTCTCCAAGTCCTTCTAGAATCCTAACAATTGTCCAGGCCATTTCCTGCCATTGCACTGGAGCCGGGACCTTTGCGTCTGTTAGCACTTTTGACTTTTGCGCTGCGTTGGGCTCTGCCGTGGAGCCTGCCCTGGGTGCTGCAGGATCTTGAGCAACTTCCCTGGCCCAACCCACCAGAATGCCTGTACCGTTACCCCCCACACACACCCATTGTGACAATAAAAAAATGCCTTCAGACATTACCAAGTCTCTCATGGTGGTGGGGGCAGGTTCACTTCCTCTGAGAACCTCTGCTCTAGAGGTTTTCCTCACTTCCGTGTCCCCAGCTTGCAGGACGGCCCAGGAGGAGTTCACTGGGTTACTTTAGGATGGCTGAGTCATTTGACCCCTCAGGAACAGCCCCCCCATCTCACAAATAAGGAAACTGAAATCCAGAAATGTTCCCGGACTTACTCGGGGCTTCTGAGCTGCTCAGGGAATTCTGATTCCCAGAAGAAAACCCTTCTCACGTGACCTCCTGGGTCCTCCCCCCAACCTGTTCCTGAAGCCGGAAAGGCAAATATTCCAGAGATGGGTTCTCATTGGGAAGGAATATGAGCTTTATTCAGGAGGCTGGCCACCTGGGGAGAAGGCCAACTCCAAGGTTTCTGCCTGACCCAGAAATTTTTCAAGGGATTTAGGGCAGTTAATCTGTTAAGGGAGTGCAGTGGCCTGTGATAATTCTTAATTATGTGCAGTCTTAAGGTGCCAGCTACACACGTTATTATGGTGCTCACAGGTCGGCAAGGGATTCTGGGTTCTTGGTTCCCTGGGGTGGTGCAGGAGAGCCTGGTGACGTGCAGAAGTGCTCTGTTCTTTCTAGGAAAGAGTGCGAGATCTATAAATATACGAGAAAAGGTTTAGTTAATCAGTCAGTCAGGCTAAGGGTGCTGGCTAAAACTTAGTGCATACTAGACCAGTCGGAGGGGTTGAGGTGCCTTCACCTCCACCACCATCCTCAACTCCCACTCCCAGCTAGGGCTACCAGAATGTCCCAAAACAGTGCTACCCCTCCCTCCGCCCCCCGTGCCTGGACTGTGTTTCCATGGTGATGGGGGACAGGTTTGCCCAATATGATGGATTCAACCTGTTCAATTTCTCCTCCCAAGCCCCCATATGTGGCTGAGTAGAAACTTCTCTCCTTCCTAAAAATGCCCCTGTAGGGGCCAAGGGCCGACTGCCCCAAGATGGGCCGCTTTGGCATGAAGACTATATTGAGTAAAAAACCAGTCAAGGGGCACCCGGCTGGTTCAGTGGGTTAAGCGTCTGCCTTCGGGTCAGGTCATGATCCCAGGGTCCTGTGATCGAGTCCCACATCAGGCTCCTTGCTCAGCGGGAAGCCTGCTTCTCCCTCTGCCTCTGCCACTCCCCCTGCTCACTCTCTCTCTCAAACAAATAAAATCTTAAAAAAAAAAAAAAAAGGCAATCAAGGGGCACCTGGCTGTGTCAGTCTGTAGAGCATGCGACTCTTGATCTCAGGGTCGTGAGTTCGAGCCCCACGTTGGACGTAGAGCCTACTTAAACAAATCAAATATTCTGATTTTAAAAATACAGTAAGGGGTCCCTGGGTGGCTCAAATGGTTAAACGGTTAAACGGTTAAACGTCTGCCTTCGGCTCAGATCATGATCCTGAAGTCCTGGGATTGAGCCTGGGCTCCCTGCTCAGCAAGGAGTCTCCTTGTCTCTCTCCCTCTGCCCCTCCCCCTCCAATTGTGCTCTCTTTCTCAAATAAATAAATGAAATCTTTAAAAAAATTAAAAATAAAATAAATAAAATAAAATAAGCAATCAAAACCCAGCAGATTCAGGAAGCACTCTTTCCTCGCTCACAACTGCCTAAAAAGAATTTACACAGAGGACCCGCCCCAGGATGAGAGCTCTCGCCAATAGATCACTACATCATATTGTGAACTTGATATGGTAGACAGGGAGAAACCCAGCAAGGCCTATTTGATCAAAATCTTCTGTGTCCCATTCTTTCTGAGTGGCTCAGCATATACTTGTTTACTGAGCATTTACTCTTTTTCATCTTCCTATGAATTGTGTTCCTTCCCTTTGAAGTCCCAAACCCCTACTCCCTCCTTTCCTTAGTTTAGAATGACATATGTACCTGATTTTGCCCGTCTTTGGAAGTTCCTTGTCTGTGTGGATTCCCCATATGTATGAAATTAAATTTTATTTTCTCCTGTTAATCTGTCTCATGTTAATTTGATCCTTAGTCCGGCTAGAAGGATCTAGAAGGGGCACAGGAAATTCTTACTCCCTAACACCACTTTTCCCTCACTGGCTGTGACCCAGTGGAGGGTTGAGAAGTCAGGTCAGGGCGTGTGGGTGGCTCAGATGGTTAAGCGTCTGCCTTCGGCTCAGGTCGTGATCCCAGGGTCCTGGGATCGAGTCCCGCGTCGGGCTCCCTGCTCCTTGGGAGCCTGCTTCTCCCTCTGCTTCTCTCTCTCTCTCTCTCTCTCTCCCTCCCTCTGTCTCTCATGAATGAATAAATAAAATCTAAAAAAAAAAAAAAAAGTCAGGTCAGAGGGATCCTGCGGGTCTGTGCGGTTCCATCTCCAGCAGGAATCCGGTAGTGACCAGAGGCTGCTGTGTGACCCTGCCCTGTGCCTTGGCCTCTCTGGGCTCTGGTTTCTTCCTGTGGAATGGGGGCACGGGAAAGGGGAAGACACCACTCACATTTACTGCACGACTACTGTGTCCATGCGGTGGCAGTAGGAAAGAGGCTTTGCTTTTTAGGAGCTCCCCTAGTCTGATGGTGGAGGCAGCCAGGACTCAAACCCATAAAAGGTGAAATTACAGAAGAGCTCAAAGAGCTAGTCAGAAGGGGCCTGGAGTTAGTGGGGGAGGGAAAGGGCTCTGGAGGAGGAGATACATGAGTCAGGGGTAGGGGTGGGAGGAGTTTATAAGGAACTGTTAGCTGGGCAAAGACAAGGGGAAAGTGTGCTCAGGTAGAGCAAAGGGCGAACACAGAGGCCCTGTGGGGGGGGGGCGGTGCGAATGTGCTTGCCAGAAGAGGAGGTCAGAAGGGGGTCAACAAGGAGAAAATAAAGACATAAGGGACTTGCAAGGTGAAAGGATTCTATGCAAAGCCCCCTCCCCAGCCAAGCTTATAGGCAAAAACTCACAGGCGTCTGACGGCCCTGACTCTCTGTTTTTCCAGGTCATGGTGCCCCTTGTTCTCAGAAGACAGACGACCACAGGACACCTGAGTGCCTCCATTGGTTAAGCGTCTGCTTTCAGCTCCGGTCATGATCTCCCGGGGTCCTGGGATTGAGCCCCACATCAGGCTCCTTGCTCAGTGGGGAGCCTGCTTCTCCCTCCGCCTGCCGCTCCCCCCGTTTGTGCTCTCTCTCTCTGATAAATAAATAAATAAAATCTTTAAAAAGAAAAACTAGGCCATCACGACAAAGCATATTCTTTTCTAGCGAGTCAGCAAACCACATCCCAGATGAGCCCCGGAAAGAGCTGTCCCCCCTGCAGAAACTTGTCACCTCCTGATTTTGATCAAATAGGCCTTGCTGGGTTTCTCCCTGTCTACCATTTATTTATCTATGGGGCCAAGCAAGTGTCGACACCCTCCTCACACATCCTCCCCCAGGGGCACAGCTGAGCCTGACATCTCTCTCCATGTCTGGCCCCTCTCCTCCCTCGGAAGGTGAATAAACTCTGTCCAGCTCGTGCTCCACTCTTTGCGCAATTCTTTGCCACCGGGCTCACCGGACACCCTAACATCATCTCAAAGCTTTCTTTGAGGTGGGTGGGGGGATGGGTTAGCCTGCTGATGGGTATTAAAGAGGGCACGTTCCGCGTGGAGCACTGGGTGTTATGCACCAACAATGAATCATGGAACACTACATCAAGAACTAATGATGTAATGTATGGTGATTAACATAACAATAAAAAAGATGAAAAAAAAAGCTTTCTTTGAACTTACCCACCATCCTGAGCTTCCCACTACTTGCCCTCTACTCTTTCTATCTCCCCAAAGACCCCTCTCCCTCTCCCCAGTTCTCCCCACTCAGACTTCAACTCTGCTGACCGACCTCCGCTTTTCAACCCACCCGCAGGTGATCCTCCCTTGGCTCCTCCACAGCCCCCCCTCCTTCCCCTCAAGACCCTTCGGCACCCCTTCCCCGCCTTCAGCCCTTGTCTCCACGTCGCTGGATCCTTCTCCCGCCCACACGCCCTCTGGCCACCCTTACCAACCTCCCAGTGCTCCCAATTCCCTCTTGGCGAAGCAGCTGGAGCAGGGGGCATGGTTCGGGTTCACGTTCCCTCCTGCACGCCAGATCTCTCTCTTATAAAATCTAAGCTTGGCTCTTTTTCACCCCATCCCTCCAGTGTCATGGAGGGACCTATATGTTATTCTCTCCACCTGTACCATCCCAGAGGAAAGAAACGGAATTTGGCCCAAGGCTACTGAATGTGCTGATGATCTGAGCTGCAGACAGCCTGCACAACGTGCTCCCAGCAATGGGGCCGTCCCCTTGGCCAAGCCAACTTGGAATTACCACCCCTCCTCTGGGGACAAGGTCAAACTCGACCACATGGTCTCCATCTTCTAGAAAGCATGAAATGGGCAGCT
Source organism: Zalophus californianus (assembly GCF_009762305.2). NCBI lineage: Eukaryota > Metazoa > Chordata > Mammalia > Carnivora > Otariidae > Zalophus > Zalophus californianus. The sequence goes on along the minus strand of NC_045595.1, from coordinate 13,103,900 downwards.
TCTAAACAGGTCAATTAGGAAAGGTGAAGGGAGATCACCCAGAGATCAGATAAAAACCCTGCCCTTTTCCTCACTCACTTCACTGAGACTCTTCAAAAACTCACCGACCTTGATCCTAACTCTCATGCAGGAAAATCGATCCTGGCTGCGCATTGCATCTCTCAGTCAGCCCCAGACATTAGGAAGAAAAAAAAAAACACCTTAAAAAACTGGATAAAGCCCACAAAACCATCAATCCGAAGTACTGGACCAGGCCTTCAAGGTTTTTTAACAGCAGAGAGGAGGAAATCAAAGAGGAAAAGAGAAAAAGATCAAAAAACGATCTCAGGCTTATCAGCTCCTGGCTGCTGCCGTCACTGGAGCGATTCTAGAAAAGTCTTACCATGCTGGCTTGACCCAAACATTCAACAAACCCCCTCCAGGAGCTTGTTACGCTTGCGGTAAGCCTGACCACTGGTCCAAACGGTGTCCCAATAAAAAAACAAAGACAAAAAAGGGCACCCAAAACCTCTTGCCCCGCCGGTAAGCAGGTTGGCCCCTGGAAGGGTGACGACCCCATCCTCAGAGTTGGGGGGGGCACCTCCCAAAACCTGTCCTCAGGGCCCAAATAGGGGAGAGGATCAGCCATATCCCCGGTGGCTGATCTCTTGGGACTTCAGGGTACGGACTGACACACCCCAGGATCTCCCTGGATTTTCAGGACCCTCTCTTCCCTCCCCCATCTCTGTTGTTGGGGTTGATGGTGTTCTTTTTTTTCTTTTTTCTTTTTTTTTAGATTTTATTTATTTATTCATGAGAGAGGGAGAAGCAGGCTCCCCACCAAGCAGGGAGCCCGATGCGGGACTCGATCCCAGGACTCCGGGATCATGACCCGAGCCGAAGGCAGATGCCTAACCATCTGAGCCACGCAGGCGCCCTGATGGTGTTCTTTCTTCAGCTACCCGACTCTTGTCACGTGCCCTGGGAGGTCAGGTCCTTCGCCATCTCTTTCTTGCTCTGCTGTCCTCTCCCCCTCCCAGGACAAGCCATTGTGACCAACCCAGGGACTCGCTTTCATCTGCACCCCATACAGCCCCAATCCCAATTCCTGGCACTCCTTACTGGACCTACACACCCTGCTCCCACTTCACTCTCTCCAGCTATGACTCCAGGTCCCTCGTCCGCGTGGGACACCTCCAAACCACTTGAGGCTACTCACCTCGCCCCCATCACCCTACACCTCGAGGATCCTACTTCTTTCCCCCCCAAACCCCAACACCCTCTCAAACCCGGGGCCTTAAGAGGCTTGCAGCCCCTCATTTCCAAATTCCTTTCCTCAGATGTCTTAAAGCCTACTAACTCTCCTTACAATACTCCAGTCCTTCCCGGCAAAAAGCCAGACGGTTCTCGCAGATTAGTTCAGGATCTCAGAGTTACCAATGAGGCAGTGCCCCCCGAGCCAGACACCCCTCTCTCCACCATTCCACCCTCCACCATGGACTTCAGTGTCTTAGATCTTAAAGACCCATTTTTCACTATTCCCATCTCCCCAGAATCCCAAGACCTCTTCACCTTAGCCCGACACGGTTAGCTTGGGACACTCCTCCCACGGGGTCTTAGGGGTAGCCCCCACCCCTGTGGACCAGCTCTGGCGTCAGAGCTTTCCCACCTCTCCCTTCCAAATAGTACCCCTCCCCAACCTGTGGGTGACCTCCTCTTCAGCCCTCACCATCACCATCCTCACCTTCCTAAACAACAAAGGTTACAGAGTCGCCCTCTCCAAAGCTCATCTTTTTTTTTTTTTTAAAGATTTTTTATTTATTTATTTGAGAGAGAATGAGAGACAGAGAGCACGAGAGGGAGGAGGGTCAGAGGGAGAAGCAGACTCCCCGCCGAGCAGGGAGCCCGATGCGGGACTCGATCCCGGGACTCCAGGATCATGACCTGAGCCGAAGGCAGTCGCCCAACCGACTGAGCCACCCAGGCGCCCTCCAAAGCTCATCTTAATCAACCCTCTGTCCCATACCCAGGATTTTTGCTTACACCGGGACAAACTGACCATCTGGCCCTGCATGGAGCCCAACTCTCAGACCTACTTTCTCTGTGGCTCACCCCCCACTTGGAAGGGGCACTGCACCCTCGTGTACCTGGTTCCTGATCCACGCTTCCCCAGCTCCCCAGCCCTCACACCCCTAACACGGAGCGTAACGGGCACTCGAGCAGAAGCCCGGTCCTTTTGTGTCCCGCCCTGTAGAACGGAGCCGAGGTCTAGCCTCATCCTCCTTGGCAGCCTTATGGGAATTGGGCTACGCACGGGAGCAACGGCTCATCCTATCCATACGTGGGAAGCCTCTCTTTCCTTGAGTCAAAAGTAGCCGATTTTGGTTCCACCCTCTAAGCAACCCAGAGACAGTCTGATTCCCTGGGAGGAGTGGTTCTTCAAAATCCTCTCATTTTAGACCCGTTGACTGCTAATCAGGGGCTTACTCGTACCTTATTGTGGAAGAATGCTGCTTCCATGTAAATGAGTCAGGTCAGGTCTTGGACAGCCCTGAGAAAATTATCAACTCAGCTAGGGACAAGGAGGAACAATATAAAAACTTGGGTGGGGGGGGCGCCTGGGTGGCTCAGATGGTTAAGCGTCTGCCTTCGGCTCAGGTCATGATCCCAGGGTCCTGGGATCGAGTCCCGCATCGGGCTCCCTGCTCGGCGGGGAGCCTGCTTCTCCCTCTGCCTCTCTCTCTCTCTGTCTCTGTCTCTCATGAATAAATAAATAAAATCTTAAAAAAAAAAAAAAACTTGGGTGGGGTGCTGATTGGTTCTTCTGGAAACTAGATATCTGGTCTTGGTTCTCATGGCTCATTCCATTCCTGGGACCTTTGGTGGTTATCGGACTAGCCCTTATTTGGGGGGGGGGGGTCCACGTATTTTAAAATATCGAATCTCCTTCATCCCGGACGGAATCTCAACCCTTGGTAGCTCTCTGAGGTCTCAGCAAGCTCATGCTAAAGGCCCCCTTACTCTGAGAGCAAGATGCCACCAACATCTCCCTCAGTCTCATCCCTCTTGCCTCTGGAGGAGATGAAAAGAGGGGGAGGGAGGGGGAGGAGGCGGAGGACGAGAGGAGGAGGGGAGGGGGAGGGGAGGGGAGGGGAGGGGAAGGAGGGGGAGGAGGGGGAGATTCGCTTCTGAGAGGAAGGGACATCGCTAGTTGTAGACCGACCTGGATCTGATTCACGATGTAAGTTCGCTCCCTGGCGGCCTCGTGGAGATCGGGCAGGGAGATGGCACCGCTCCCCTCGGGCGTCTGCCCCCCCCCCCCCCCCCCCGACCCTCTCAGCCAGTCACAGGAAAGCCTGGCAGCCTGAACCAGGCCAACCTCAGTCGGTTGGGTAGCCTCCCGTCTTTTAGCCTCAGTTTTTGTTTTGTTTTTTAAGATTTTATTTATGTGACAGAGAGAGACACAGCGAGAGAGGGAACACAAGCAGGGGGAGTGGGAGAGGGAGAAGCAGACTCCCCGCCGAGCAGGGAGCCCGATGCGGGACTCGATCCCGGGACTCCAGGATCATGACCTGAGCCGAAGGCAGTCGCTTAACGACTGAGCCACCCAGGCGCCCCTAGCCTCAGTTTTTCCACGAACAGATGGAGAGCCTTGCTGAGTAGCCCCAGTGCAGATGGGTGCCTTGGAGGATGTGCTCACATGGTTCCGCTGGGCCCTATGGGGCAGGAGCTAGGGCCATCCCCCTTCACAGTGGGGGAGACTCTGAGGCTCGGAGGGACAGCACATGGGGTGCAGCAGGACTGGAACCCAGGACCCCCAATCCTGTCCTGGGCTCTGGTAGCCTAGGCTGGCCCCTGGCCGGGGTCCGCCCTCCCAACGGACTCGGGAAGCCACGGCCGGGAGGGGCGGAACCGTGGGTGTCCCTGGCGCCCCAAGGTGCCAATTAAATGCTCGTGGCTGTCTGGGGCCAGAGCTGTGGAAGGCGGCATGGCCGAGCTGGGGCCAGAGCCGGGCCGCGCGTGGCGGGTTGCTGGCCCTGTGCGGGGCAGCGGTTGTTCCTGGCGGCCGCGGCAGCCGGGGCAGCCCTGCTGGCCTGGAATCTGGCCTCCTCGAACCTCCCGGGGACCTCGCTGCCAGAGCCAGGGGCCAACGCCACGGCGCCCCCGCGGACCTGGAGCCTGAGCTCGAGGAACTGCGTAGACGGCTGGCAGAGGCGACCCAGCAAGAGGAGGCTCTGGCCAGACAGCTGGGACCAGGCAACCGAGTTGGTCGGGAGCTGGAGGAGGCACTAAGGGCCTGTCAGGGCCGCCAGGTAGGTTGGGGCAGGGTGGTGGGCTGGGGAATCCAGAATTGGGAGAGGCCCGCACACATATCCCACGGTTGCCCCCCTGTGCACTGGTTTCCCTAATTCTTTAACAGAAGGGAGCAGATGAGAATAGCACCATAGTCCCTTCCAAATCCTACAATACCAGCTCCCCCTGGCATCTACCTTCTGAGAAGGCCCCCACAGTTCTCCGCTATCTGCCTAATAGCTGGTGATGGCTAGGGAAGCCCAGGCCTCTGAGCCCACCTGGGGAGCCCCTGTGCGAACCCTCCCCCTGGGTGCCCACTCTACCTCCCCCAGCAGTGTCCAGCAGCCCTATTTCGAGAGAGGGACATTCATGTCACCTCTATATTAGGAAGCTAAAGTTGGCTCTCTTGGGGGAGGTACTGGCCAGGTCCTCCCTTTTCCTCTGGCCACCCCTTCAAACTCTTTCTTAACCCTTCCCAGCCCTGGGCCTTGCAAAAGAACCATCCTCAAAGTCCCAACCTTCCATTTACCAACTATTCTGTACCTCTGTGTACCAGGCCCAGCGGGGGTTGAGCGGTGTGTGAATTTTAGAAATCAAAACAGACCTCTGTCTTTTACCTGCCTGCCTAAGAGAAGGGCCTGAGGCCACTGAGGTTAAGAGCAGCCTGTTCTGGGTTCAAATTCTGACTCCGCCCCTCAGTGGGAAATGTTCTGAGAAAGCCAGGCCAGTTGTTTTGAAGAATGTCTCCCATAGCTGAGGGAGCAAACCCAATCATTGTCAACCACCAAACTGGCCTGTATTGGTTTAAAACCCTAGTCGGCGGGTTCTAGAAGAGCTGGAATTGGAACCGGAATCTGACGCAGAGCTAAACCGTTTCCACATCTGGTGGCTTGGGGTGGGGGGCAGTGGACCTGGACAGAGCAGCGGTCACCGCTCGGTGCGGCAGGCCACTTCTGTGTTTTCCAACCACAGGACTCCCAAAGGACATTCCAAATAAAGCTCAGGGAACGCGGTGACCAGTGTCAGTTCAGTCTGCAAAGAGGGGAGACTTCACTTCTTCTCTCCTCCCCTCCCCCCCCCCCCCCCCCCCCCCCCCCCCCCCCCCCCCCCCCCCCCCCCCCCCCCCCCCCCCCTCCCCTCCTCACTTCCCCTCCACTCCTCAGAGCCGGCTTCAGACCCAAATGATGATCCTGAAGACTGAGATTGAAGAGGCCAAGGCACAGGGGACCCAGATGGGGGCTGAGAACGGGGCGCTCACAGGTGTGTTGGGGCGCAAGGCGTGGCCAGGGCTAGGGGTGGGAAGAGCCTAAAAGGTTCCTGGTTACGCAAATGGCACGCAAGGGTGCAAACGTAAAGGACACGCAAATAAACGCGAAAAGTTATGAAAGAAACGCACGTAACACTCAAAGGCCACGCAAACGTCACAAAAACAGCGCAAATACAACAAAATACGCAAACGCCACGTACACGACTCCCGAAAGCAATACAAACCTATAAAAAGCTCTGCAAATGACACGTAAAAGTCATGCAAACAGCACACAAACTTAATTCAAATAAAGCAAAGCTGCAAATAGTATGCAGACTGTAAACTCGAACGCCTGCTTTAGCGGGGCGGGAGCGAGGTCTCGGAGCTGAGCCCGCTCCCTGCGCCCGCAGATGCCCTGGCGCGCTGGGAGGCGGCGGCCACGGAGTCTGCGCGGAGGTTGGACGAGGCACAGCAGCGCGCACGCGCGGCCGAGGCGGTGGCCGAAGCTTGCGCAGCCCGGGAGGCGGTGCTGCGCGAACGCGCGTGAGTGCAGGGCGGGGCCCGGGGTGGACGGGCGCGGTGCGTGGCCAATAGCTGCGCAAGACTTCGTTCTTTCGGCCAATCATCACATTGAGGGGGAAGGAAGGGGAGGGGGGAGGGTCCCTGGGGGTGGTGAAGGGGGTGTGGCATGTGGGCGGGGCCTTGGAGAGTTGAGTGATGGGAGAGTCGAAGAGGGGATCCTAGAGTTGGAACCTAGGGGTGGTGAAGGATGTAGGCGCGCTGGAGGTGAGAATCTCCACGTTGGGGCCGGCTTTCTGGAGGCATTTGTCCCTGGGGTCGGGCTTACATGGAGGGCCTTGGGGAAGGGCGAGGAGCGGGAGAAAATGATGTAAGGAAAAGGTATTGAGAGAGAGGACGGGAGCGAGGAGGTGGAGCTCCTGGAAGAGGAGCTGGGAGTCCCTGGGGAGGAGTCCCAGGAATGGCTGGGGGTGGAGAAAGGATAGGGGATCCTGGGGAGCGGGGTTCTCAGAAAAGATGGAAGAGTACTGGGGGGTGGGGGACAGGGGTCCAGGTGCTGATGGGCTTCTCCCCACTTCCGTCAGTAAAGCCCTGGAAGCCGAGATGGGCCCCCAGCGCAGAGTGCCGCAACCCCGATCCCGCTCCGTGTCCCGACCCCGACCCGGCCCCCGTTCGCGCTCTCGCCCAGGACCCTCTGGGGGCTGCCGGAGGCCGGCGCGGCGCGCACGAGGGTGAGTCAGACCCCAGGAGGATGAGGGCTCTGAGGCCAGAACGGCACACGCTGTGGCTGGAACATGTATAGAGGTGCCCACCCTGGATGAGATGCCCCGTCGACACCCATCAACGCTCAGCTTTAGATCCAAGAACCACTCTGAACGGAAACTACAGGAAGGAGACTCGACCCTCTCTCCCCAACCATCTAGTGCTTATTTCACAGATGGGGAAACTGAGGACCATTTGATAACACAATGAGACAGTGTTTTGGGACTTAAGTTCCTTCTAATGACAGTGTTGCTTCATCCCACAGACATGAAGACTTAAGTCCAGCCCTAGCTCAAGAGTGACCTGGAAGGGTCACTTCTCCTCTCTGGGTCTCGGTTTACCTAGTCTGTAAGTTGAGTGGAATCATGTTTAGTGAGCCAGCCTATCAACTGACTGAGATGTCACAATGGGAAAAACTACAGACCCCTCTTCCTATGAGGAGGGTATGAAACTCCCAAATGGAATTTTAGCAAAAGGAATTAAGCAACACCCTTCTTAAATACATCACAACAAAGGGGACTTATGCCTGAGATGCAGGGATGATTCGATATTCACAAGTCTGCTAATAAAATTCACCATACTAATGGATCAAATGAGAAAAGTTCTGAAAAGGCTATCAAAATGAGTGCCAAGGTGAGGATGACCAGGGCCAAGTATTTAATGTTATTCTGGAGGTACCAGCACTTGGACAAGGAAAATAAAGAAGAGGTATGAATATTAGAAAAGCAGTAGGGAATTTATAGTTTGGATCATATGTAAGCACCGTTTATATAGGTCAAAAATAATAGAAATATCAACAGTTTCATATGGCTCAATTTCACATTAATTTTGTCTTTTACCTTATATTTGACATAACTTCAGACTTACAGGAAAGTTGGAAGATTAGTACAAAGAATTCCTGGATACCCTTCCCCCAGATTCCACAAATGTTACCGCCTTTGCTTTATTCTTTTCTCTCTCTCTCTCTCTCTCTGAATCTTTTATGAAAAACTTGCAGAAATGATGTCTTGTTACCCATAACACTTGAGTATGCATTTCCTAAAAACAAGGACATTCTCCCACATAATCACAGTAAATTACGAACATCAGAAAGTGGACGTTGATTGATAAAACACTATTATCTAATCTGCAGACTTCAATCAGACTTTGCCAACTGTTCTTATAATGTCTTTTATAACAAAAGAATGTCCTGGCTCACACATTGTATTTGTCAAGTCTTTCATCTCTTTTAATCTGGAACATTTCTCAGTCTGTCTTTGCCTTTCATAACACTGGCATTTTTTTAGAGGCCTGAGGCAATCATTTTTTGGAGTTCAAGTCTGGGTTTATGTGTTATTTCTGTAAGATTAGTTTCAGGTTGGCATTTTGGGCAGGAAAGCCTCAGAAGCAATTCAACCTAATATTATTATCTCCTGGCATTATGATTTTATATATAGAAAACCCAAGAGAATTAACCAAAACTTTCCTAGATTTATTTCATATAGGTATTTATACCCGGGAATAAATTAATTTCCTTATTACATAAAGAGCTCTCATAAATTAATTTTTCAAAAACAGCTCAGTAGAACAAATGGGCAAAGAATATAGACAGTCAATTAATAGAAATATAAGGGGAAAAAAGTGCCCAACCTCACTCCACTTTGTACCCATGAGTCTGGCAAAGATAAAAACAAACAAACAAAAATCACAAAGTACCCTGTGCTGGCACTGCTCTGGAGAAACAAATAATCCCACAGGGTGCTGGTGAGACTGCTCATTGTACAACCACTTGGAAGGGCAATTTTCTAGAAGCTCTCAAAATTGAAAGTGCATGTATCCTTTGATCCATCAATTACCCTCCTAGAAATTTTTCTCTAGCCATATTTACATGTGTACAAAATGATGGACCAGGGACTCCTGGCTGGCTCAGTCCATAGAGCATGCAACCCTTGATCTCAAGGTGGCAAGTTCAAGATTCACGTGGGGGGCGGAGCCTACTTAAAACTAAATAAATAGGGGCGTGTGGGTGGCTCAGTCAGTTAAGAGTCAAAGTCGTGGTTTCAACTCAGGTCATGATCTCAGGGTCATGAGATCAAGTCCCATGTGGAGCTCTGCGCTCAGCGCAGAGTCTGTCCCTTTCTGCTCCTCCCCCTGCTCTCTCTCTAAAATAAATAAATAAAATTAAAAAAAAAAAGATGGGGCGCCTGGGTGGCTCAGTTGGTTAAGCCTCTGCTTTCAACTCAGGTCATGATCTCAGGGTCCTGGGATCAAGCCTCGCATTGGGCTCCCTGCTCAGTGGGGAGCCTGCTTCTCCCTCTCCCTCTGCTGCTCCCCTTCTTGTGCTTTCTCTTGCTCTCTGTCAAATAAATAAATAAAATGCCGGGGGCGCCTGGGTGGCTCAGTTGGTTAAACAACTGCCTTCAGCTGAGGTCATGATCCTGGAATCCCGGGATCGAGTCCCACATCGGGCTTCCTGCTCAGCAGGGAGTCTGCTTCTCCCTCTGACCCTCTTCCCTCCCATGCTTTCTATCTCTCATTCTCTCTCTCTCTCAAATAAATAAATAAAATCTTTAAAAAAAAATAAATAAAATGCCTGGGTGGCTCAGATGGTTAAGCGTCTGCCTTCGGCTCAGGTCATGATCCCGGGGTCCTGGGATCGAGTCCCGCGTCGGGCTCCCTGCTCCTTGGGAGCCTGCTTCTCCCTCTGCCTCTCTCTCTCCCTCTCTCTGTCTCTCATAAATAAATAAATAAATAAAATCTTTAAATAAATAAATAAAATCTTACAAAACAAAACAAAATAATGGACCAAATGCAATGCAGAACCCTAGTTGGATCCTGGAACAGAAGAACACTTAGTGAGAAGATCACATAAAGTCCAGAGTATGATTAATTTCATGTACTACAGTTAGTTTCTTAGTTCTGACAGGTGAGCCATGGTGTAAAAGAGCTTAACCATGGAAGAAGTCGGAGGAGGGCTCTTCAGGGTCTCTGTACTATCTCTGCAACTTTTCTGTAAATCTACAATTATTTCAAAATAAAAAGTTTACTTCTAAAAAAGAGGGGAAGGGGAAGCATGAGGACATTTATTATCATATCTTGGTAATTACAAAAAATTGGAAACCACCTCAATGTCCTCCACTTGGGGACTGTTTCAGTGAGTGTCCATCTGTCCCCACGGTGGAAATTCCCGTGCGACTGTTAAAGGGGCCAAAGCAAATTCCTCTGAGAACATTAATGTAAAAAGCAGGAAAGTGATAATTTGTGCGCATTTTCCAAAATGCAGGTACGGAAGAGACTTTTACCCAAATATCTCTGAAGGAAACACTGGTCACAGCTGTGGCCTCTGGGGCGGGAACTAGGGGGCTGAGAGTGTGTGTGGGGGGGGTGCCGTCTCATGTTTGTATACCTTTTTGCAAACTTTGCATTTAAAATCATGCACATGTATTACCTTCAAAGTAATTAAAATTTGTTTCTAAAAATTCCTAAGAAGCGGGTATTTGAGGGGGTGGAAACCCTTGGAACTCTTTCCCCCACCTCATCCAGTCCTGTTCATCATCCCCACTACCACCCTCGGGCTTGGAGGTACCAGATCAGGGCCTTTACCCGGGAGGGGCCCACCTGAAGCGGGAACTGGAAGGCTAACTCCCAAGGAGGAAGTGAGGCTGAGGGGAGGAAGGTCTAACCGCTTAGTTCTGCTGACAGCCACCAGGGGTCGCCCCAACTTGCCCACCCGGTCGCCTCCGGCTAAGGGCTCACTCAGAGCTGGAGAGGTTAAGGGTGAGTCCGAAACCTACCCCCACCCCCACCCCCAACTGTGGCGTCAATCCGGAAGTGAGCAGGAAGTGGCTTCTCCTTCTGGAGTCAGCCAGAGCTGGAGACCAGGAGACTGACCTTGCTTTGTCTGACTTAAGACCCCTTCCCTGTGCGGCTGTGGGATCTAAGGGTACAAGGGCTGGGCTCAGGGTTGTAAATGGGACCTAAAACATATCATTATTATCCATTTACTCTGGTGGCTTCATCTTGGCTATACCACTGGACCCCTGAAAATCAGTTTCGGGGTTGGAGGGAAATAGGGAGCCAAGGCAGGTGTGTGAGCAGGAAGGGCACAGTTAGATCTGGTGTCAGAAAGAACTGCGAAGAAAGAGAGGGCACAGACTGAGGGCTTTGATCCCCCAGGGAGACCACTGGACAGGTAGTAGGTGAGGATTGAGAGTTACCTACGGAGAACAAGCCCAGGCGCCCCACCCCCTCACCCCCACCCTCCCCACCCCGTTTGCTCTGAGGCTCCCTCAGCTGCCCAGGGAAGTAAATAGCACTCCTTGGTGGGACTGCCTCCTGGACCCCACCTGCTCCCACCTCACAGGGCCAACCTTTGGCCTGCCTTTACTCTGTTCTGCCTCCCACTCTCTATTACTCAAAGTCTCTCTCTCTCTGTCTCTAAGTCTCTCTCTGTCTCTCTTTATCTGTCTCCACCCCTATCCCCAGCATACCCTCCTGGGTCCCTACCCGGGTTTCCCCTATCCTTGACACCCTGGAGTCCCCATCCCATGGCTGCGGTGACAGTAGGAGGGACAGAAATGGGAAGTGTGGTGCAGCTGTAGGCAGAGAGCACCTAGGACAGCGGCAGCCTGACCCTGCCAGGGCCTCCGATCCCAAGTAAGAAAGTGGTTTGCCTTTCAACAGCACGGAGGCCCAGAGAGGACAGACTGTTCCTCTCCAACAGGCTCTCTTTGCTTCCTCTGTCACCTCCCAAAACTCAAAACATAATTTCATTTTAATTTAACCTAAGTGGAGGGTTTTTTGGACTTCACTGAAATTTTTCTTCACCAGAAATATTACTTCCTTAAGGACCTTCCTAAAGTTTTGTGAGTCTTTATTTTTTGTTTGTTTGTTTTCTTTTTAAGATTTTATTTATTTGGGGCGCCTGGGTGGCTCATGCGGTTAAGCAGCTGCCTTCAGCTCAGGTCATGATCCTGAGCTTCCCTTTGGGCTCCCTGCTCAGCAGGGAGTCGGCTTCTCCCTCTTCCTCTGCCCCTCCCTCCCTGCCCTGATTGTGCTCTCCCTTTCTCTTGCTCACTCAAATGGATAAATAAAATCTTTAAAAATAGGAAAAAAAGTTTAAAGATTTTATTTATTTATTTTAGATAGAGAGCACAAACGGGCGGGGGGGGGGGGCAGGGAGGAGGAGCAGAGGGAGAAGCCCTCTGCTCAGCAGGGAGCCCAAAGCAATGCAAGGCTCAATCCCAGGACCCTGAGATCATGACCTGAGCCAAAAGCAGTCGCTTAACTGGACTGAGGCACCCAGGTGCCCCTCTGTGAGAGTTTTTAAAAATCTTGTGTCTCCTTGAGAATTTCAGTGTCAGTTTTAGGTAGTGACACAAAGTTGACTTTCTCATAACACTTTCCCCTTCTCTGTGCAAATAAAACCAAATTGATCGTTTTTAATTTAGAAGACAAACAAACAAACAAAAGTTTAAAATCAAAGCCTGATTTTGTGATGACCCTCCAAGGGAATTCAGAGGGGTTCATGTGCAAAATTTCCTGTGACCATGACAAATTGTTTTCAGGAAAAAACCAAATGCTCACATCAGGACCAATGCATTTGACCTCATGCGAATCCAAAGACTTGTCATTCGCTTCCTCCCTTGGGGATTTTCTGGCCAGGGACACAGGCAAAATGTGTTCAGAAAGTCTGTTTTTAGAGATTTTAGACACTGCTGGCAGGACTGTCAATGGAAACCACCTCTGGAGGACAAATTGGTGACTAGCTGTCAAAATATAAGCTGTAACTGCTTTGAGACCCAGCAGTTTCATTTTTGGGGATTTAATGTCAACTCTTATTTTTTTTAGTGAAACCAAAAATTTAGAAACAGTCTAAATGCCCATTGATAGTTATTGTGGTAATGTATGTGGTGAAAACCTAAGCATCAGGCAAAAGGAATCAACAAATCTTAAAGACATAATGTTAAGCAAAAAGACAAAGTTCCATCATTACTTTTTCCATTTTAAAAAATCCAGCTAATAAACTATTCGAAAAAGAAACATTGCAAATCAAAGATAATGAGATCAAATACCAAAAACAGATAGAATGTTGTTTTTGAGCTTGATACAAACGATATTAGTGTGTATATTTAAAACTCTGCTTCTAGGGCACCTGGGTGGCTCAGTCCTTTAAGTGTCTGACTCTTGATTTCGGCTCGGGTCATGATCTCAGGGTCATGAGACTGAGCCCCACATGTAGAGCCTGCTTAAGATTCTCTCTCTCCTTCTCCCTCTGCCCCTCCACCCTGCGAGCCCTGCTCATGCAAATGAGCTCTCTCTCTCTCAAATTAATTAATTAATCAATTAATTAAAAAATAAGGAGCACCTGGGTGGCCCAGTCATTTAAGCTTCTGCCTTCCACTCAGGTCATGAATCTGGGTTCCTGGTATCGAGCCCCACGTTGGGCTCCCTGCTCAGCAGGGATTCTGCTTCTCCCTCTGCCCCTTCTCCCACTCCTTCTCACTCTCTCTCTCTCTCACTCTCTCTCTCTGAAATAAATGAAATCTTTAAAAATTTTAATTAAAGATAAAAAAAATAGGGGCACCCAGGTGGCTCAGTCAGTTGAGCATCTGCCTTCAGCTCAGGCCATGATCTCACACATTGGGCTCCCTACTCAGCAGGGAATCTGCTTCTCCCTCTCCCTCTGTGCGCTCTCTCTCTCTAATAAATAAATAAATCTCTTAAAAATAAATAATAAAAAAATTAAACTGTTTCTTACACTGTGACAATTACTCAAAATTGCACTATGAGATCTAGGGTGGCTTTTTAATTTTCTGGGAATTTATGGTTGCCTTTCTTTTTCCTTGACAACAGATGTCATGTTCATATATGCATATAGGCAACACTTTCAATATATCATGATAGGATCTTAAGTACATACCAAGACTGTCACACCTACTGGTGTTGGCCCAGGCACTGCCCCCATGTCTGTGCATGTCCACTGGACCCATCTTCCCTAGGCTGTACCCCCATCATGCTCTTTTCCAGCCAGTGCTCCCACAGGCCCCAAGCACACTACTTGGAGGCAGTGTCCCTCCCCTGCATATCAATTTCTCATCCTGGCATCAGAGGCTGCACATGAAAAAAATACCCCCACTTATTAAGGCTGTGTGTGTGCCAGACACTGTGACAAGTGTTTCACAACTGGCTATGTTGCCTCCACTTTTGTGGAGAAGAAAACTGAGGCTTAAGGAAGGAAAATCACTTGTCTGAGGTCACACAGTGGTAGGTGGCACAGCCAGAACTTAACTCCAGAGCCTAAATTGAAACCGTGTATTCACTCTGCCTACATGGCCCCCATTAACAAAGATGGAAGATGTCCTCCTCCCACCCTGCTCAGGGGACTCTGGGTGGGCCTGGCCAACCTAGAGAAATAGCTGGTTGGGCACCACTTGCAGCCCCCAACCCTCCTCCCCTCAACAAGCCTCTGGGAAGGGTCCGGAATCAGGAATCACCGGGTAGCTGCAAAGGCCAAAGGTCAGACAGGGGTTTCCTGCCTACCCCTGGGAACTTCCTCCTTCCCAGTCCAATTTCTGCTTCTGTGATGAACACCACCCTGGAGGACACCCTCCCCACTGTCAACTACCCCCAACTCCATTACCCTGGTTGATGGGGGGATGGGTCCCCATGCAGCAGCCTTCACCCTGCTGTGCCCCCCACGAACAGTGTACAGTAATGGTGTTCTTGTCCAGCATCCTTTCCATCTGCTGGCCCCTTTCCCCTCAGCCTCCATCCCTCCCTCCTACCAGCCTTCAGCCCATGGAGCTAGGTGTTGTGTCCCACTCTGTCTCCCTGAGACTAAGGGTCCCTTATGGCCAGGTCTGAGACTGACACCTCATCCAGCATGCAGGGTTTTCCTAGAGCTCCTGATTCTGGGGGGATGGGCAGGAGGGCCCACCCAGAATCTTTTGCTCCTTGGTCCCCAAATCCCCTTCATGCCCACCCCGGGGGTGACCGACAGTGAAGCTCAACCCCCACCTATCTGGCACTTCCCATTCACCACTTCACAGAGCCCCGAAATAACACTTCCAGTAGGAAATGATAGTAATAACAAAACAGCAAACCCTTTCTTACAGCCCCCTCTCCCTGGCCCTGTCACGGGAACACCACAGGGATACCCATCTCACAGAAGGGGAAACTGAGAACAGACAGGAGAAGCCCCTTGCTTGAGCTCACTTGGGTCGAGCCTGCTTGGCCAGCTCCAAGTTCACTGCTGTGTATGCTGCTCCCCGAGTACTTAAGCAGCACCTGTGTGAGCAGGGCAGCGGGTGGGCTGACAGCTCAGGAAGCCTGGGCCACTGCCATCCATGGTTCAGCCCTCTGTGAAGCCCTGATGAGCACCTACTCTGTGCCTGGCTCTGGGCCAAGCACTGCCTGATTTAGCTCACGAGGTGGACACACATCTGTAACCAGTCCACCCGGAGGGAAGCCCCGCTCTGTGAACTGACAGCGTGAGACCCGGGCCTCACGGTCCCTCTGCTTCCCTGTGCCTCAGTTTCCTACTCCGCACGACAGGGGTCAATGACAGGAGACAGTATGCAGCCAGTGGCTGAGAATAGCGCTTGGCACGGAGCAAGGGCAGGTGGGGAAACTGAGGCTCCGAGTGGCCGAGGAAGCCCCTGTCACCCAGTTGGGGCCCCACCCAGTGAATATCAGAACCCAGCAGCGCCGTGGCCCCTCCCTTCACAGCCAGGGTGGGAGTGTTGTGATAACCCACAGCCCCCATTTCCTCCCGGTCAGGAAGGAGCCAGGCAGAGGAAGTATTAAGAGGAGTAATATAAACACTCCCCCCCCCCGCCCCCGCTCCGTGGCAGGGTGAGCAGAAGGCGCTGCAGCAGCCACCCAGAGCAGGCCGACCAGCCGAGCAGCACCGAGGGCCCCGGGCAGAGATGGGCCTGGCGATGGAGCACGGAGGCGCCTACTCGCGGGCAGGGGGCAGCCCGAGGGGCTGCTGGTACTACCTGCGCTACTTTTTCCTCTTTGTGTCGCTCATCCAGTTCCTCATCATCCTGGGCCTCGTCCTCTTCATGGTCTACGGCAACGTGCACGTGAGCACAGAATCCAACCTGCAGGCCACCGAGCGCCGGGCCGAGGGCCTGTACAGCCAGCTCGTGGGGCTCACGGCCTCCCAGGCCAACCTGTCCAAGGAGCTCAACCTCACCTCCCGCGCCAAGGACACCATCATGCAGTTGCTGCTGAATACCCGCCGCGACCTGGACCGGATCAATGCCAGCTTCCGCCAGTGCCAGGCTGATCGGGTAAGGCCTCGGGCCAGATGCTCACCCTGGGCACTCTGGGCAGGTCCCCTCACCAATCTGAGCTCCGGTCCCCTTGCCTGGGAGCCAGAGACAGTCGTAGACTCTCTATTTCATGTGAGGAGCCCATGTGGATAAGTAATGCATAGTTTGTTAGTACAAGTATATCCCATACGATATTGGGGATACACTTATCCTAAAAGAATATATTCACTATCTATCCGGAACTTAAGTTTAACTGGGCATCCTGGCTGTGGATTGGCAGCACCCCTGGGCCCATGACTTAATATGTATAAAGCGCTCAGAATGTGCCAGCACATACCAGCTATGAATAAGAACTAGCTAAACAAGAACTCAGCGCCTTTGGTTCTTACTGTATGAACAGCTCCCATTTGCCTTATGCTGGGTGTCTGCTTTAGAAATATCTCATCATTGAATCTCTTGAGGTAAGGAGAAGCTCCAAACCCTTTTGTGGATGGGGAAGTGAAAGCCGAGTGGGGGGAGGCAGCTTTCTCCGGGGGGAAAGAGACAGGCATCCCCAGGGAAGTCTCCGCGGCACACGTGGGCATCTAGTGGAGACAGCCACTCATTTGCTCCCCCAGCTCATGTCATACTCGCTCAGCAAGACAATCTCCCATGTGCTCACACCTGTGCTTCCTCTGGGGAGGCCTCGCTGCTGGGACCGCATTCCTCGGGCCTCCGCAGAACGGGGTGAGAGATGGGAGATGCTCCCCCTGTTTGTGCTCTCTCTCTCGTTCTCTCTCCAAATAAATAAATAAAATCTTTAAAAGAAATGCAGCTTTATGGAGATATAATTCATATGCTCTACAGCTCACCCAATTAAAAGTGTACAGTAATTTTTAGCACCTTCGCAGAGTTGTGCAATCATCACAATTGATTTCAGAACATTTCATCACTCTAGAAAAGAAACCCCATCTCCGTGAGCAGTCACTCCCTACCCCCCCCATCCCCCAGCCCCTGGCAACCACGGCTTTCTGTCTCTATGAATTTGCCTGTTCTGGATGTTTCATATAAATGGGATCCTGCAACAGGTGTCCTTTTGTGTTGGGTTCTATCATTCAGCATGACGTTTTGGAGGTTCACCCTCATTGTAGCGTGTGTCAGGGGTCTGTTCCTTTTTATGCCCGAGTAATATTCCATCCTGTGGATGGACCTCATTTTGTTCATTCACCCATGGATGGACCCTTGGGTTGTTTCCACCTTTTGGTGATTGTGACTAGGGCTGCTATAAACATGCATGTAAAAGTTTTTGTGTGGACCTATGCTTCAATTTCTCTCGGGTCTATACCCAAGAGTGGAATTGCTGGGTCACATGGTAATTCTATGTGTGACATTTTGAGAAACTGCCAGACTGTTTTCCAAAGCGGCTGCCCCATTTTATATTCCGACCAGTACTGTCTGGGATTTCTCATTTCTCTACATCCTCACCAATGCTTGTTACTCTCTGCTTTTGTTTTCCATTTCATTTATAACCATCCTAATAGTTGGAAGGTGGTATCTCCCAGTGGTTTTTATTTGCATTTCCCTGATGAGTAATGATGGTAAATATTTTTTGATGTGTTTGTCAACTGCACGTATATCTTCTTTGAAGAAATGTTTCAGATGCTTTGCCCTTTTTTCAATTAAGTTATCTTTTTATTATTGATCCATAAGAGTTTACTTTTATATATTCTGGATACTAGTCATATCATCAGATACATTCTTTGCAAATATTTTCTCCCATCTATGGGTTGCCTTTTCCCTTTCTCTATTTTTTTTGTAATTGAAGTATAGTTGACACACTGACTCACGTCAGTTTCAGTTATACGACATAGCGATTCAACAGTCTTTTCCCTTCATAGAATCCTTTAAAGCACAAAAGTTTTTTTTTAATTTTTTTATTGTTATGTTAATCACCATATATTACATCATTAGTTTTTGTTGTAGTGTTCCATGATTCATTGTTTGTGCATAACACCCAGTGCTCCATGCAGAATGTGCCCTCTTGAATACCCATCACCAGGCTAACCCATCCCCCCACCCCCCTCCCCTCTAGAACCCTCAGTTTGTTTTTCAGAGTCCATCGTCTCTCATGGTTCGTCTCCCCCTCCGACTTACTCCCCTTCATTCTTCCCCTCCTGCTATCTTCTTCTTTTTCTTTTTCTTAACATATGTTGCATTATTTGTTGCAGAAGTACAGATCTGTGATTCAACAGTCTTGCACAATTCACAGCGCTCACCATAGCACATACCCTCCCCAATGTCTATCACCCAGCCACCCCATCCCTCCCACCCCCCACCACTCCAGTAACAGTTTGTCTCCTGAGATTAAGAATTCCTCTTATCAGTGAGGTCATATGATACATGTCTTTCTCTGATTGACTTATTTCACTCAGCATAACACCCTCCAGTTCCATCCATGTCGTTGCAAATGGCAAGATCTCATTCCTTTTGATGGCTGCATAATATTCCATTGTGTATATATACCACATCTTCTTTATCCATTCATCTGTTGTAAAGCACAAAAGTTTTTAATTTATCTGTTTTTCTCTTTGTGTTTTTGGTGTCACGTCTAAGAAACCATTGCCGGCGGGGGCGGGGAGGGGGGGGCCTGCTCAGCAGGGAGTCTTCTTCTCCCTCTCCCTCTGCCCCTTCCTACTGCTCTGTGCTCTCTCTCTCTCCCAAATAAGTGAATAAAATCTTAAAAAAAAAAGGGGGCGCCTAGGTGGCTCAGATGGTTAAGCGTCTGCTTCGGCTCAGGTCGTGATCCCAGGGTCCTGGGATCAAGTCCCCTCCCTGCTCCTTGGGAGCCTGCTTCTCCCTCTGCCTCTCTCTCTCTCTCTGTCATGAATAAATAAATAAAATCTTTAAAAAATTATTAAAAAAGAAAAGAAAGAAAGAAAGAAAGAAAGAAAGAAAGAAAGAAAAGAAAGAGAGAGAGAGAGAGAAAGAAAGAAAGAAAGAAAGAAAGAAAGAAAGAAAGAAAGAAAGAAGAAAGAAACCATTGCCAAATTCAAGGTCATGCAGAGTTAACACGTATGTTTTCTTCTAAAGAGTTTTATAGTTTTAGTTCTTATATTTGAGTCATTGAGCCATTTTGAGTTAATTTTTGTATATGGTGTGAGGTAGGGGTCCAAATTCATTCCTTAACATGTGGAGATCCAGCTATGCCAGCACCATTTGTTGAAAAGACTCTTTTTTCCCCATGGAATGATTTTGCCACCTCTATTAATTTTCTAGGGCTGCCTTATTAACAAAGTGCCACAAATTGGATAGCTTAAACAATAGAAATTTATTTTTGCACATATGCGAGGTCAAGATGCAAGTTCCTCTGGAGGGTTAGGAGAGAAAAATCTGTTCCAGGCCTCTCTCCTTGCCTTGTAGACCTTCTCACTGTGTCTTCACATCATCTTCCCTCTGTGCATTTCTGGGTGTCCAAATGTCCTCTTATAAGGACACCAGTCATATTGGATTAGGGTCCACCCTAATGACCTCATGTTAACTTAATCACATCTTCAAAGATGCTATCTCCAAATACGGTCACGTTCTGAGGTACTGGGGAATAGGACTTCCATTTATGAATGGGGGGGCACAATTCAGTTCCTAACAGCATCCTTGTCAAAAAGTATTTGGCCAGGGGCACCTGAGTGGCTCAGTTGGTTAAGTGTCTGCCTTCAGCTCAGGCCATGATCCCAGGGTCTTGGGATCGAGCCCCACATCGGGCTCCTTGCTCAGTGGACTGCTTCTCCCTCTCCCTCTGCCCTTCCCCCTGCTTGTGCTCTCTCTCTCTCTCTCTCTCTCTGTCTGTCAAATAAATAAATAAAATCTTTAAAAAAAAAAAAGGAGTTGGCCATAAATGTGAATTATGTTTTCAAGGTTCATTCAAGTTGTAGCATGTATCCATGCTTCGTCCCTTTTTATTGCCAGATAATATTAACTGTAACAACTTTTAAGGATCCACCCAGCATCCCCTCTATAGGAGCCATGCCCTTGTGAACTGGGCCAACCCAGGTCACCCGGGTGTGGAATTTGGGGCCCCAAGCCCAGAGCGTTGGGGCAAACCAGGAGCAAGGGGACCCACGGGCATTGGACTGTGAGCTCTGTCCCGTGTCCTGTCCCGTTAGGTGAGCTACATGAACAACCAGCGGTACATGGTGGCCATCATCTTGAGCGAGAAGCAATGCCAAGAACAACTCAAGGAGACTAACAAGAGCAGCAATGGTGAGTGGTCGGGGCAGTAGGGAGCCAGGGTGGTAGACTCCCTGCCCAGTGTCTTGGCAACCCCCAACCTTCCTGAGATGTATTATTGTGTCCCTGTAGCCTTGCTTCTCATGCTGAACCAGAAGGCCAAGACGCTGGAGGTGGAGGTGGCAAAGGAGAAGGAAGTGTGCACCAAAGACAAGGAGGGGCTGGTGCTGAAAAAGCGAATGGTGGAGGAGCAGCTGACCGAGTGTGGCAAGGCCCAGGAGCAGCAGCGGCAGGAGCGACAGCTGGCCGAGGACCGCCTGCAGAAGGTGCAGGCCCTCTGCCTCCCACTGGACAAGGACAAGTTTGAGATGGAGCTGCGCAACCTCTGGAGGGATTCCATTATCCCACGCACCCTGGACACGATGGGCTATAATCTGTACCATCCTCTCGGCTCGGAAATAACCGCCATCCGGAGAAGCTGCGACCACATGCCCACCCTCATGACCACCAAGGTGGAGGAGCTAGCCCGGAGCCTGCGGGCCGGCATAGAGCGCGTGGCCCGCGAGAACTCGGACATCCAGCGCCAGAAG
Source organism: Zalophus californianus (assembly GCF_009762305.2). Taxonomy (NCBI): domain Eukaryota; kingdom Metazoa; phylum Chordata; class Mammalia; order Carnivora; family Otariidae; genus Zalophus; species Zalophus californianus. Next base: position 13,083,048 of record NC_045595.1, on the reverse strand, counting down.
CTGGAGGTCGAGCAGGGCCTGCGGGCCAGTCAGGAGGCCAAGGAGAAGGCGGAGAAGGAGGCCCAGGCCCGGGAGGCCAAGCTCCAGGCCGAATGCGCCCGGCAGACACAGCTAGCCCTGGAGGAGAAGGCAGCACTGCGGAAGGAGCGAGACAGCCTGGCGAAGTTGCTGGAGGAGAAGAAGCAGGAGGCAGAGCAGCTCAAAATGCAACTGGCCGTCAGCAACTCCGCCCTGGACACCTGCATCAAGGCCAAGGTGGGCTAGAGGGCCCTGGATTCAGGTTTCACTGGGGTCCGGTCTGGGGGCCATGTTGGTGGTGGTGTCTAATGGGTTTGAGGTGAGCTTCCCAGTCTAGGTCTGGTTAGTTAACTCACTTGAGAGTGTCACTGACATAGGATTGGGATGGAGTTTGGAAGGACATGGAGAAAGGATTAAGGATTGGGATTGAGTTTAGGGTGGCTGGTGGGCCTAAAAATTGGTTGAGGGTGGGACGCCTGGGTGGCTCTGTCGGTTAGGCGTCTGCCTTCGGCTCAGGTCATAATCCTGAGGTCCTGGGATCGAGCCCCGCATCGGGCTCCTTGCTCAGCGGGGAGCCTGCTTCTCACTCTGCCTGCCACTCCCCCTGCTTGTGCTCTCTCTCTCTCTGACAAATAAATAAAGAAAATCTTTACCAAAAAAAAAAAAAATTGGTTCAGTGTGAGGACGGGGGATTCATGGAGGGTTGGTGTCAGGGTTGGGATGTGTCTGAGTTGAAGGATCAGGGACCATGGGTGGGGGTTGGCAGTTAGACTGAAGTTTAAGGCTAGAGGAAGGCTTGATGTGGAGCAAGAGCTTGTGTTTGGGTTAAAGTGAATTCTTAGTGACCGCTGTGTTTAGAGTTGGTTTGAGTTAAAGTTAGGATTCCATCGAAGATTACATTAGTCTTAGAATTGGGGTTGTGCTGAGTTTGGATTGTGGGGGAAGGTTGGAAGTTAGGTCAGGTGTCACATGCAAGGCAGCCTGGTGAGTCTAGCACTGGGAGTAGGATGTCAGTGGCTTGAGTTCGGCTGTGTGGGGGCACCAACCCTAGAGTCGAAGCTCAGGTGAGTGTAGGTGGCTGCCTGGTGGGTCTAGAGATGATTAGAGGTTTGGGGCCAAGGGATTTCATTGGCATTAGGATTGGGATTGGTGTTGACCATGGGTTAGGAGTTGAAATTGGTTTGGGTTTAGGGTGGCTGACTGAGGGTTGAATTGGGTTGGCATCGGGATATATTTGAAATGAAAGATTGGGTGACCCTGAGTTAGGGTAGGGAGACCTGGGGAGGGGTGAAGGTCAGGGCTGGGTGCAGAGTAGAAACTGAACAGGTGCTAATCTTGGGGTACAGTTCTTCCATTTGAGGTAGAGGCTAGGGTCTAAGGTTGAGTTGGGGTGAGTGTGGTATTGGGAAAATGTTTATGGGTGGCATTGGTGGAGCCCAGGGCTGGGCTGGGGGGAGGGGGGTGGGGGTGGATTTTTCATAGCAGCCAGGTCTAAGGAATGGGTTGGGATCAGAGTTAAATATAAAGTTATGGTCAGATCAGGTTTGTCATTAGGATTGGGTTTAGGTCAGGGTTTGATTCTAAGGAAAGTTCTGTTTTCATGTTGGGATTGGATTTTAGGTGATTGAGTTTAGAGCTGGCTTTGGATTTCAGGCTTAGGGTTGTTGGAGGGAAGGCAGTGGATTTACAGACCGGGTCAGCTTCAGCCCAGAGTGGGGCCGGGTTCGGTGTTGGGTGGATGGACTCACTTGGGGTCATGGATTGGGATCGGGTTGGAACTAAGATTGTAGGGGAGACCGAGGTAGGCCACTGCAGGGTCTCTGGGGGGCTTCCAAGGAAAGCCAGTGTCTGGAGTCCCCAGTCCTTTGAGGGCAGGTGGGTGCAGGTGACTGTACATCCATTAATGTGGGTGTCTTTCCCCGATATGTTTCCCCGCCCTGGAAGGAACTCAGACCCAGGTGTCCAAGGGCATGGAGGAGCAGGAACCTCCCTGGCACTCTGGTTCAGGGACCCCGGCTTCTGTCAACCTCGCTCCATCTTTCTTCCACAGTCGCAGCGATGCCTATACCAAGACCTGTTGGCCCTGCCCCCAACCCCCAGCCCATCGGTGAGTGACAGAAAACAGGGCCAGGAAGGGGTCCGGGGATTGTCCTTTCTACTTCTTATCCCACCTCAGCCCTGCTGTCGGGGCTGCCAGCCCACCCCTAGCCCAGGGTCGGGGCAGCTGGTTGGAGCTGACCCCTCCCTCTCGCCACAGACCCAGCTGGCCTGGAGGAGTTCAAGAGAAGGATCCTGGAGTCCCAGAAGCCCCCTGCAGGCAACGCTATAGCTCCATCCAGGTAAGGCACTGGGCCGACTGCGATGGTTCAGTCTCAGGGCTTCAGAGGAGGCTGGGAACAGGACTAGGAGTGGAGGGAGGCTCATCTCCCACTTGCTGCTTCCTTAATTGAGTGCCTGCTGTATACCAGGCCCTATGCTGGGTCCTGGGGACACAGTAGTGACCAAGACCCATGCAGGTCTGTTCATGAAACTCCCTGAGTAGGGGGTGAGAGAAACAATGAAGGAACCACGAAAAGAAAGACCAAGAGCCTACGGTTACTAGGTGCTTACTGTGAATTCAGCACAGTTGCAAGCACTCTGCAAGATCAACTCACTGAATCCTCACAACCCTAATCAGTGGGCAAGCCACTGTCATCACCCACCACTTTCCAGACGAGGAAAGTGAGGCACAGAGAAGGCATGCACCGTGCTCCAGGTAACACAGCCGGGGAGTGGCAGAGATGGGGACTCGAACCCAGGCTCTTGGACTCCAGGCTTCCGTGCAAGGGAGGGCTTCCATGAGGAGGAGGCCTTTGAGCTGGAGGATGGGGCTTGAGCTGGTCTGGGAAGGGCGGAAGGTACAGAGCTCCAGGTGACAAGAAGAGGCAGAGTAAAGGCTCAGAGGCCAGACTGGGGTGGGATGGGGGGGGTGGCTGGAACTGAGGAAGGGAGGAGGGAGAGCAGAGGCGGAGACCCTGGGCCTCTCACCCCACCCCTCTGAGCCTCTTTTTCTCACCTCTACAAAAACGGAGGTCTCTGAAATCAAGGGCATGGAAAACTCTGCTAACTGTAAAGTGCTGTCCACAAGTGCCTAAAGCAAGGGGCTGGGGGTTGCAGCAGGGCGCATCAAGACACCCCTGTGCACACTCAGGTCAGGGCTCCGTGTCTGTACCCCGCACCCCCCCACCCCCGCCACCTCGTACAGACCGTGCATCACAGGGAAGGTGACTCAGGCCATTGCCCCGAGAACAGCCTGTTCTCCCTCCCGGGTGGTGGCTACGCTCCCCGTTCAGGACCACATCGCTGACCAAGGAGTCTGGGATGAGCATTGCCATTCGCAGTTTAGGACCCGGGGCTCCAGGAGACACCGGGGATTTTAAGTCAGATTCCGCTGACCCCAAGCCTGTGCCTCCCATGGGCTCTGCCAGCAAGACCGTGGTCAAGCTGGTCTATTTCAGCCTCGGGGTCTATTTCAGCGTGGGGACAAATAGACTTCCAGAGGGCTGTCTTCAAATCTCAGGGGGTCCTCCACATCCAGCTCCATTTCCTGTATGGCTCCTCTTACATAGCCCCTCTGACGGGGAGCTTACCTTCTCCCAGAACTTGTCCCTTCCGCTCAGGATGGCTCTGTCTGGGAGAAATCGCTTAGCCTCAGGCAGCCCACTGAGAGGGAAGCAAGGGGGAGGGTGGAGAGAAGACCCTGCTCCGAGCAAACAGTTTTCCTCTCTCTATCTTGGCCCAAAGCCATCATGGCAAGGAAGGAGGTTCTATTATTATCCCCACTTTTCAGAGGAGGAAACTGAGGCCCCAGGGAAGTGACCAACCTGGGGTCATGCGTCAGTGAGTCAGGGCCAGAGCCAGGCTCCCAGCCCAGACCCGTCCCAGCTGAGAAAGGGGAAGCTCTTGACATTGTTTACCCCCAAGACATCCCTCTACAGAGAAAACAATGAGTACTTAAGGCAGGGCCCCTCCCGCCTCTCTCTGCCGGGTCTCAGGAAGGGGCTCTGGCTCTCTGAGCTCCAGCCTTGATTCACCTTCCCCCTGAGAAAGGGGCCATCAGCTCTGGCTTGGCGTCCCAGCGAGGCCAGACCCTTGGTGGGCTAGCCTAGGCAAACCATGGGCTGTGGTGTCACCAACCACATTGGAATTTTAGATGCCTCCGGTCAGGGGCCAGGGCCGAGGTCCAGCATCAAATCACTCAGCCCCCCCAATCGGGGGAGTCTCTTCCTTCTCCACTCATTCCTTCTGGGCCTTGACAAAGTCTCTGAGGTGCTAACACGCTCCCCTTTGCAGCTCTCCCTGCGATCCCAAAGCCGGGGTCAACCCTCAGCCCAGCATCAGCTGGATGGGAACACAACGTCTTGCTTTTTCCGTGGACATTTTTTTTTTTTAAAGATTTTATTTATTTGAGAGAGAGAGAGAATGAGAGATAGAGAGCACGAGAGGGAAGAGGGTCAGAGGGAGAAGCAGACTCCCCGCCGAGCAGGGAGCCCGATGCGGGACTCGATCCCGGGACTCCAGGATCATGACCTGAGCCGAAGGCAGTCGCTTAACCAACTGAGCCACCCAGGCGCCCTTCCGTGGACATTTTTAAGTCATTTTCTCTTGATGGCAAGTGCACTGGTTTTCCTTGTTACCTGATAAGACTGTGTCCTTTGGGTATCCATTTATTTAAGTTAAACACACACCCACAATTGACGTGAAGACAAATAAGGAAATACTGGTTTCAGGGGAAGGTGACTGGATAAGACAAAAGTTGTGATGCAGTTTTGGAATATAGGTGAGGTTGCGGGGGGAGGGGGGGGGAGGTCCGGAGCCGACGGCCAAGAAAGAATTCTTGAGACGTCTTTGGTGCAAAATGGTGGTTTTATTAAAACACAGGGATAGGACCCGTGGGCAGAAAGAGCTCCTGCACCGGGGTGGCGAGGGGTGGCTGATTATGTACTTGGGAGCTGGGGGAGGTCAGGAAAAGGGAGGTTTCAAAAGAATTTTCATAAACTAAAGAAGACCCTCAAGATCCTGGAGGCCTGGCTGTTATCAGGCTGAGACTGGTGTTCCCTCCGGCAAAGCAGTAACATTAAGAGAGTTGGGAGCTTCCTGGAAGAAGGTCCCACAGACCCCACCCAGGAGTTGGGGGCCAGGGGGAGGTTGCAGGGTGTCAGCTGGTGCTTTGTCCTCAGCTAGCCTTCTGCTCCCTCAACAGTGGCAATGTGGAAGGTTGAAGATGGGGAGTCCGGCCCTGGCTCTGAGCCGGACACACAGCGAGTCTTATTCAAGTTCATTGCCATCCCAATTGTGATTCGGTTTGTTTATTCAACCCGTGTGTCTTGAGCAGCTGGGGGTTGAGGACACGAGTAGGAATAGGCAGAGAAGCCAGCGCCCTTGTGGGGCTCCCGGTCTAGTGGGGCAGACAGATGCCTAACCAGATGCGTGAGCCCCTTGGCAGTGGGCGAGGCAGAAAAGGGATGTGGCAGTGTGAGGTTAATGTTTTCCACAGAAGGCCAGGCAGGCTTCTCTGCCCTGCATGAGGGTGATGCTGAGGCAGAGAACTGGAGCAGGTGAGGGAAGAGCCATGGGGGTGCGGTGTCCCTGGAAGGGTGTACCAGGCAGAGGGCACAGCCCATGCCAAGGCCCTGAGACAGGACCAGGCCTGGTGAGGAGGCTGGTGCGGCTCGGGCAGAGCGATCCAGGGGGTGAGTAGGAAGTGAGGGGGGCACGGGGGGCGCAGGTCAGGTAGGGCCTGTGGCTGCAGTGAGAACTTCGGGAGCTTTGGGACAGCGTGAGCAGAATAGGACATGACTGGCCTCAGGTGTTCAGAGGCACCCTCTAGTCGCTGTTGGGGGGTGAAGGCGGCAGCCAAAGACCAGGGCAAAGGCACCTGCCCTGGTCCAGGCATGTGATGTTGGGGGCTTAGGAGACTCGGTCTCTGAGAAATGGCCAGGGACCACCTCCTTGCAGGCTGGCAGGCAGGAGTGGGTGAAGAATGTACGCCAGGGCTGGCCGGGAGCCGTGTGAATCCTGGTCAGGCTGGAGCCGGGGGGCGGGGGGGGGGGGGCAGAGCCAGCCAAGGAACATGAAGCTGCTCGGCCCCAGGGAAGAGCCAGGGAAGGAAGGGAGTGGGCCAGCGGAAGCAGGACTTGGCTGAGGCCCCCTCCTCCCCGACCAGGAAACAGCCTCTGAGCCAACCCCTGACCCCTCACGAGAACCTCTGTTAGGCCAAGGAGGGGGAAGGGCAGTCCAGACAGCAGGATGGCTCCTGCAAAGACAGGGGGGAGGGGTGCAGTGAAGCAATGCCTCCTGAAATTTTGGAGGACTTGGGCAGGGTTTAAGTTCCTGATGAGGAGGGCTGGTAGGGACAGAGAGGGTGGAGCCTTGAATGCCGGGTAGAAAGGATCTGGCTTTGTGGGCAGGGCACTGGGGAGCCAAGGAGAGTGTGTGAGGAGGGGCAGACTCCTGGAAAAACCCTCCTGAGAATGGGTGAGGGGCTAGACCCGGGGCAGTTCTGTGGAGACAAAGGAGGGAGACTGAGGCCCCGTCTGAGGGGTGGGGGATATGGACAGGAGCTTTGGGGCAAACTCCAGGATCCCCAGGGCCCTGGAGACCCAGGTAAAAGGCTGCCGCAGAGGCCTGGAGCACAGAAGGTGGCATCTCTGACCACCGTCTCTTCATCTGTAGACTGAGGAGGCCCCACGTCCAGCCCCACCCTCCCAGGGAGGTTCAACAAGTAGGAGGCTAATGGGAAGGCTGAACCCAAAAGAGCCGAGAGTCCTTGGGGGCAAGAAGGAGCCTGGGGTTGGGGCAGCAGGCCCAGGCAAGGTTTGTCCTTCCATCTGTCTGACTATTGTGTTACCATGTCCTTCCTGCCCTAGCGGCTGAGGAGGCTCCAGGCCCCGAGGACCAAGGTGTGGCCCCGCCTGGCCAGTCTGCGGACTCGGGGCAGCGAGATGCCCACGGCGCAGCCTGCAGCCAGGGCCCTGGCCGGCCGAACGCCCGCGCACACGCCCGAGTGGCTGCCCTTGGCCTCTGCCGCACGCCCGTCCCTCCCACACCCCACGACGCCCTCTGATACTCTCACAGCCCCTCGCCCACAGACATGGCAGTGACATCCACAGACGTAGCAGTGACGTCACACACACGCACCTTCTGCCCAGCCCTTGCCCCATGTCGCACCCCTCCCAGGCACTCACAGCATCCCCCCGTCTGCACACCCCCGTGCCCCCGCCACAGCGCCCTCCGATTTTCTCGTCTTCGGACTCCTCACCCGCAGTGTGCGGGGCCTAGGGGAAGCGGGAATGGGAAGACAGCCTCCGGTCCCCCGGGAGAGTCTCCAGGCTCCCCTGCCAGGCCGCACCCGAACCCAGAGCAAATGTCCCCCACTGACCCCATCATAGCCCACAATTGATGTGAACAGCAGCTGCCTCTCGTTCCTCTCCCCCCACACCCAGCCCTGCCCCTGGCCCCTATAAATGTTAGTGGCACTAAATAAATATTGAATCCTTTCCAAGACTCCAGAGTGGTGATTTTTGCTTTGAAAAGTCACCTCCTAGTGATGCCTGAGAAAAGACCCCGCAAGCTAGGATCCCTCCCCCTGTCCCCAGCCTGTCCCCAGGCCAGAAGAGTCTGGGGTGACACCAGCTTCCCTCAAAGCCCTGAAACTGCTTTTTAAATACCTGCTGTTTGGGGCGCCTGGGTGGCTCAGTCGTTAAGCGTCAGGGGCCTGCTTCTCCCTCTCCCTCTGCTTGCCACTCCCCCCCGCTTGTTCTCTCTCTCTCTCTCTCTCTCTCTCTCTCTCTCTCTCCACACCCCCCAACAAATAAATAAATAAAATCTAAAAAAAAAAAAAAAGCACAGTTTCTTAAAAAACAGGTTATCCATCTGTGACTTTCATCTTCCTAAGATGTGCAAAGATTTCCCCCCAGGTACTGAGGCAGGACAGCTAACCCTCTCCAGAGTGTCTCCAGGAAGAGTGTCACTAAAGGTTCAGGCCATTTGTTTTGTCTTGTTTTGTTTTGTGGCGAGATGGGATGTCAGAAAGGGCACCAGGTTCCAGTGGGAGTGCTTTTTTTTTTTTAAAGATTTTATTTATTTATTTGACAGAGAAAGACACAGCGAGAGAGGGAACACAAGCAGGGGGAGTGGGAGAGGGAGAAGCAGGCTTCCCGCTGAGCAGGGAGCCCGATGTGGGACTCGATCCAGGACCCTGGGATCATGACCTGAGCCAAAGGCAGACGCTTAACGACTGAGCCACCCAGGCGCCCCCAGTGGGAGTGCTTTAACACACTAATCACTAAATTCGTGGGGAAAACAGGAAAAAGTGCATTAGAGGAATACAGGGAAATCTCATTGTACCCAGTAGACCGGAAAAAAAAAAAAGTTTAAAAAGCCATAATACCTACTGCTGGTGAAGATGTAGAGAAAGGACATTTTTCTACAGGACTAGTAGAAATGCGAATCTCATCGTGGCCCTCTGGAAATTAGTTTGGTGATATTTCATTAAAGTAAAGATGCACAAATCCTTTGGCTCAGCAACCCCATTTCTGGGATTTTATCCCTGAAAAGTAAAAACTCCAGGAAATAAAGCAAATGGCCATCAGTAGAAAAACGGCCTAAAAATTGTGGTCTAGAATCTCAGCTTGTCATTCGCTGCCTCCACCCCCACCTCCACCCCCCATCTTCCCCACTGCCCCAGCCTGGATTCCCTCCCAGCCCATCCTCCCGGGACCCTAGACAGGGAGGGGATGAGTCACAAGGAGCCAGGGCTGGCAACGCCACGCTTAAGGCAGGCTAGTCAGGAGGGACAAAGGAGCGATATTTCCTGGATACGGAAACTCGGGTGAGAGACGCCTGCTGCAGGAAACACTCGGCTGGGGCCCCGCCAAGCCAGGGCAGGGGGGTCAGCCAGGCCAGGCCGCCCAGACGGGACAGTCTGGAGGCCCCAAGGAAGTGAAGACGTCCCTGACCCTCAGCCTACTGCCTGGGCAGCGGGAGACTTGGAGAGGGTGATGACACCGGCCAGTCCCAGCAACCACAGGATGTCTGAGTTTTGGGTTCCGGAGCCAGACATCCCTGAATCCAAATCTTGACTCATTCGGTCTCAGCCTCCATTTTCTCATCTGAGAAATCATCGTTCTAAACTTTCTGGACACATGGGCACGGGTCTGACTTTTGGTTGGTCTCTCCCATCCAGAGCGTCCCAGGGTATCATCCCTCCAGCTGGCCCCCACGCCCGGCCCTGCTGGTCTAGAGAGACCTTTTCCATCATGGGATCTGACCATGTCCCTCTCTGGCTCACACACTCTCCATGGCTCCCTATCACCTGGGAACAAAGTCCAGTTCCTCAGCTCTCTTGGGCCCCCCTGCCCCCCACTGCCGCCACCCCCACTTCCAGTGCAGCTCTTGCCTCCAGCTGCCCTGGACTTTTCATTTTCTGGCTAAAGACTATCTCTTAATTTGTGCTCTCAGACTAGAATGCCTTTTTCTTCTTCCTGCCCCCCAAATATCCCTCCTCCAGGCAGCCCTCTTGATTGCCCCAGGTATTGTCCTTGCTCCCGATGGGGCAATCCCCAGCTCCATCCCTCCCTTTATGCAGACCTGACCATGTAGCTCTGACTCCCCCAAGTTGGTGGTTCCCCCGGGGGGCAAGGTAGGGACTGGGTACCTGTCAGGGAGCAGTTGGCAGACCACCTCCCTGACCTTGTGGCCCAGCCACCGGGTGAGGTTCTGACTCTTTAGGGATTTCCTGTGACCTCTATAAATAACCCCCATGGCTGCTTCCCACAAACCACCTCATCCTTCTTGGAAAAAAGGGACTGTAGCCAAGGACCTCAGTCCAGCTGTGTGCCAGAGCCCGGGGGAGGCGGGTGGGGCCCAGGCATCCTGCCCCAAGAGCGTCTCTCTCCCCACCCAGACCCTGCTCACCCCTCCTGGGAGCCCTCTGAATCCTCCTGATGTGGAGGACATCTGGACACCCAGCCCCGCTAAACCTATGGTATTGCTTCTCTCCTCTGGGCCTGTTTGTATTCCCGAAAAATAGACATAATAGCAATATTCGTGGGCTCAGCTCACTGAGTGACCCTTTCCCTCCAGAGGCCCCCCATGCTGGGACAGCCCTAGCTGCTAAACAAGCAAACAAATCGATAGCGACACATTGCAACGAAGTCCGTGAAGACACAGGGTCAGGGGGCCCCCTTTGGTTGGGTGGGTGGGTGGGAATTCTAGATGCCTTCTGAAAACTCTCTTCATACTCTTTGTTGGCCCTGGATACCTCCCAGCCTCTGCTCACCGGTGCCCTAAAACCTGAGAGCTTGTATCTTCGATCACTGGAAGTAGGACTATTTTTCTTATTCTGGAAGGGATCCTACGGCCTATTTAAGACTGTTTTTCTGCCTGTGGCAAGGGATTAACCGTTCACCTGCCGGGTGGGTGTGGAAGCCTGGATCCCAGGGTCCTTAGAGGGTCAGAGCGTTGATGGGGGGCGGGGGGGCGCTGCCAGGACCTTCTTTTGTTAGAGGAGGACGCCCTCTGCTGGTTCATCACCAACATAACAGGCCCCTGTGAGTCTCAGAATCCAAGATCTCACCACTAATTCAAAGGGATACATGCACCCCCATGTTCACAGCAGTATTATCTACAATAGCCAAATCATGGAAGCAGCCCAAGTGCCCGTCAGCAGATGAACGAAGAAGATGTGGTATATATACACAATAGAATATTATTCAGCCACAAAGAATGAAATCTTGCCATTTTTGCAATGACATGGACGGAGCTACAGTGTATAATCCTAAGCGAAATAAGTCAGTCAAAGACAAATACCATATGATTTCACTCATATGTGGAATTTAAGAAACAAAACAAATGAGCAAAGGAAAAAGAGAGAGAGAGAAACCAAGAAACAGACTCTTTTTTTTAAAAAGATTTTATTTATTTATTTGTCAGAGAGAGCACAAGCAGGGGGAGGGGCAGAGGGAGAGGGAGAAGCAGACTCCCCGCTGAGCAAGGAACCCCCGATGCAGGACTCGATCCCAGAATCATGACCTGAGCCGAAGGCAGTCGCTTAACCGACACACCCAGGCGTCCCCAAGAAACAGACTCAACTCTAGAGAACAAACTGCTGGTTACCGGAGGGGAGGTGGGTGGGGGGTGGGGGAAACACGTGATGGGGATTAAGGGGTGCACTTGTCATGATGAGCACTGAGTAATGTATAGAAGTATTGAATCACTATTTTATGCACCTGAGACTATTATAACACTGTATGTTAACTATACTGGAATTAAAATAAAAAACTTAATAAAAGAAAGGGTCAAAAAAAAGAAAAAGAATCAAAGTCCTATCAATCAGATCCTCCCTCTTCCTCCAGCCATCTCCCTCCTCTCTCCCCCTCACTCACTGCTTCAGCCCTACCAACCACCTGTTCCTTAAACACACCATGACGCTCCCCCCTCAGGACCTTTGCACATGCTGTGCCCTCTGCTGGGGACACTTTCACCAACCTCCTCCATCTGGTTTCCTTCTCACCATTTGGCTTTCAGTACCAATGTCACCTCCGCAAGGCAGCCTGCCCTCATGTCCCTGAGCAGACACGTCTCCTTATCATAAGCTCACACAGCAGCCATGAGACCTCACTATAAGGAACTAGGTCTCTAACTCAGGCAGGGGCAGCACCTGTGACAATTAGTCCCCTTTGTGTTCCCAGCATCCTGCACTTGGCCTGTTGCACAGAAGGCCTGCAGCAAACTCAGACTGGAAGTCCAAACAAACCTATGTGCAAATCCCAAAGGTGGGGATGTCAAGCAACTAATTCTCTGAGCCTTAGTTTCCTCATCTGCAAAACGATAACAAAATACTCACTGCGTTGTGCTGTTATCAAAACCCAATAAAATGGGGGGCGCCTGGGTGGTTCAGTTGGTTAAGCGACTGCCTTCGGCTCAGGTCATGATCCTGGAGTCCCGGGATCGAGTCCCACAAAGGGCTCCCTGCTCAGCAGGGAGTCTGCTTCTCCCTCTGACCCTCTTCCCTCTCACGCTATCTCTCATTCTCTCTCTCTCAAATAAATAAATAAAATCTTAAAAAAAAACAATAAGAGCGCCTGGGTGGCTCAGTTGGTTAAGCGACTGCCTTCGGCTCAGGTCATGATCCTGGAGTCCCGGGATTGAGTCCCACATCGGGCTCCCTGCTCAGCAGGGAGTCTGCTTCTCCCTCTGACTCTCCTCCCTCTCATGCTGTCTCTCATTCTCTCTCAAATAAATAAATAAAATCTTTAAAAAAAAAACAATAAAATGACGTGTGCAACTCTAGCACATAGCAGGTGCTTGACAGTTACTGAGGGAATGAATGCATAAGCTCAGAGGGCATAGGGACCTGGGATCTTGCAGGTCTCTTTTAAAATATAAGAGGCAAATAAAGAAATAAATTAAATAAAACATAAGAGGCAAAGCTTCAAGATTAATACTAAAAAAGAGAATGATAACTTGCAGAGCAATACACACACTTTATGTACAAAATACAAGACAAAACATATTTTATAGGTGTATCCACAAGTATGCAGAACAGCAGAGAGAATTCTGGAAGGACACAAACTGACCCCAAGGGATGGGGCGGGGGGAGATTTCCATGTTTAAGCATTTCTGGATCACCTGAATTTTTTTTATTATTCCTTTAGTATTTGCAAAATAAATTAAAAACCACAAAACAAAGATCTCTGAGGCCCTCCCGCCCCTACCGCAACCGTCCACTCCTACTCCCCCAGCATCGGAACCCAAAGGGACCTCCGTTGAGCTCCACGCCAGGGCTGGAACCCCTAGCATGTCCCTGCCAGGGAACTAAGCTACACCCAGCAACAGGGAGCTTACCACCTCTGAAGGAGGCACTTTGCTTCATCGTCCTGGGGCCAAGTTCTTCCCTCAGAGGATGAGATTCTCACTCGGCCTAAGCTATTCCCACATGCCTCAGGGCTTCTGGCCCCTCCCCACCCCCAGCCTGGCTGGGCGCTTCAGTGGTCCCCTCACTTGCCTACGCAGAAGTCCCGGAAGATGATGTCCAAGACCTCCTCAGTGCCCCCTCCGCCGGTGATGCGGCCCAGGTGGCCCCGGGCGAGTCGCAGCGCCTCAGCAGCCAGGGCTAGGTCTTTTGTCTGCTTGTAGTGGCCGAGGGCATCCAGGCAGCCCTGGAGATGATGCTGGTGTCTTACACGCGTCAGAAGTGGTGGGCCTGTGGACGGGTCCCCACACCTGGAAGGGACAAAGGATGCTGTCTTTCTCAACTTTCACAACTACCATTGGAAGGGGGATGATCACTTGCATTTTGTGGACCCAGAAAATGAGCCTGGGGGGCGGGTACGTGTCCAAAGCCAGTGGCTCTGCCCTGACTGGAACTTGGGTTGAGGCCGGCTGCAGAACAGGGACGGGCGGAGGCGGGGCGGGGGAGCCGCTCACACTTCAGCCAGCTCCTTCCTCAGCGCCTCCAGGAGGCCATTCAAACCCTCTCCGGTCAAGCAGGACAGCAGCAGGTGCGGGGGCAGGTCGGGCCTGGGGTCTGGGCCCCCTCGAGGCAGCAAGTCCGATTTGTTCAGCACCAGCAGGAGGCGCTGGCTGTTCTCCCTGGGGCTCCCAGCGCCTGGGCGGACGACAACGGTATCCAGGAAGTTGCAGCTGGACGGAGAGGCCAGGTCAGAAGCATCCAGCACTGCCAGAATGAGGTCAGCCTGCTCCAGCCTGGGGGAACAGGGAGAACCAACCAAGAGTTCAGTAATTAAGGGCACCTGGGGGGGGCGGGGGCAGAGCAAGAGGGGCGGGGCATGGCATGTGAGGGCGGGGCAGGGCAAGAGGGGCGGGGCAGGAACAGAGGCTGAATTTACGCGGTGGCTCTCCCCACATCAGAGCCCCCACCCAAGAGACCTTAGCAGCCTTTCCTGATTCGGGAGGGACACAAAATAAATGCAGCAAGGAGAAATGGAAGTGGAAGGGCTCTGTCTCCCCCTCCCACCACCCTACCAGCCTACCTCTCGCGGGCGCGCCGCACGCCCTCCTGCTCCACCGGCCCCACGCCCTCGCGCAAGCCCGCCGTGTCGCTCAGCAGCGCCGGGAACCCGGCCAGGTCCACGGGGGTCTCCAGCACGTCGCGGGTGGTCCCCGGCTCCGGGGACACTATGGACACAGGCTTCCGGCCTGGGACGGAATGGGGGGTGGGAGTTATCGCGAAGAGGGCGGGGTGGGGGCCGTAGAGCCCCTCCCCCAGACTCCACCTCCCGGCTCCTCCCCCACACCCAAACAGCTCCCCAGCTCCGGCCCCGCCCCCGGAGTTAGGCCCCGCCCCCCCACGCACTGAGTAGGTTCACCAGGCTGCTCTTGCCAGCGTTGGGGGGTCCTGCGACCACTACGTGCGCCCCTGAGCGAAGCCTCTGCCCGCGCCTGGCATCTCGAAGATGTGCGCTCAGTGCCAGCTCCAGCTCCCGCACTTGGCTGTCAGCTGTGGATGGAAGAAAGCAGAGGGGAGGGAGTGAGGGGGCCTCCAAGGGCTACGATGACAGGTGCCCCAACCGCTAGGAGGACCCACCTTGCTCCAGGACGCCCTCCTCCAGGTTGTCATCCTCACCAAAGTCGATATAGGCCTCCACATGAGCCAGAGCCTGGGGGGGTAGGGGGACGGAGTGGTGATGTGGTAACCCAGGAACCCCCCCCTCCCACACACACACAATGTGCCCAGGTCAAGTCTGACCCAAGGGACCAGACTGGAGGCTTCATGCACAGGAAGCTCTCACACAGAGAATGGGCAGGTGGAGTCTCTGAGGCAGGGAATGGGTGAAGAGGGGGCTTGCCTTAGTGAGAGTCTTGGCCCAGCCATGGCAGAGGTGGCCCAGTTCCCCGTCCAGCTGCCTCAGTGCCTGCCGCCGCTGCGCCTCGGTTTCTGCATGAATTAGATCCGCTAGCCCCTCCACCTCGGTCAGGCTCAGCTTCCCGTGAGCGAATGCCCGCCTGGTGAACTCACCAGCCTCGGCCGGCCGCAGCCCTGGCACACTGCCTGCGGGAAGGTAGTGGATCCTGAGCTCCCTGGCCCCCACCCAGATCCACTGGCAGAGCCAGACTTCGAACCCAAGGCTGCAGACTCACCCAGGGCCTGCAGGACGCCACTCACCACCGCCGGGCCTCCATGCACGTGGAACTCCGCGCAGTCCTCACCCGTGAAACTTTGGGGACCTAGTGTGGTGAGACGGGAGTCGAGGAGAGTAAGGCTAGGCAAACGCCTTGGGTGGGGGGGGGTGGGAAACTGGGTCATGAGAGCTACAGCAGGTTCGGGATCTGGAACCCCTCACCTGGGAACCAGAGCACCAGCGCGTGGTCCAACGGCTCCCCGGAACGGGGGTGGCTGAGCAGGCGCAGGCAGGCGCTGCGAGCCGGGGGCAAGTCCCGCGGCGCCGTGAGACTCCGGAGGGCGTGGCCGCTGGAAGGACCGCTGGTCCGGATCACCGCGATGCCGCAGCGGCCTTGGCCGGAGCTCAGCGCGAAGATAGTGGCCCCGGAACCGGGGGCCGGGGCGCCGCTGCCCTGGCGCGTGCACGATCTGGGACTGGAGAAGAGAAGAATCAGTGCCTCTGGGAGGCTCTGTGGCTGAGTGGCAGGTGGATAGAGCGCTGGATGTTCGGAAGATGCCCCAGGTGGAGGCTCTGAGGCTGGGGGATGGGCAGATTGGAGCGTCTGAGGCCAGAGGGTGACCCAATTGAGGTCTCTGAGAGCAAAAGTTGACCCAGATGTGGGTCTGCGGCAGGGGGGTGAATATATTGTGAGGGTGAGGGCGCTGATGTCAGAGTGTGACCCGAATGGGTACTTTGAGGCCAACAGGTGACCCAGATGTGGGCTCTGCGGCAGGGGGATGAACGGATTGGGGCTTGGGAAAATGTGAAAGGTGGTTCTGCCCCAGGCAACTGGGACCCAGATCCCAGGAAGAGGGTTTGGAGCCCAACCAGCACCCCACGCTGTCACACCCATTTCCCGTATCGCCCCACCTGCGAGGCCCACGTGCGGCCCGAGCTACTAGGGTCCACAACACCCGCCACATGGGTTCACAACCGGCGACCCGCCTACCCTCTCTGCCTGGGTGGCTTCCAGTCCTGACAGGAGGCTCCACCCACTCCGCGGCGTGACTGGTAAAGTGCTCCACGATTCTCGATCATCATTGGGCCCCTTAGGAGACCCCCTGAAGATCTTCGTTTCTATTGGCTAATGTCAGGGCAAAGGCGGGGAAGCGGCTGGACGCGGGGGTGCAGCGAAATGGCGTTCCCCCGGCAACATGAGACCGAATTTCTACGATCCTAGAACCTCGGGTATCCGAGACACCGGAAATGAAGAGTGGGAGGAAGAACCAGGCTTCGCCCAGGGCGGTAGGAATTACACCGAGGCGAGGGTTCCAGCCCCGTATTTTCCATCTGGCCACCCCGTGGCTTTAGGCGAAGCAAGAGCATCTCAGGGGCGGAGAGGGATGAGTTCCGGGGAACCCACGCACTGGTCCTAGTAAAATCTAGTTCAAATTTCTGGGAAGATTCCTACCTGTGTTCCCAGAACTCTCCGAGTTTCTCGCTCCTCCCCCAGCTTTCCCTCCCGCCGTTCCCTCCTCCTCGGATTCCCTTCTTCATTTGACAAACTCATCCTCAGGACCTAGCTCCAAGGTCCCCCTCTGACAGGACACCTTTCTGGAATCCCCAGCATAGCCCTCTCTGCCTTCTGGGCTTTCCTAGCCCAGGCCTGCTCCTGCAGAGCTGAATGTCCGGTCTGTGTCTGGCTCCCCGAAAGCCAGAAAGGGGACTCTCGGGGATTACTTTCAGGTTAAACCAGGACAGCGCAGAATAGCGGAATAAAAGCGCTGATGGTGGAATTCCAGGCACTGGCTGGGCGGGGTCTCCGCGGGCTCTTTCGCACGGACAATTCTCTGGTTCTTGGACGGAGCGGGCGGGCGACGCACTTGCACTTGGGAAGACTCTGTCGGACCCGCTAGAGTTCTAATTCCTGCCTCGACCCGCTTAACTTTTTCATTTGTCAAAGAGTGACAAACGCGGACACTCGCCTTCTCCGAGTTGTCCCATCTGTCATAAGTATACATCAAGTGTCTACTGTGTGCGCTAAGAACCAGAAGGGGCCCCTGCCCTCTCTGGGCTCCCAGTCTAACAGAAAAGGCTACTCAGGACGATCAGGGTTCTGGGTGCAGATAAAATACAGAACGCCCAGTTAAATGTGAATTTCAGGTAAACAATAAGTAAGGTTTTGGTATAACTATGTACCATGTAATATTTGGGACATACTAAAAATGTATTCGTTTGCTTGAAATTCTTTCATACAGTGGGAGGACTGTACTTTTATTTGCTAAACTTGGCAGCTCTATCGGGTCCTCTCTGAGGAGGTTACCTCCTGAGGGGCGCAGGGGTTAACTGGACGGGAAGGGCGTGAGGAGTGCCTTAAGTGGTTGACTGGCACATGCTAAGGCCCTGAGGCAGGACTTGCTGTAAACTATTAATTCGTACTCTAGATGTGAAGTTATTGATACCTGGAATCAACCCCGCCCAGGCCCTCCCCCTCCCACGTCCCGCCGTGGTCAAATCACGCCCAACTCAAGATTCCAAACCGCGCCCTTGCAGATGGGGAAACTAAGGCTCGGAGGCGGAGAATCCAGGCCCGGGACGGGCGGTGACGAGACCCAGAATTCGACGCGGGCGGAGACACATCCTCGGTGAATGCATCTTCGGTGCGGGCGGAGACAAGCACCAGAAAGCGAAGTGGGCGGGCGAGAACGAAATCCAGAAAACAACACGGGCGGAGTCGAGAACCCAAGAGCGACGTGCGCGGGGACGAGGAGAATCGAGGTTCCGCGCGGGCGGAGACGAGAAGCAGCGCTCGGGCACGCGGGGACGGCGGCCGGCGCGGGCGGGCGCGGCCTTTGTCTCCACCTCCAGCGCGCTCCGCGGCTGCACCGGCCGGATGAGCCCGGGGCCCCCCGGCGCTCGGGCCGCCCGCAGCCCCTGACCTGCCCTGCCCTCGCCATGGCCGAAGCCACCTCCAGTGCCGGGGGCACGTCCCTGGAGGGCGAGCGTGGCAAGAGGCCCCCGCCTGACGGCGAGCCTGCAGCCCCGGCGTCTGGAGTTCTGGGTATGTGTGCGGCGGCTGGATCTGACAGGGTTGCAGGTGCCTGTGGTGCGCGCGGCGGCTGGACGGGGAGTGGGATTGGGGTCAGCCGTCCTGGGCCTGGAGTCCAGTCGAGGGGCCGGCTTCTCCCGGCACTGCGGCTGCGGCGGGGCCAGCGCGGCTGGTACGGTACAGGGGTCGAGGGTCCCAGCGCAGAGACTCGGACACGCCCCTCCGAGGGCCCCGACCCGGGGCTGATCTCAGTCACCCCTTTGGGTTACCGGATCGCAGCCCAGCAGGGATGCGCTTGAGAGAGCCTCCTCGCAGAGGATACGGAATCACGGTCCTGGGTTCGAATCCCAGCTCGCCTGTGTGACCTTGCGTGCGTGACTTAAACGCCCTGGTCCTCAGTTTTCTCACCTGTGAAATGGGGGTAAGAACCGCGCCCAGCTATGAGGACGCGCTGACATGATGTGGTGAAGCGCTCAGGGCTGCTAGTGAGCGCCCCATCGATTGTGGTTTTGGAGGCGGAGCTGGGCCTCAAGAATGAGTAAGATTTGTAAAGGAGGACCTGGGGGAAGGGCATTCCTGGAGGAAGGCCTGGCTGGTGCAAGGACGAAGAGGGAAGGAAACGAGCCGAGGCCAAAGCTTGCAGGTCCCCGGATGCCAGACTGAGTGCGGAAGAGCCGTGGCCAGTGTGCAAGCAGGGGCTAGGGCTCAAGGGACTAAACTGGAGGCTGGGGTCCTCGTCTGGGAGTGGCCTGACCTGGGCCCTGCCCTGCCTGCCCCCTAGATAAGCTTTTTGGAAAGCGGCTTCTGCAGGCTGGTCGCTACCTGGTGTCTCACAAGGCGTGGATGAAGA
Source organism: Zalophus californianus (assembly GCF_009762305.2). Lineage (NCBI taxonomy): Eukaryota > Metazoa > Chordata > Mammalia > Carnivora > Otariidae > Zalophus > Zalophus californianus. The sequence continues at coordinate 13,064,024 of NC_045595.1, read as the reverse complement.
CAGTGCCCACGGAGAACTGCGACGTGCTGATGACCTTTCCAGGTACCTGTGCCCGCCGCCTGCCCGGTGCCCAGATGGGCTCCCCTGAGCTGGGCTCCCCTGAGTAGAAGTCTGTAAGAGGCCTGGGACCCCTTGTGGCAAGAGCCATCAGTCCCTGTGCCCCTTGGCAGACACGACTGATGACCACACGCTGCTATGGCTGCTGAACCACATTCGCGTGGGCATCCCTGAGCTCATCGTGCAAGTCCGCCACCACCGCCACACGCGTGCCTATGCCTTCTTCGTCACCGCCACGTATGAGAGGCGAGTCTCTATCCCTGGCCTCTCGCTGACCCTGCTACCCAGCTCCCCACCCTTCCAAGCGCCAACTGTGAGGTTTAGCGCCTTGCGTTTGTCCCAGGTGGCCGCCAGGTACACCAACCCTAGCTCCAGGACGGTGAGCCAGGGTCTCCCCATGACCCCACCTCCGTGTCTTCTTGGCAGCCTACTTCGAGGAGCCGACGAGCTGGGTTTGCGCAAAGCGGTGAAGGCCGAGTTTGGCGGGGGCACCCGCGGCTTCTCTTGCGAGGAGGACTTCATCTACGAGAATGTGGAGAGTGAGCTGCGCTTCTTCACCTCCCAGGTGCGGCCAGCTCTGGCTCCCAGGGCGCAGCCCTAGCGCTTGGGCCGCTGTTTCCTGTGCTCAGGCCCTGCCCTCTCCCCTGCAGGAACGCCAGAGCATCATCCGCTTTTGGCTGCAGAACCTACGGGCCAAGCAGGGCGAGGCGCTGCACAATGTGCGCTTCCTGGAGGACCAGCCAATCAGTAAGCAGGCGGGACCGATCTCCAATCGCAAGTGGGGAGTTGGGTGGGGCTCTTAGAATACAACCTATCAATGCGAGAGGGTGGGGCCTAGAGGCAACCGATCAAAAAAGCTAGTGAAGAGTTGGGTGGGGCCTAGAGACAGCAATCAATGGTGTGAGGGGGCTGTGGCGTTAGCATAAGGGTGGGGCTTACTCCCCGGGAGGCATGTCCAAGAGAAATGGTTTTCTGCGTCTGGGATAAGGTAGGGGCAGGACCAAGGACAGCACTCCACGCACTGTGTGGTGAGGCCCCGGGCCTCAGTTTCCTCTCCAAGAGACCAGCTGCTCCAAGTTCACCTTCTGACGCCGGCTTTGCACCATTCCTCAGACCTTCGGAGCAGTGATCTGAGGCCAAATGGCTTTATTTAAAAACAGGGTTCCACACTGGGACCCCGCCCTCCCAGGTGGATTCCTGTGCCCCCTCCTGCCTGCCTCTGCACCTCCCAAATTCTGAAGGAGAACCAGATATTCTGCCCACTCAGAACTCCTCCCCTGGGAAGAGCCTCTGAAGAATTAAAAGCAGGGAAAAACTGTGACTTGGGTTTCGGGCTGGGGGGTGGGGGGGACTGTCCAGGCCAGGCACAGGCAGAAGGGTGGGGCTCACCCTCTCTTGTCCCCCAACAGTCCCTGAGCTGGCGGCCCGCGGGATCATCCAGCAGGTGTTCCCTGTCCACGAGCAGCGCATCCTGAACCGCCTCATGAAGTCATGGGTGCAAGCTGTGTGTGAAAACCAGCCTCTAGGTGTGGCCCCAGGTGGGGGGTGTGTGGGAGTCTCAGGAAGCGGGCAGGGCTGACCAGGACCCCCCTGTGCTCCTGGCAGATGAGATCTGTGACTACTTTGGAGTGAAGATTGCCATGTACTTTGCCTGGCTGGGCTTCTACACATCAGCGATGGTATACCCAGCTGTCTTTGGCTCTGTCCTGTACACATTTACGGAGGCTGATCAGGTGCTGGGAGTGGGCTGGGCTGGGGCTGGAGTGCCTGAGACACCCTCCTCCCTGGGCCAACCTGGCTAACAGCTCAGCCTTCCGCCATCCCCAGACAAGCCGAGATGTATCGTGTGTGGTTTTTGCCCTCTTCAACGTGGTCTGGTCAACCCTGTTCTTGGAGGAGTGGAAACGGAGGGGGGCAGAGCTGGCCTACAAATGGGGGACGCTGGACTCACCTGGGGAAGCTGTGGAGGAACCACGACCCCAGTTCAGGGTCAGTTGGGGGTGTCTGAGTCCAAGGACTCTAAGAATGAGATGGGGGGGCACTGCAGGGGCAAAGACAAGGTGTGAAATAGGGCTGCAGCATCAGAAAGGGTATGCCAGGTGGGGGGCTCTGCATGCTCCTAAGGAGAGGCGTGGGAAATTGCATTTGAGGGACTGGGAAAGGTGGACTAGGTGGGGGCACCGCAAAAGCAAAGTCATGGTGGAGGGAAATTGAATTCCGAGGCCTTGGGAAAGGTGTGTGGGGGCAGGGGCAGCCCCTCCGGCCTCATGCTGAGCCCCACCCTCTGCCAGGGTATCCGGCGCATCAGCCCTGTGACGCGGGCTGAGGAGTTCTACTACCCGCCCTGGAAGCGGCTGCTCTTCCAGCTGCTTGTGAGCCTCCCCTTGTGCCTCACCTGCCTGGCCTGCGTGTTTCTGCTCATGCTCGGCTGCTTCCAGCTGCAGGTGACCTCCGGCCCCCAGCCCTGGCCTTGGCCCTGACCTGGCCACCCCCGGCCCAGGTCCACTCCGGCCTGAGCCCAGATGCCAGGATGACCTGTGAACCCCCTGCCCCTGCAGGAGCTGGTGCTGAGCGTGAAAGGGCTGCCCCGTCTTGCCCGCTTCCTGCCCAAAGTTGTGCTGGCCTTGCTGGTCAGCGCCAGTGCCGAGGGCTATAAGAAGCTCGCCATCTGGCTCAACGACATGGGTATGCCCTGCAAGGGGTGGTCCTGTTGCCCTGGGGAGGAAGGTCCCTACTGCCCTTCAAGGGCCCGCGCTGCCTTCTGGGGGCCTGGGCCACCTCCTCACTCACCCCCTCGGCCCCCAGAGAATTACCGGCTGGAGAGCGCCTATGAGAAGCACCTCATCATCAAAGTCGTCCTGGTGAGTTGGGCGCCAGCAGGTGGGCAGTAAGGGCTCTGCATGGGGCACAGGAGGGGCTCCTGGGGACCGGGCAGCAGAGGGATTGCCCCCCTGCTTCCTTCCCACAGTTCCAATTTGTCAATTCCTACCTGAGCCTCTTCTACATCGGCTTCTACCTCAAAGACATGGAGCGCTTGAAAGAGGTGAGACCCCAGCCCAAGGCAGTGCCCCCCCAGTGGTGGCCAGTGGGGGGCCGGACTTGGCCCAAGGGGTCCACGGGCTCTCCAGCCCCTCCCCCCCGTCCTCCATCCTTTTCTCTCTGTCCGTCCGTCCGTCCGTCCGTGTGTCCTCTCTCTGCCTGTCGCCCCCCCCATCTGTCCGTCCACCTGTCCGTCGGTCCCTCCACAGCTCCTGCTCGTCCTGTCCCTGTCCCAGAGCCTCGAGCGGCAGCTTCGGGCGGTGCTGGTCCCGCTCGCGGCCCTGCGGTTCCACCTGCTCCTCCTCTCCCTCCGGGGCCTCCTGCTCATGGCCCGGGCCAAAGTAGGGGCAGATGGCGAGCCCGCAGGACCTCGCCAGGGCGGGCAGTGTGGCTGTGCTTGGGGCCTCACGCTGCCTGAGCCGAGGGTGCATGTTCCAAGGGGCCGGGGCTCTGCTGATGGGGTGCAGACGGCAGGGGCCTCCTGAGGCCCTGGGCCCCAGCTGAGCTCCCAGGCAGTGCTGCAAAGCAGGGGGACCCTGAGCCACAGCAGGGTGGAAACATGCGTTGCAACCCCAGGAGGTTGACTCGGAGCACTGTGGCCTGCCAGGCTACGGTTTGTGGCAGAGGAATGGTGGGAGAGGCTGCAGAGGTTGAGTGCCGGGGCCTCCACGTCCTGGGGCATCATTAACATGGGGCGGAGTCGGCAGTTGGGTTCAGGGCATGTGTCTGGAAACTTGCTCCTGGAGGGCGGGTCCCCAGCCCCAGCAGCCTGCCCCAGTGCCCCGGGCCCCGCCCGCGCCCCACGTGGCCTCTCTCCTCCCTCTTCCTGCCCCCCAGATGCTGGCCACTCTGCTGATCACCCGCCAGTTCCTCCAGAACGTGCGCGAGGTCTTGCAGCCGCACCTGTACCGGCGGCTGGGCCGCGGCGAGCTCGGCCTGCAGGCGGCCTGGGAGCTGGCCCGCGCCCTGCTCGGCCTGCTGAGCCTCCAGCGCCCCGCACCCCGTCGCCTCGGACCCCAGGCCGAAGAGGGTGGCAGCGGCGGCGGGGCCCGCAGGTGTCTCGGTGGGGGCTGCGGGGCACCTGAGGAGGAGGAGGAGGCTCCCGTGGAGCGGCGGCCGGCAGGGGAGGGTGGGGAGGTGGGGGACGGGCCTCGGGAGGGCGAGGAGGAGGAGGAGGAGGAGGAGGAGGAGGAGGAGGAGGAAGAGGAGGAAGATGACGAGGAGGAGGGCGAGGACAGCGGCCTCCTGGACTGCGGGCTCCGGCTGAAGAAGGTCAGCTTTGCTGAGCGCGGTGCCGGCCGGCGGCGGCCTGGCCCAGAGGCCCTCCTGGAGGAGGGGAGCCCCACTATGGTGGAGAAGGGGCTGGAGCCGGGAGTATTCACGCTGGCCGAAGAAGACGATGAGGCCGAAGGGGCTCCCGGCAGTCCTGCGCGGGAGCCTCCAGCCGCCCTGCTCCGCCGGGCTGGGGGCGAGGGCCGTGACCAGGGGCCAGACGGGGACCCGGACCCAGAGCCTGGCTCAGGTGACTCGGGCCGGAGGCAGCGGCGGCAGAATCGGTCGTCTTGGATTGACCCACCCGAGGAGGAGCACTCACCCCAACTCACCCAGGCCGAGCTTGAGAGCTGTATGAAGAAGTATGAGGTGAGGAGGGTGTCTGAGGCCCAAGGCCGGGCCCTCAGCAGGGCAGGGCATGCGGCCTGAGGGTGGAGGTCGGGGGCGTGAGGAAACGGGGCTCTGGATGTGTGGCTGGGAACTTGCCGGGCGGGGAGCTCTGGGTCCGTTCAGGAGAATCGGAGGGCGGGAGGCGGCCTCGAGAGAAGAAGGTAGTCGAAGGTAGGAGACATCCGGGTCTGAGGGAGGGGGCCCAAGGCCACACCCGGGCACCCGCCTGCAGGACACCTTCCAGGACTACCAGGAGATGTTCGTGCAGTTCGGCTACGTTGTCCTCTTCTCGTCTGCCTTCCCCCTGGCTGCTCTGTGCGCCCTGGTCAACAACCTCATCGAGATCCGGAGCGACGCCCTCAAGCTGTGCACGGGGCTGCAGCGGCCCTTCGGGCAGCGGGTTGGGAGCATCGGCCAGTGGCAGGTGTGGGGAGCGGCCAGGGGCTCGGAGCCGAGGCCCGGAGGGAGCCCGGGCGCGGTGGAGCGGGGCAGGGGGCCCAGGAAGGGTGGCCGGACCCCACCCGAGCCCTCCCCCGCCATGTTCCCCTGCAGAAGGTGATGGAGGCCATGGGCGTCCTGGCCATCGTGGTCAACTGCTACCTAATCGGCCAGTGCGGGCAGCTGCAGCGCCTCTTCCCCTGGCTCAGCCCCGAGGCGGCCATTGTGTCTGTGGTGGTGCTTGAGGTGTGGCCGGTGGCTGCGTGGGGGGGGGGGGGGAAGCGGGGGCGGGGGGCAAGGCGTCCCTGAGCCTGCAGCCTCCTCCTCTGTCGCCTCAGCACTTCGCCCTGCTCCTCAAGTACCTCATCCACGTGGCCATCCCCGACATCCCAGGCTGGGTGGCCGAGGAGATGGCCAAGCTGGAGTACCAGCGCCGGGAGGCCTTCAAGGTACGGGGGGGCGGTGGGGAGCAGGGGCCGGGCTCGGCTGCCGCCTGCACTCAGCGGGGCTTCTCGGCCTCGGCCGGCAGCCAGCTGCTGAGCAGGAGGGAAAGAGGTGGGAGCCCAGGGTGATGATGAGCGCGCCGCCCGGGCCGCTCCCTCGCGGAATCCCCGGTGGCATCCAACACCGGCCTGGCACTTGCGAACCTTTAGTCATCGCCAGCTCGCCGGCAGTGTCCTGTTTGGGGCCAGGGACACGGCGGATGCTTCCTAGAAGCCCGGCTTCTGCCACATTCCCCAGAAAGCTGCCGAGTGGGCCAAGGAGCTCATCAGGGCCAGGCGACGCTCTCCGGGATGATGGAAACATTCTGTGCCTGCCCCGTGTGATCCCTCACTACGGGGGGCCGACAGGCACTTGATGTGGGGCTGGTACAACCGAGAGACAGAATTCTTATTTTGTTTTATTTTGATCACTTAAATTGGCATTGACAAAGCCACATGTGGCTCTGGTCTGTGTCAGTCATGACTCTGTCCCTGGTTCTCCAGAAAGCAGAGAACGGTTGAGGCCCAAGATGTGTTTACGTTCTCCCAGTTCTTAAGACAGTGCCTGGCACATGGCTGGGGACAGCGTCGGTGGCCCGTAATGTCCGTTCCCTTCTCAATTCTCAGAAAGTACTGGCACGGATCCAGGAATGCAGTTGGCGCCTAATAAGTGGTTAGATCTCTCCCTACTTCCTCAGAGAGCCCCGGGGTGGGTCCAGGGGTGCAGCTGGTGCCCAGTAAGTGTTTAGATCTCTCCCCACTCCTGCAGAGAGCACCTGCGAGGGCCTGGGGCCTCAGCCGGCACCTGCCCACCCCCCCCTCCCCGTGCGCCCAGTCCCGGTAATGGCTCTGTTGTGCCCGCAGAGACATGAACGCCAGGCCCAGCACCGCTACCAGCAGCAGCAGCGGCGGCGACGGGAGGAGGAGGAGCGCCAGCGCCACGCGGAGCACCATGCCCGGCGAGAGCGCGATGCCAGCGGCCGGGAGGAGGCTCGGGCCGAAGGCTCAGGGCTGGACCCCGCTGCCCCCGAGAAGGCCTCCGCCAAGGCCAAGGGCAGCGGGGCAGGTGGCCACGGGCAAGAGAGGCCCAAGCGCCCGGGGTCCTTGCTGGCGCCCAACAACGTCATGAAGCTGAAGCAGATCATCCCGCTGCAGGGCAAGTTCCTGTCGTCTGGGGCTGCATCCTCACTGGCCGGCGCGGGGGCCGGCCCTGCCGCCCGGCCACCCCCTGCCCAGTCACCCACGGGTAGCGACACCCGCCTGCCAGCCTTCCTCAGCTTCAAGTTCCTCAAGTCGCCTGAGACCCGGCGGGACCCAGAGCGCAGCCACTCACCGCCCAAGGCCTTCCACGCCGGCAAGCTCTTCCCTTTCGGCGGGGCCCGGGCTGACACCGGGTCCAATGGGGCAGGTGGGCAGGCCCGGCTGGACGGGACCCCCGGCGGTGGAGGAGGCCGAGGCCAGCGGAGTGGGCCGATGGACGAGGCTGCGGCTGAGGAGCCGGACGCCCCCCGGCCCGAAGAGGAAGGCTCAGGTCACAAGCTTTAACTCGGGGGTGGGGACTCTGGGCGGGGCTCGGCGGGAAGGGCTGGGGTGGCCAGGCCTGGGGAGAGGGGCTGAAGGGGACAGAGGCGGCCCGGTCTCTGGTACCGGCTGGGAACCTGGGCACGTGGTACGTGGAGCCTCTCAGTCAAAGCCTCCTCCGTGTCTCCAGGACCCCGACAGCCAAAGCCCCCTGCCCCCGCCCCCCGCCCCCCGTGCTCTGGGGCAGGGACAGATGAAGAAGGCTTCTTCACCACCTGGCCCAGCCTCTCCTGCCCCTGTGATAAGGCCCCACACCCAGCTCACTCTGGGGGGACTGGACCCCCCTCCCCCCAGGCCTCTATGCAAGTCCCCACCCTGCAGCCCAGCTGTTCAAGGAGGCCTTCCTTGGAGGTGGGGGCTGGAGCTGCCCCCACCTGGGGAGCTCGGGGTGCTCGGCCACAGGCTGCACCCACATCTATGCTGAGCAAGAGGTGCCAGCCTCACGGCCCCCACCCCAACCTTGCCGTCCCAACCCCAGCCCAACCCAGCCCCAGGCTCCAGCAGCTCATCCCCCAGGGAGCCCAAGGGGTGGCAGCTGCAGCACCAGGGACGCAGGTCAGAAATCAGAGGGACTTCCTCAGACTGTCCTTTCCCCATGATGGGGAGGGGCCCAGTGCCCAGAGGCAGGGGAGGCACCAGAAGACGCCCACCCCTTGTCACTGATCAGAAGCAATAAGGCCCTCCATGTGCCTGGAAGCCCGGGAGGGAGCGCGGGCAGGGTCTGAGCGGGGTCCGGCGGCGGGGGCGGCACCCCCCCGGAACGGCCCCTCTCGCCTCCGCAGGGACAGCGCTGGCCCCCGTGGGCGCCCCTGCCCTCCGCACCCGCCGCAGCCGGAGCCCCGCGCCGCCGCCAACGCCGCTGTCCCGGCCCCCGACGCCGCCCGCAGGCTGCTGGCAGTGGGACGGGCCGTGGGGCTGCGGGGGCGAGGGCACCGCCCCCCGCCAGGCCCCCGCCCCCGCCGCCGCCGCCGCCGCCGCCGACTGCCCGCCCTGCGCCCTCGCCGGGCCCCCGCCCGCCCCGCAGCCCCTGCCGGGGGACGCCAGCTTCTATAGCCTCCCGCCCCCGCCGCTGCCGCCCACCTCCGAGCTCCCCGAGGCCCCGGCGCCCTCGCCCAGCCCCAGCCCCCAGGCCGTGTGCTGGCCCAGCGCCTGGCATTAGCTCCACCCGCCCGCCCTGCCTTCCTGTTCTCATATGCAATATCAGTCCGTGGACCGGGGCGGCGGCTGCCACCCAGAAAACGCGCTTCGGCCCGACGGCCCCCAGTATTGGCTGCCCTGTCCTGGGGCAGGGCCGGGGGCTGACCCGCCCCCCCATCTGCCGTTTTCCTTTCGACTTGGATGGGGAAAACGAAAGGAAACCCCAAAAAACCAACAGAAAACACACAGAATAGGCGATTATTTATTTGTTTTTAATTTATTTTGTCATATTTTTGTAAAACGGCAGAAATGCAATAAAAAGTATATTTCAACAGTGCTCGAGGACAGAGCAGTGGAAGGGGGATCAGGGTGCCCAGTGACTTGTAGTTGGCGCTGGCTTTGGGGGTACCTAGCAGGCCTAGGGTGGGTGCCCCTCCCATCCTGTGACCCTTGGGGGCCTCCTCCTAAGAACTGGGTCTTGAGGCCACAGATGGAAAACTCCAGACCGCACCAACTCTGAGTCGGCCCAGATTTGGGGGCCAACTCCAGGCCTGGGGCCCCTGGGAGGAGATGCAGAGCCTCAGGCCCTGGCCTCAGCCTCCTAGACAAAGGAAGAAATCTCAAAGTGTTGGAAAGACTCAGCAGTTTGGGTGCCAGGCCTGAGTCCTGAGTTGGTCTTGGCCCTGCAGGGGGACAGAGGTGACACAGTCCTCTTCGCCCCACATTCTGGCATAACTGCCCCCCACCCCAGGCTGTCATCTGAAGAGCCACTCGCGGTGGAAAGAACTTGGGGTAGGAAAATCAGAAGGCACCTGGCACCGGAGTCTGAATGTTGAGGGGACGGCACATTTGGGTTTGGAATTAGGGAGTGGCTGGGACGCCTCACTGTGGGACCGCTGTCAGACCTGAGTTGCTGGGACTCTTCGTTGTGTGGTCAGGAATGGGACGCGACCCCTCCCCCCACCACAAGCATGTCCACAGCTAAAGGCTCAGAGTCTGATGCGCCCTGCTCCATGGCTGGGGGAGCCCAGGGGAGCCAGCGTGAGGAAGGGGCACTTCGGAGGGCCGTGAAAGAAGAAACCAGGGTTCACTGGAGGCAGGAGAGCAGACTGTGCAAAGGCACAGAGGTGTGGGAAGGCAGAGTTTGGTGTCTGAAGGAGCAGAGGAATAAGGGGGCGGTCCCAAAGGCAGGAGAGGTGGGCAAAGGCTGGCCGAGGAGCCTGCACTCTGGAGACCTCAGTGGGCCCTGGCCATGGGACCCCTGCCTGAGCCATGGATGACACTGACAGACGAACCCAGTCCCTCAAGGGCCAGAGAGGTGAGGGCAGGGGTGCCACCGGCTCCCACTGTCCTGTGGCCTTTGAAGCTGAACTGTACTAATAATCAGGACACCACGTGCCTGCCTAGGGGCAGACGGAGCCCTGGGACTGGGGATCCCAAGGCATCTAGAGCCTCTGGGCACTCAGCCCACCACACCACCACCGAGGTCAGCTTGTATTTTGTGAGCACCTGCCTTGTGACCACAGGGACTCAACGTGATGTAAATGCCACCCACAGCTGGGAGGAAAAGCCCCTCGACCCCACAGCACAGTTAGGTGGTAAACCCCAGAACCTTCCACCGTGGGAGGCGCTGGGTGGCCCAGGCCAGAGCGGTCTGGCTCAGGCAGGGAGCTCCACAGTGATAATCTGGGGTTGGCGCCCCCTAAGGCCTGGTGTTCCTTCCAGCTCCATGGCCCAACCCCCCACTTCCCCGCAAAGCCCTAGCACTCAGCTCCCAGACCATGGCCCCCACTTGGGGCTGGTGTGGGGGGAGAAGCAGCGTTCCCCCTGGCCCCAGGCCCAGTGTTTGAAGCCTCAAACCTTCTGCCTGGAGCCTGAATGCCCCCTATGTCTCCAAACTCAGGCCCAAACCCAGCCTAGCTGACAGCCCGTGAGTGGCTGTGTGTAACTCGCAGACCAACAGCCCCTGGGCTGGGTGTTCCTCGCAGCTCCATATGCCTCGTCTCTGAACCAGGGGCACTTGAGGCCGGGCCACCTGGGCTGTCTCTGCGGTGGCTGGTGGGCATGCCACCCTGACCCAAGGCATCCAGGGCGTGGGGTTGACCACAGTTATATCCTTGGCGACATGGACCATCTCTCAGGGGTGTCCTGGTCCTCCGGGACACCTTGACAGGTGAGGCATGGGGGTGGGTCCAGGTAGGTCTTGGCTCTGAGCGAGGTGGCCACAGCAGGCCCATGAGAGAATCCAGTGGGTCCCAGGGCCCTGGCACGTGGGGGCCCTTCTTGGCTCCTCTTGGTGATGATGAGACGACTCTCAGTAGCTCCGTCCTCTGGGGCTGAGGCACACGGAGCAAAGACGCGAGGTCGAGTAGGAAAGATCCTTTTATTGGGGTGGACACGGAGCACGCACTAGTCCATGATAAAATGACTTAAGAGAAAGATCCGAAAATGCCGACTTCTCCCCCTGGCACACATTCAGAGCAAAGCCTGGGTACGGAATAGGTCCCAGCCAAGTCTTTAAGGCCCGGACTGGAGAGTAGGAGCAGGGAGAAGGGCTCCCACCCATGCTGCCAGGCTACAGCAGGGCCCCGGCGCTAGACCCTTGCAGACACGCTCTGGTTTTTCCGGAGAACTGGGGTGGAGGGGGTGGGGGGCAAAAGGGGGATCTGGGAGGGGGGCCTGTGAATAACAATGTTGTTTTTTTAAAAAGCATCTACCAACATCACACTACTGGGTCTGACGTCCCCGTTAACCATCGCTTGGTACATTTTACAGCATAAATAAAAACTCAAGGAAAATAAATACATCGGCTCCTATGAGGTTGGAAGTGGTACGGATGGTCGGGTGTGGGTAGGCCGGTGGGGGGCAGGGCGGGGGGCGCTTACACAAGGCGGGCAGGCGAGGAGCAGACAAGACAGGAGGCGCCTGTGGGGGAGTGAGAGTCTTAAGTGTCCTCGTGCATGTCCGGGCTGTCGGTCCGTGCGACCTTGCGGGGGGGCGCCGAGCTCTCACCCTCAAGGTCCACTTGCTCCTGGTCTCTCTTCTTGGCGGCGTTCTGTGAGGAAGGAGAAGGGATGTAAATCTTCACTCGGGTGAGTCCCTGAAATCCTGCTGCTGGGCTGGAGTGGGGCAGTCAACCCAGGGCCCCCTGCTCCCCGCCCGCCAGACCTCCCTTGCTCAGCCACAGTCTTCGGGGCCACCGGCCTGAGACTGCCAGGCATCTCCTGGGCACTGTGAGGAGTCCCCACGGCTGGCAATGACCCACACGCCGTCCAAAATGCCTGGGGGTAAAAAACACTCAGGAGCCACCCAGGGGGATGACGTTCATTGCCACAGAAGAGGAAAAGTGGGCCTGCGTGGGAAACTCTCCTTCCCCCCTGGTGGGAAGCAAGGTCTGTGGGGTAGGCCAGGAGGACAGGGTGGGCTCAGCAGCTTTAGATTTTCTGAGCAGTCACTTCATTATGGGGTCCCCCTCCAGCCTGGCCCCAGAGCAAGTCACTGTCTGATGTTCAATGTTCGGCAAAAAAACCCCAAACAGACTATGATGCAGAACACATACACATCTGCATTCAAGAAAAAGAAAAAATGGGGGCGCCTGGGGGGCTCAGGTGGTTAAGCGTCTGCCTTCAGCTCAGGTCATGATCCCAGGGTCCTGGGATGGAGCCCTGCACCTGGCTCTCTGCTCAGCAGGGAGTCTGCTTCTCTCCCTCCCTCTGCCCCTCCCCCCTGCTCGTGCTCTGTCTCCTGCTATCTCTCTCTCTCAAATACATAAAATCTTTAAAAAAAAAAAAGAGAGAGGGCGCCTGGGTGGATCAGTTGGTTAAGCGACTGCCTTCAGCTCAGGTCATGATCCTGGAGTCCCGGGATCGAGTCCCACATCGGGCTCCCTGCTCAGCAGGGAGTCTGCTTCTCCCTCTGACCCTCTTCCCTCTTGTGCTCTCTATCTCTCATTCTCTCTCTCTCAAATAAATAAATAAAATCTTTAAAAAAATAAAAAAATAAAAATTAAAAAAGAGAGAAAGAGAAAGAAGAAAGAAAAAGAAAGAAAGAAAGAGAAAGAAAGAAAGAAAGGAGGAAGGAAGGGAGGGAGGGAGGGAGGGAGGGAGGGAGGAAAGAAAAGAAAAGAAAAGAAAGAAAAAGAAAGAAAAAGAAAGAAAGAGAAAGAAAGAAAGAAAGAGAAAGAAAGAAAGAAGAAAAGAAAGAAAGAGAAAGAAAGAAGAGAGAGAGAGAAAGAGAAAGAGAGAGAGAGAGAGAGAGAAAGAAAGAAAGAGAAAGGAAAGGAAAGAAAGAAAGAGAAAGAAAAGAAAGAAAGAAAGAAAGAAAGAAAGAAAGAAAGAAAGAAAGAAAGAAAGGAAAGAAAGAAAAGAAAAGAAAGAAAGAAAGAAAGAAAGAAAGAAAAGAAAAAGAAAGAAGAAAGAAAGAAAAAGAAAGAAAGAAAGAAAGAAGAAAGAAAGAAAGAAAGAAAGAAAGAAAGAAAGAAAGAAAGAAAGAAAGAAAGAAAGAAAGAAAGAAAAAGAAAGAAAGAAAGAAAGAAAGAAAGAAAGAAAGAAAAATGAAAAAATGTCCTGTGTCAGGAAGGCAGCCTGAGGGGAGATGGGGGTGGGGCTTCTCACTGCAACTACACCCATTTGTATCTCCTAGAATTGTCACCATGTGTACATTTCAGCATTGAACAAAGACTCTAGGTAATAACATACTGGTCTGTCTGCCGCCAGGGCCGCGCGGGCAGGCTGTGGGTAGCCTGGCCTCCGTGCCTCCTGACAAGCCCTGGCCCATCCCTGAGCACCAGAACCCTACGGCCTCCGCACAGCCGTGCACTCCTCTGAAATGCTTTTCCCTCCCCTGGATGGCCTGGCAAACTCCGATTCAGCCGTCAAACACCTGGTCTCCCAGCCACCTGTGTCCTTCCCCCACTTAGCGCCCCCCCCCCCCCGCCAGCCACCATGGTCCCCACGAATTCTAGCACCTGACCCCACGTGCCTTACCTTTTTGTCCCATTGCTGATGTAAGTAGCGCAAAAGGATGTTTGTCTTTTCTGTCACAATGACTGAGGAGAAAAGGCAGAGAAAGTTGCAGGCAGAGGCTGCAGGTGACCCAGCCCCCACCCCGGCCTGCACTGCCCCTCCCAGGGCAGGCGCTCAACCCTCCCTGGTCTCCCACCCATCTCTGCCCTGGGTGGCCTGGCTGGGGCTCCAAGTCTGCACCCCTAGCAAAGGAGATTTCAGGAAGCCTAGTGTTTTTGCTCCGAAATACAAAGCTACTACCAGGGGCCCAAGCCCACTGCTCCACCTGGGCCCCTGCTTTCTTGGGAGAGACCAAATCTTCTGCCACATGTGGGAGTCCACCCCCAAGTGGGGGAATGAGCCCCAGCACACAGGTCCAGGCAGACCAGGAACACAGATCTATACAGATGTGCCCCAGTGACCACAGAACACACCGTGCATGGTCCAGGTAGCTTCTTCATCACAATTAAAATAAAACACCACAACCACAATAACGCTGGGGTCCTCCTGCTCTGCAGGCTCTGTGTCTTTCTCTGCAGGCCCCGCCACCTGGTCGCCCCTACCTCCCTGAGCTGCCTACCCGAGGCTGGGCGGGATCCCCTCCCACAGTACAGTCGTCTTGGGCTCTCTGTGACATGGTGCTGGCAGGGGACACCCAAAATTATGAGAGACGAAGGGGAGAGGGCTGGTGAGCAGATGAGGGCTACGGAGGATCCCCTTGGGGCTGGATGTGGATGCCAGCATGTGGAGATTAGGAGGGTCCCAGAGCAAGCGAGGCTTTCCATTACTCCCAAGGGCTGGGAGCTGACTGGCATCCCCTGGGTCATCACCTACACTGCCCTGCGGCCCTTCCCCTCAGCAGCCAGGTTGAGACAGACTGACAGAGGCCACTTACTCTGTTCGGATGGGTACTCCCGCGTGGGCAGGTAGACTGAGGGACGTCGGTTCTGCAGGAGAGTTGGGAAGACATGGGTTAGGAGAGCCGGTAGGCTGACCAGGGCCCCCACCCCTTCAACTGGGCACCCACCCTCCAATGAAGATAGAACAATGTGCAAAGATGTCGGATGGGGCCGGGCTTAAAGACCAGCCTCTGTTCCTGGCAAGACCCTGATGGGGTGTACACATCACTCCCTTCCCCCTGGCAGCTCCCCGACCACATCCAGTGCCCAGGGCATGCACTCACCGAAGCTTTGCACACAGAGTCAGCATGAAATCGACTAAAATTGCTTTTGTTGTAGACAGGCAGTCCTTTCAAAAAATCTGCCTAGAAGACAGGGAAGATGGTAAGTGAGACCAGGCAGCAGGCTGGGTTGCCCCTGGAGTTCCCGTGAGACTGGGCTTCCGGGTGACGTCCAGTTTCCGTCTCTGTGTTAAGTTTTCCAGAACGCACCTGTAAGCTGGCTACCTGATGTGCACACTGGGATGACCAGGAAAAAGTTACTGGCCCCGGGAGAAGTGAGCGTTCTCTTTTAGGGTCCTCCCAACAGCCCTGTAACCAGGTAAAAGGTGGGACAACTGAGGCTCAGTGAGGACAGGCCATTTGGTTGAAGTCTGGAGCAAGCAGCAGGGTGGGAAGTCAGACCCGGGCCCACACCTGCCCTCTATGCTTGCTGAATAGTAAACTCCTGGTCTCGTTTCCATTTATCCACCCTGATAGAGACTTGGCATGGGGAAAAACTCATCTACCCCAAAAAACCCTGTGAGCCAGAGTGACAAGAAACAGGGGTGAGGGAGCAGGGACCTGGGCGAAGGGGAGAGGGTGGCCGGGACACAGGCTGCCGCTCTACAGAAACCGGAGCTCAGGGGCAACTGAGCTCCCAAGTTTTTTTTTTTTTTTTTTTCTTTTTTTTAGCTGCGAAGTTCTAAGAAAACTCAGAAATCCAAGTCTTAATGTGCCCTTGTCAGGTTTTTCAAGTTGGCTGGGCTTTTTAGAAAATACTGTGTGGACCAGAGCAAACAGGTTTGTGACCCGGGTCCGCTCAGGCTGCTCCTGGAGCCCACTGACACGGAGGCTGCCCTGCGAAGGGAGAATGCCCTGTCCACAGTGCGGAGCCTGGCCCCTCATGGGGAGGGCCGGATTTCGCAAGCCCATGAGGCTGCCAGGAGCCAGCAACAGAATTCATTCACAGGCCTGACTCGTCAAAAGTCCTTTTTCCCTGACACTCTGGCCTGAGCTGGGCAAGAAAGGGCGAGGTTTCTGGAGGGGAAAGGCCCTGACTCTGGAAAGGAGGTGACTCTCAGCCATAAGATGAGGGCAAGAAAGGCTGACGAGAGCCATGTCCACCTCAGGAAACTGAGGCACGAGAGCCTGAGGAATGCTCAGGGAGGGATGATGGCTGAGAGCTTGGGGTAGGGAGTGACTTCTCAGCAGAACAGGAGGGCAACACTGTCATCAGGCCTGGAGTGGGGCATTTGGGGAGGGATTCTCCACGTGGCCCGCCAGGGGCTGGAGTCACTTCATAATAAAGATGAGGAAGTTGAGGCAGAAGGGTCACATGGTACTTGTCTGAGATCACCCAGCCCCAACAAGAAAACAAGAAAGCAGACTGAACCCAGGTTCACCCAACCTCAGAGGTCAAGCTCTGTGTGTTACATGCCATGCCAGTGCCTCAGTTTCCCTGTCTGAAAACCAAGGGCCCAGAGCCCCTGCAGGCTACATTAACCCTGCTTTGGGAGATCCATTCCCCATACCTGAGCCCGAGCTAAGCAACCTCAGGGAAGCAGCCCTTCAGGTGATCCCCCACCACCCTCTAGGGCAGGCAGGAACAGGTGTCCTCAGCTCTGTGGGAATCAGCCCTTCCTCTACTGGGCCCTAACAAGACCGTGGCAGTATGGACCAGCAAGGGAAGCTGGAATGTGGATGGGCCTCCCACTTCCACACAGGAAGCGGCCCTCACATCTGTGTGACCTACTGCCCTGGAGACAGCTCAAAGCCCCTCAAACTTGCCTCCTCCATCCCAGGACCCCTGCCCCAACTCCACCTGACTACAGGGCCAGCTTCATCCATCCAGCGAGGCTTTCCTCAGGCTCCTACTATGTCACAAGCCTGGCACCAGGGCACTGGGGTAAGCCACAATGGAGCTGCTCTTGGCCCCGGAGAGCACCCCATACACAAGGACACAGGTGTGCATCCAAGAGCTGTGCAGTGAATGCAGAGTGACCATGAAGACAGGGTGCTGTGAGATGACATGAGACTCAGGACAGCACTGGGGAAAGATGTGGCTGATGTGGACGATCAGGAAGGGCCGCCCAGAGGCAATGATGCAGGCACGGAGACCTGAAGGGTGAGGAGGAGCTTCTGTTCCTGCTCAAACCCCTCCACAGGCCTGGCTTGACTTGGCCTATGCTGTCCTCCTGCCACAAACCCCCTCCGTCTCTGCTGGTGCTGTGCCATCCTCCCAGAATGCCCCTCCTTTCTCCCTGTGGGAAACACCCACCAACCTCTCCACCCAGCTCAAAATCCCCCTCTGCCCCTTTCCTCTCTCCACACCTTGGAAACCTCTGCCAGAGCCAAGATCACACCCCACCGAGGTCATCTGTTTACACGTCCACCTCCCTTGCTGGACTGGCTCCTCCCTGAGGGCAGAGGGCAGGGCAGGGCTGTGTCAATCCCAGACACCTGGCAGGGCTCACGTGGAGCCAGGTGGCAGAGTGGTGAGAGGTGCGGGAGCCCCACACCTGCACTCAATCCTGGCCGGGCCCCTCACTGGTTGTGTGACCTGGGGGAAGGGGCCTCCCACCCTGGAAAGAGCTTCTCACAGAGCTCCCTTGAAGGCCAGCTGTTAGCATCAGTGCGTTTGTGCTGAATAAATGAATAAAGACAGTATGACCAGTACTTCCTGTCAGCTAAGCAGGAAAACAAGGCCTGAGACACAGGGGAGAAATCCTCACTCCAGCCAGACAAATCCTAGCCACAGCTGGGCCCAGAAGCTGTCCACTGCCTCAGCAAACACTCACTGAGCGTGTGTGTGCCATCCCTGCAGAGGCAGCCCATGAGTGACCCATCTAAAGGGAGATGAAAAGAAAAGGTGTGCCAAGAGAGGAGAGACAAAGGGCCTCCTGAAGTCAGGAAGGGCTCCTCTGAGGAGGTGATGTTCACAGGAAGAACATTCCAGGCAGAAGGAGCAGCAGGCGCAAAGGCCCTGGGGTGGAAGGAACTTAAGAGTATGAGGACATGAAAACAAGGCCAGTATGGCTGGAGCTTGCAGAGGGAGGAGTAAAGAGGGTAGAGATGAGGTCACAGAGGTGGACAGGGGCCTTGGGGGCTGAGGGGGAAGCTGGGGTTTCATCTGGGTTACAAAAGCCCCTACAGTATCTCATATGTTAGAAAGTGGTATAATGAGATTTACATTTTAAGATTTTTTTTTTTTTTTATTCACCAGAGACAGAGAGAGAGAGAGAGAGAGAGAGAGGGAGAGGGAGAGAGGCAGAGGGAGAAGCAGGCTCCCCGCCGAGCACGGAGCCCGACGTGGGACTCGATCACAGGACCCTGGGACCATGACCTGAGCCGAAGGCAGACCCTTAACCGACTGAGCCACCCAGGCGTCCCGAGATTTACATTTTAAATTACAAGCTCCCTCTGGTTTCCCGGTGAATTACAAACTGCCAACAGGGCGGGATGGAGGTAAGGAGACCAGGGAGGTGACTGGGGCAGGCATCCAGGCAGGAGGTGGCAGTGCCTGGACCAGGGTAGGCAACTGTGGAAGAATTCACCATGCATTCTAGAGGCAAAGCCATCAGAACTTCTTATGGACGGGACAGAGGGGATGAGACTGCAGCAATGAATCAAGGACGACACCCAGGCTTAGGGACCCACATGCTAAGAACCCACTTTCCCATCTCCTTCTTTTGCCTATCCCCCCCCACATACCATGAGCTATAGGTTGTGGGCTGGGACCCTGGGTCCAGCGACAATGGGGCTTTGACTTGCCTTGGCAAAAGCTTGCATCACCCCTGTCAGTTCTGGGGATGCTAAATAGTGGGGGCTGGGGGGGCCTGGAGCACAACTCTGATGCCAGGTCACCATCCCACTTTACACGGTCGGGGACAGAACCCCAAAGAACCATTATAGCCAAATCCCAGGATGAGCAAGTGGCCTCACCAGCTGGCATTATTCCCACTTAAAGGATGAGAAGCCAGCTGGGAAAAGATGCCACCAGCCCCAAGTCACCCAGCTCATCTGTTGATGAGCTGTAAACTGTCCTAAGCCCTTCATGACATCAGTTCTCTGAACTGCCACAACCCTATCAGGTCTGGACTATTGCTGCTACCTCCATTTAACAGGGAAGGGGGCTGGGGATAAGAGAGACGAAGCTGCTCTGTCCTAGCGGCAGGTCGGGCCCGGCACGCTGGGGGTGGGATCAGGGCTCTGGGGGTCCTGAGCAGTTGTGATGTCGCACTTCCTTTGGCGACAAAGCCCCATATGTCACGATGTCAAGCCCCCTCCCCCGCCCCAACGCCCAGGCCGGGCTCCCAAACCCTCCTGAACTAGAGAGACCCAGGCTGGGCATGCCGAGAACGAGGCCTGAAATGGGGGTCTCGGGGGACCCCACCCCCACCCATTTCCGGCGGAGCAGCGACCCGGAAATGAATGGATTGTCAGGGCCTGGAAGCCTAGATGGGGTCAGAGGTCGGAGAGAAGGCGCCGGGGAAAGGTCAGCAGGAAGCTCACAGCTGGGTCCGGAGGTTGAAGGTTATAGGGCAGAGCGAGGGGCGGGGCGGGGCCTGAGGGGGCCGGGCAGGGAGGTGAGGGGCTTCAGGGATTACTGGAGGTGGGTGGGCCCGCGGCGCCATTTTGTCGAGCGGAGGGGGAGTACGGGCCCAGCAGCCTCTCTCACCATCTTCTGTTTCCTCCGTCGCTGCCTCAGCCACCGCCTCAGCCGCCGCCGCCGCCACCACAGCCGCCTTCTTAGCCGCCGCCGCACAGTAACTTCCAGCCACGGCACAGCCCACACTGATGGCGCCACCGCCCCCCGCTCATTGGCCTGCCCTCTAGCCCCGCCCCTAGGATAGCAGCCTCTGCGCGCTCCCATTGGCCAGACCCCGCTAAGTCACGCGTCCATTGGACACCACACCTCCTCCCTTCGTGGTCAAGTTCGGTTGAGGAAGCAAAACCCCGCCCGGGAATTGGAAGCGAAGGCAGCAAAATCCGGAAGTGGGCGGAGGCCATGCCCTTGAAGCCTCTTGGGATTTGTAGTCCACAACTCCGGGAGGTTCCGCAGATCTCTTTTTCTAGTGTTTACTTCACTTTTTAGTATGGTGTCTCAAGGAGTTTCCACAGCAGTCCGGGAAGAGAGGGACCTACCGTAACACCCCCAGCATCCTCTCCAGGGTCCTAACCTTAGGTTTCGGCATATCTAAACTGCTCTGCACTTGCTTCTTCCTATCTTTCAAACGACAGCTCAAATTCTCGTTCCTATGCCCCCGTGGCTCCCCAGTCCCCCAAGGATCCAGTCCCATCTCCTTGGCCCCGAATTTTGAGACACTCCGGCCTCTCTCATCCATCTTTTATCCTGACCCCTGGGTCTAATCCTTTCTCCCTTTGGGCCCTCCCAGGCCCTGCTACGTCTTTCAGGAAGACTTCTCTGACTACATTCTTCCCAAGTGCAAGCCGGGTGAAACTTCCTCCGAGCTCCCACAGCCCTTACGATCCTCTCTCAGCTCTGACTCCGCTGTCTACAAACGGCCTGGGTACAAATCAAGTGCTCCTCCCCTGCCCACCAGACAAGGACTCGGCACCCAGTACCTAGGAAGTACTCGGCAGGGGCGCCTGGGTGGCTCAGTCCTCAGGCGTCTGCCTTCAGCTCAGGTCATGATCCCGGGGTCCTGGGATCGAGCCCCGCATTGGGCTCCCTGCTCAGCGGGAAGCCTGCTTCTCCCTCTCCCGCTCCCCCTGCTTGTGTTCCCTCTCTCACTGTGTCTCTCTCTGTCAAATAAATAAATAAAATCTTAAAAAAAAAAAAGTACCCAGTAGTACTAGGTGGAAGCTACTGAGTATTATTATTGCAACAATGCAGCAAAGGAGAAATAAGCACCTCATTTCGTAGGAGCCAAATGAGCTTCAGAGGGCTGAGGCCTTGCTCAAGCTCACACAACCCATCCCCAAGGAGCAGGAGGATTCAAACCCTAACTCCCGACAAGCCTTCCCAGACCTGTGAAAAATAATGACATATATAAGACAAATGGAAATTTGAACATTTATTAGACAATATTAAGGAATTGTTAACCATTTTTTAGGTGGGAAAAGTTTTGTGATTATGTTTTAAAGAGTCCTCATCTTCTTGGAGAGATTTCTTATTTAATACAGAAGAAATAACCCAATGCCTGAGATTTGCTCCCAAATAACACAGGAGGGGGCGGGGGGTTGTGGGTAATTGGTGGTCAGAGCTGTGTACTGAGTACCCAGGGTTCATTGTGGACTATTGCCATATGTTCGAAATTCTTCCTAATTCAATAGCGTAGAAAAGGACTAGGCAAGGTCTGACTTCCTACTCCCACTCTCAGTCCAACCCCAGACGTTCCCCCCAGGGGCCGACTCCACAATTTGAGGAGCGCTCATGTCTGAGTTGTCCTGGCTCCCCATAAAAAAGACGGCAGGAGAGGTCCCAGGGCAGAGAAATGCTCTAATGGGGGTCCTGCCGGCAGCTTCGCGCTCCTTAATGGCTCAGCGACTTGCGGCCTTTGTGCATGCGGCGAAGGATGACCTGGACGCCGGACGGTGTGCTCAGGCGCCGGATCCAGCCGTGTTTGTGCTTGCGTTTGATGTTGCTCGGCTGATACTCGTTTCCACGCGCCTTTCCCCGGTTCTGCTGTGTGGCAGGAAGTCCCCAGGCGTCGGGGAGCCCCAGCCAGGCGCGGGGCTGGAGCCACCTGCGGGGGGAAGAGAGATGGCGAGGAAGGTCAGAGGGGGCGCTGTGACTTCGGCGTGACGTCCCACCACTCTGAGCCTCAGCTCCCCTATCGGTGCCTGGACGGAGCCTGGGTTCAAGGAGGGGCTCCACCAAGGCGCAAGGCGTTGGCAAATCATATTGTCAGTAAACAGCTGACACCAGCCCCCGACACAGCCCTTATTTCCAGATTTGGGGAAGGGACCCCGTGAGGACTCACCTGACGCGACCCAACTGGCGACCTACGGCTCCGATCAAGAAAGCCATGTCCAGCCGCCGGTCGCGACGTCCCCACGCCCGCTAATTCCAAAGCGATTAGGCTCTGCAGCTGCGAACGAAAACTTCTGGGAAATGTAGTTTCTCCTACCGCGGGAGGCCGCGTGGCCTCCGGGTCCTCCTGGAGTGGTAGCTCTGCGCCTGCGTCCCATCCGCAGGAGCGTCCTTACCTGCAAGGGAGTGTAGTTCCTCATGTGGACCAGCAGGTGGCAGGCGAACGGCACCTCTTTGGCATGCGCGTGCGTACAAGACGTTGTGTCCCGGGGTCCTCTGGGAGCTGTGGTTCCTTCTCTCGTCGACCCGCAGAGGGTGCCCGGAGGTGACCGTGGCGCAGCTGGTGGCAGCCTCAGGAAACGGCTGGTCGATCCTCCTTCCCCCAGCAGGAGGCAGGCAGATGGCACACAGCTGGCTGGCAGCTTTTCTCTGGGCCCAGCCAAGTCTCTGTTCCTTGGCGGGGAGCCTAGGAGACCTAAGTTGGAGTTGCCTGGATGTCCTTGGGGTGGTCCCTCCTCCTCTCGGGGATTCAATTTCTCAATCTAAAACTCATGTGTTTCAAGCTTGCCCTTGGTGGTACCTTCATTCTGGCCCTAGAAAAAAAATTTCTAATACTCAGATCTGAGCCCCTTCCCTTCTCTCTCAGCGTCTATGGTGCTCGTTTCCCCAGGGAAAATATTCAGCTCCTCTGGCAAGCATATGAAGCCCTCCATACACACACAAGCACCCTCTAAAATTTCACCCACATCCGTCTATGCCTGATGTTCTACTCATCTTCCCCCCCCCCCATTCACTTTTAAAATCCTTGGATATTTTCCTCTCCCCCAGCCCCATCCCTCCCTTTGGCCCAACCGTGTCCCCATATGACTCTCCCCAGACTCTCCCAAAAGCCCAGGGGCTCCTCAAGGGCTAGGCTTGTGGCTGAGTCCCTGCAGGCACCCCAGAATCTCCCAGCTTGGAAGGCGGGGGAGGGGGGGCAGGAGAAGGGGACTGTTTACTGCATGAATCAACTGTAGTCTCCCAGGAGCATCCTGAGTGGGCAAGAGTGGGAGGTGGGACCTAATTCAGCTCTGGCAGCAAATTCCAGGAGATGGGAGTGGGCAAGGAATGGTTAACCCCTTGTCCTCTGAAGCCCATCCTACCTGCACCATCACTTAGCAAACCAGTATGGTATTATATTACTAAACCAGTACAATAATGTCAATAATGTATTGAACACTTATCATTCTGGGTGTTTTTACCTGCAAAACATACTCATAAGGGGATTAATTTCATAGAGAAATAAGTGGAGTCTCAGAGAAACGGCTTGCTCAAGGTCACATAACAACAAAGGGAAATGTAGTTTGAACCTTGGGATCTCTGACTCCAGCTGGGACCACAGAGTCACCGGTTAGATTGGCCAGCGGTTAGACTGGCCTGTCTGTGAAACTCCAATTCCCTAATTATTCATAGCTTCAAGTCATCTGTTTAAAGATTTAACGAATAACAATTTCCAGGACTTGATATCACACAGCCGTGGTTTTAAGTCCCACCTCTGCCCCCGCAGTCCCTCAGCTTGCCTTGTGACTTTGTGCCCTTTATGAGCCTCAGTTTCCCTACCTAGAATTGGAAAGATCTGGGAGTCTCTAGAACAGAAAGGTCACAGAGAGAGGACCATGGGGGTCCCACTTGGAGGGTACAAGGCTGTTCGGAGGCATGGGCTAGACGAGGGGATCCTATTCGCAGTAAGGGGCTCCGGCTGCTACCTCCCCGGAGCTCCGCAGACCCCAGTTTGGGACCCCTTCTCGGCCCTGGGCCAGGCCCAATCCCTCCCTCCTCCTCGGTAAGCCCCAAAAGGGGGTGGGGCTGCTGCTTCCTGAGCCCGCCTTCATCCCGGAGCTACCGCCTATGATTGGTAATCTAACTAGGCCAGGTCATTTCATAACACTGATTGGTCTAGACGCCCGTCCGTCGGCATTCGGCCCCTCCCCCCGGGGAGAGACTTAAAGGGCCGGCTCTCTCGGCGGCCGCGGGATGCCCCCGCGCTGACCGCCGCGGGCCCGAGCCCGCCCGCGTAGACGCGCCGGGCCGACCCCGTGCCACCATGTAAAACGGCGCCGCAGGCGGACTCTGGCTTCTCTGCCCGGGACCCCTCCGCCCTGCCCCGGGCTACAGAGCCCTCGATGAGGTGAGCGGGGAGTGGGCTCTGGGAGGGGGACATCGAGGTCCCCGGGGCTTCCACTTCGGAAGGGGGTGTGCACAAAGCCAGTGCTCGGGCTCTTAGAAAGCCGCGGAGTCCCAGTGGTTCGACCCCGCCGCAGGGCTTACTAGCACCTGAGAGGCAGGGATCTGACTCTCTGGGGAGGGGACCTGGCGTGGCGCATCTGCGTCCCCCTCCGCAATCCGGGGTTGGGATTCCACTGGAGTGGGGGGACGCGACCTGCTTCCCCTCTATCAGCAAATACGGGCCATCGGAGGCCGTGCCTTCGGCGTGTCTTATCCCCGCGGCGCCCAGGATGGGGACGGGGGAGGGGTTAGTCCCATCTCCAGGCCCTAGACAATGGGGGTGCGCTGCACGGGTATCCCCCTCGAGTTATGTAACTGCCTGTGGTTGCCATGGACACGGGGGGGTGGCCCAGGGAGCAGGATAGAGGACCGGAGGCCCCCAGGGAGGGCTTTACCTTCTCCATCCTCATTTCCACCTTTGGGGATTGTGTGTCAGACCCCCAGAAGCCAGGGTTCTGACAAGGGTACAGACTGGGCTTCAGCTTGCCCATCTGTGATATAGACCCAGTCTGGGTCTTGCGGAGCTGGACAAGGCCTTCTGGAGCTCAGTCCCTAACCCCCTATCCCAGGACCTCACCCTTTAGGAGCCAGGTTCAGAGGCCTGGATGGGGGCTCGTTGGAATCTGCACCTTTTTAAATGCCTTCTGAGGCAGTCAGAATGTGCCCATTTGGTGAAAGTAAGTTAAATGAGAATGTGTGCATGAATGAATGGATGGATGGATGGATGAATGGGTTATGGAAGCAGTAGCTGCCATAACCCTAGCTGCGGGGCCGGTGGGGGGGGCTCATTTGCCACAATGTCCCCTCCTCCAAGAAGCAGCCCTGGACTATACCACCTTCCCTATGGACCCCTCTTGGGGTCAGCCATAGCCAGGTCCTTCTCTCTAGGATAGACTAGGCTAGCCCAGGAGGGTAGCCAACCACCATGCAGGCACTGACCAGACAGACAAAACATCTTGGTGCTTGGCTAGCTCTGGCCCTCCAAACACTGGAGCGAGCCTGGAAGGGGCCTCCTAGTTCAGCTCACCTGACGCAGGTGCAGGGAGTGGGTGCTGTGGGGGAGGAGGGCTCCTCGTTTAGATGGCCCCTGAGATGGTTGTGCCCCCACTTGCAGGACACACCATGCTGACTGGGGTGACCGACGGGATCTTCTGCTGCCTGCTAGGCGCACCGCCCAACGCTGTGGGGCCGCTGGAGAGCGTCGAGTCCAGTGATGGCTACACCTTTGTGGAGGTCAAGCCTGGCCGTGTGCTGCGGGTGAAGCATGCTGGGCCTGCCCCAGCCCCCAACCCACCTCCACCACTGCCAGATGCTGCCCAGGGAGACCAGTCTGGCTTGGTCCGCTGCCAGCGCCGAATTACCGTGTACCGCAATGGGCGGTTACTGGTGGAGAACCTGGGCCGGGCACCTCGAGCTGACCTCCTGCATGGGCAGAATGGCTCCGGGGAGCCGCCGGCCGCCCTAGAGGTGGAGCTGGCCGACCCAGCGGGCAGCGATGGCCGCTCAGGCTCAGGTGGTGCCGGGAGTGGCAGTGGCGGGCGCCGGCGGCGAGCCCGGCGCCCCAAGCGCACCATCCACATTGACTGTGAGAAGCGCATCACAAGCTGCAAAGGTGCCCAGGCCGACGTGGTGCTCTTTTTCATCCACGGTGTTGGCGGCTCCCTGGCCATCTGGAAGGAGCAGCTGGACTTCTTTGTGCGCCTGGGCTATGAGGTGGTGGCACCCGATCTGGCCGGTCACGGGGCCAGCTCGGCACCCCAGGTGGCCGCAGCCTACACCTTCTATGCGCTGGCAGAGGACATGCGTGCCATCTTCAAGCGTTATGCCAAGAAGAGAAACGTGCTCATTGGGCATTCCTACGGGTGAGCCAATGCTGGGGTGGGGATAGGGGTGAGAGATGGGGGTAGCAGGGACTGGACACCCAATCACCAAACACTGACTTCTCTCCTGGAAAACTCTCATTAACATCTATAACAAGATAGGGATTCCCACCACCACTGCTATTGTTATATATTCTTTTATTTATTTATTTTAAGATTTTATTTATTTTTTGACAGAGACAGACACAGAGAGAGAGGGAACACAAGCAGGGGGAGTGGGAGAGGGAGAAGCAGGCTTCCCGCTGAGCAGGGAGCCCGATGCGCAGCTCGATCCCAAGACCCTGGGATCATGACCCGAGCCGAAGGCAGACACTTAACAACTGAGCCACCCTGGCGCCCCTCATATTCTTTTAAAGCAGTGTTTCTCAGTCCCAGCACTGCTGACATTTTGGATTAGGTCATTCCTCTCTTTGAGGGGATTTCATGTGCACTGTAGGATGTTAGCAGCATCCCTAGCCTCTACCCACTGGTTGCCCCTGGCACAGTGGCCTAGTGATGGTCATGACAATCAAAAGATGTCTTAAAAAAAAAAAAAAGTGTCTTCAAATATCGCCACACGTTCCCTGGCAGTCTGAATCATCCCTGGCTAAGAACCAGTGTCTTTAAGTTCAAAAATCAGTTGCTCTGGAGATCCCAAGGCCTCCAAGGAAGAGCTGATTAGAATCCTATAAAGTCTTTTTACAAGAGCCCAGGTTGCTATAATTCACTCCCACTTAAAGGGGTGATACATAATACCATCTAGCATTTAGGTGAGTGCCCACTGCATTGAAGATTGGGCCTGGGTGCCTGCTCACTGCCAAGTGGTACCACTCTCTTTTACCCAGGAGGAAAGGCAGGATCTGACCAGCCTAGTTTGAGAACCACTGTTTTAGTGGTGTGGCCCATGCAATTAGACAAGAGAAAGAAACGTTACATATGTTTCGGAAAGAAAGGAAGCCAGGCTGGGAAGTAACATAGCTCTTATTTGTTTATATAACACCCCCAAAAGTGGATGCTTATGCTAAATGTTTCCTTCAATTAAATGAGCACCCATCGGTGGTAGTTCCTGTGACCTCATAGCAATGCTATGAGGACAGCCCAGTTACTTTTTCACAGATGCGGAGACGGAAGTTCAGAGAGGTTAGGCAGTCTGCCCAAAGGCACACACGGAATCACTGGTACAGTTAAGTCCAACTGACTCTTGCTTGTATCCTAGTTCCTCTTTACAGCTAGGGCTGGTAAATTTTTTCTTAATGGGCCAGATAGTAAATATCTTACGTTTCTAGGACATATGGTCGTCTCTGCTGGAGCTTTACAACTCTACTGTCATGGCAAAAAAGCCCCCATAATTGTAAACAAATGGGCGTGGCCGTATTCCAATAAAACTTTGTTTACTAAATAACTCACACACTTACAAAATGGTAAACTCAATTTACGAAAACAAGTGGCTAGCCCACAGGCCGTCGTTTGCCAAAGGAACCCGGGCTTTAGAGGGAATGAGGAGCTGGACTGTGGGGGCTCTTCAGGCTGCACCTTGCCACCTTGCATAAGGCAGGCTGATGTGCCATGCCTAGAGGCTGGAGACAGAGGAGCCTTACAGGGAAAGGATGCACAGGAAACAGGGACCTTCTCTGGGAAACCAAAGAGTAGCAGTCTAATTGGGTGGCTTTCTTAACACTCGGCAATAAGTAATTCTTACCCATTTGCGGGTCATGGCAGCTTTGAGGATCTGATGAAAGCTCTGGATTTGGATCTTCTCTCCAAAAAGAAGGGGGAAAAAATCACTGTTAACACACACATAGTCCTGTAGTTTGGGGGCCCTCAAGATGCCCCCCCATCCCTCACTCCCATCCAGTGCCCATGGGCCCCAGGGGAAGAACGTTGGCCTTCAAGGACCTGTCTCTGGGTGAGGGGAGGGCATTAACTCCCTCACTGCCTGGATCCTGCTGACCACCCCCCTTCAACCCTTCCCGCCACCCACCTACCCACTGGCAGTGTCTCCTTCTGCACGTTCCTGGCACATGAGTACCCAGACCTGGTGCACAAGGTGATCATGATCAACGGCGGGGGCCCCACAGCACTGGAACCCAGCTTCTGTTCCATCTTCAACATGCCCACCTGCGTCCTGCACTGCTTGTCACCCTGCCTGGCTTGGAGCTTTCTCAAGTGAGTCACCCCGGCCCTGGCAGACTGGGCATCTCCCTGAGTTGGGTGGGAGGGGAGGCTGTGTTGCTGCTGGGACGGGCATTGGAGGCGCCCCTGGTAGCCAGGCTGGCACGAGGCCTCCAGGAGTGCGTCCCCACCACCAGGGCTGGCTTTGCCCACCAGGGCTGGCTTTGCCCGCCAAGGAGCCAAAGAGAAGCAGCTACTGAAGGAGGGCAATGCGTTCAACGTGTCATCCTTCGTCCTGCGAGCCATGATGAGTGGCCAGTACTGGCCTGAAGGTGACGAGGTCTACCATGCTGAGCTCACTGTGCCCGTCCTGCTCGTTCATGGCATGCACGACAAGTTTGTGCCGGTGGAGGAAGACCAGCGCATGGCCGAGGTAGGGTCTTGGCACCTGAGCCATCCCCCCCCGCTCCATTCCCTGCTCACGCGCTCCAGAGGGATTCTGCCTTGTGCTCCCAGGGAAGGGAGAGCTTAGATTGAGAGTGCAATCCAGAACATGGGGCTGCCCTGGACAGGTGTCAGGATAGGGTGCTTTCTCCACCGCACATGAAAGGTGCTCTGCACAGCTGGGATTTGTATAAGTGACCAGGGACGCAATACATAATTCTGGGAGAGGGTGGGCCAGAGGATCTTTAGATCAGACACTACCGGGAAAGGGTCTTGGGATCCTCAGCACTTGGAATAGCTCCGGACCAGTGGTTCTTAACCAGCAAGGATTCTGAGCCCTGGGGGGACATTGGAAATGTCTGCAGACTTTTTTGGTTGTCATGTATGGGGGGGAAGGGCTTCTGATATCTGGTGGGTGGAGGCAGGGATGCTGCTCAGCATCCTGTAATGGACAGAATGATTCTTCGGCAAAGAATGTTCCCACCCACCCCAGGTGTCAGTAATGCCAAGGTTGGAAAGCCTGGCATGAGAGACCTTGTCTTGGCATGAGAGACCTTCTCTATCTCTGTGATTCTCACCCAGCTGTGAATTTGCTCCCTAGGGATATTTGGCAATGTCTGGAGACATAATAAGTCGTCACACTGTGGGGTGGGGGGAGTGGGTCCCTGCTACTGGCATCTGGTGGGTCAAGGCCAGGGATGCTGCTCAACATTCTGCAGTACACGGGACAGCCCCCACCACAGAGAATGATCCTGCCCTATATGTCAGTAGTGCTGGGGTTGAGAAATCCTGCTCTGGACCTATTGTAGCCACATCATAAATGTTGAATGAATATTGAGTTGAGCTCCACTGGGACAACAGGCTATCCTCCAGCTCCCCCTTGGGTGGAAGTAGAGGGATGAAGGGTAGACCACAGGAGCGACTTCCTAAGGCTGCAGGCCTGGTGTGGATGGGCTTGGGGTGTCCCAGGGCAGCCTGCCTTTGCCACACTGAGCCTGTGTTCCGCCCGCCCCCCTCCCCCGCAGATCCTGCTGCTGGCTTTCCTGAAGCTCATTGATGAAGGCAGCCACATGGTGATGCTGGAGTGTCCGGAGACAGTCAACACACTGCTCCACGAATTCCTGCTCTGGGAGCCCGAGCCCTCGCCCAAGGCCCTGCCCGAGCCCCTGCCCGCGCCCCCAGAAGAGAAGTAGCCGCTGGGCCGGCCGGGCATCGCTTGGTAAGCCGAGGAACAGCAGGAGGAAGCCAGGAGCCGCCCCTCGTCCGCAGCGCGGACCACCTGGGCGGGCCGTTCGCTCCGGTGGGCGGAGTCAGGTCAGCGAGACGCCCCCAGGCCGGCTGGGTAGGGCCGGGCATTCTCCGGAGCCAAGTGGATACACCGCTCTCCGCTTCCATCCTGCCGGACCCATCGGTGTTTTGGGGTCGGAACCGGAACCCCCGTGGAGGATGACCTTGTACAGAAGCCCCTGCCCCTCAACGCCACGGCCGAGGCAGGCCCCCCAACCCCGCTCTCTGTCTTCCGTGTCAGCCGTGCTTGATCCTGGGACCCTCCGGGGGCCCCGCCTCATTGCCCGAGACCCTCCCCACCCCCATTTCTTGGCGCTGGGAGCTATTGTTGCCCAAGTGGAGGGGGGAGGGAGAGGGGGGCTGGCGCCACCGAACCTGCACATCTCAACTTGTAACTCAATAAAAAGAAGTGACAATCTGAGTCTCCGGACCTTTGCTGGGTGACGGCAGGGCAGGGTGGTGTCCTGAGCCTCAGTTTCCCAGTCTGCAGACTGGGCTGATGCGGGCGCCACCCCCTCAGGGCTGACTTGCGGAGAAGTGAGGGCGTTGGCCTCCCAGGCTTGCTTCCCGAGTTCTCCCTCCCTCCCTCAGAATGCAGGGGCTGCTTGGGCAGTATTCCCAGAGCAGAGGCAGATGGTGAGCTCCGGGTCCCTGGAAGGCAGGAAGCCTTCCGACTGAGGTTCATACAGGGGTTAAGGGGAGGATCAGTATTTGTTGCATGGGTCGGAGCTGCCGTAATTGAGTGCCACCTGTATACAAAGCCCTGTGCCAAGTGCCTGATGCCGTCGGTTCATTGAATCCCTTTTATCCCGTGCCACTCAGTGAGTCGGTACCTCTTACGATCCCATTGTATCTTTCAACCTGGTTTAAGGTCACTTTTGCCCTGAAGATAGCTTTTGTTTGTTTTGAAGCGAACGAGTCTGCCTTTCTTGTTGGGCAGAAGGGTCTCCTGACCTACGGCCATGCTCTTACTCCTCTATATTTTCTAATGTATGCATCTCAAGGTACACCTCTGGCTTGTGCGATCGGTGAGGGGAGAGCACTGTCCCTTTAATGACTTCATCTTTGGTCCTTTTCCCACTGGTTTGTAAGCCCACGTTCAGTTTAGACCAGAGTTCTCATGGGGGCACTGTTCTCCACTAGCAAATTTAAAAAATATATATTTTATTTATTTGAGCGCACGCCCACATGAGTGGGGGGGGGGCAGAGGGAGAGGGAGAAGCTCCCTGCTCAGCGGGGAGCCTGATGCAGGACTTGATTCCAGGACCCTGAGATCATGACCCTAGCCAAAGGCAGACGCTTCACCGATTGAGCCACCCAGGCGCCCTCCATTAGCAAATTCTGGAGACATTTTTAATTGTGGCAACTGGGGGTGGGAGGAAGTGGGTGGAGCCCACTGGACAGGACTGCCCCTACCGCAAAGAATAATTCGGCCTCAAATGTCAGTAGGGCCCACATTGGGAAATTCTGTTAGACAAATCTCATCTCTTTTGAGTCTTTTTCTGAGGTGTGTGTGTGGGGGGGGGTGTCTCTGGATTTTTTCCCAGTGACTTCTTTGTGAATTCCTGGGCATGTGGCACACTTTTAATTGCTATCACTTTATCAAGAGACTTGGTGTCTGGGAGGCCTCCTGGTCTTATATATGAGGAAAGGGAAGCTCAGAGAAGTTTCCTGAGTTTGGTCAAAATGGTAGAACCCAGGGGCGCCTGCGTGGATCTGTCAGTTAAGCGTCAGACTCTTCATTTCGGCTCAGGTCATGATCTCAGGGAGATGGGATCAGGCCCCTCGTGGTGGTGGTGGGGGGCTCCCGCTCAAGATAGAGTCTGCTTGAGATTCTCCCCCTCTGTCCCTCCCCCAGCTAACGCATGCTGTCTCTCTCTAAATAAATAAAATCTTTAAAAATAAATAAATAAAATGGTAGAGCCCAGACCCACTCCAGAGGCCTGTCCCCTAATTACCATACCAGCCATTCTCCAAGAGTAGCCAGGGGCTCAGCCTGCAGGAGTTGAGGCAGGTGGGACGGGCCGGGGTTACATCCCACCCCCTGCAGGACGTGGTTCGCTGAGCCATGATGATGGGCAGGTGGCCAACCCAATGACGCGGCGCACCCTCCCAAATCCCTAGATACACTAAATGCTTTGAAGAAGCAACTCCCAGAAAATAAAACGGTCCCGTCAACACCTCACCAGGATGGCAGCTTGGCATTTACTAAAGCTCTTAACATGTGTGAAGTCTGAAATCGCATAGCATCACCAGGAAATGGCGGTTATTTATTGCATCTTCTAGCGGAAGAAACAGCCTCAGAGAAGCAATGGAGACCCGAGTTGCACAGCTACCCTGAAGAGGGCTGGTCGCTCACCCAGACCCCGGTCGATCTCCCAGGCTCTGCCCACATGTCACCACACACAGTCGGCCCCTTGACAGCATCAGGGCGCCTCCCTTCCCCAAGAGATTTTCCACCTGCTGGGCTCCTCTGAGCCACACACTGTATTTCCTGCCTTTGTTTACTCGGGTCTCCACCATGACCCCCTGAGGTAGGACTTGTCACTGTCCCCACTGTACAACTAAGGAAACTGAGCCTCAGGAAGACAAGTTATTGGTCCGAGGTCCCATAGCTGGGAAGCAGAGAAATCCGGCCCTTGAGTTTGGCTGCTCCCCCCAGCCCATCCTACATGTGAGTCCCTTGTGTCTCAGAGATAAAAGTGGATTACACAGACAGGACCAAACTGCCAAAGCACTAGCATATTCTGAAGCACTGGAATGTTCCAAAGATCCTCTGGTTCCCTACTTGCTCTCCCATGACGGGAAGCTCCAGAAGCTCTATCTGTAACAAAGTCTTCCCTCAGCTTGGCGGGAAGATACACCCTCCTGCCCGCCGCCCCCTCACCCCTGGCAGCCTTCTGGAGATGGGTGGCTGCCGTCAGCATGGGGCAGCTGCAACATTCAAACACCCTGATCTCTACCTAGGCTGGATGGCCAACTCCCCAGTACTCAGCCACGCGCCTGGATGTCCTGGGGCCGCAGCTCTCGCTCACCCTCAGCCAAGAAGACAAGGAGGGCGCGGTGCAGCAGATGCACCCCCAAGCGGCGGCGCCGGGTGGCTGGCCAGCCCGCCACGACTCCATAGCAGTGTCCTTGTTTCCGGTTGGTCAGCGTCTGGAGCCCTGGAGAGATGAAGGGTCAGGCATCCTTGGAAACCGTTGGCAGATGTGACAGGGAACCCACTGCATATTGCTCTTAAGCAGGGACAAACCAATAGAGCGAAATATATACGCGTGCAGGTACATAGTTGGTGCTCAATAACTGCTCATTGCATGAATGAATGAACAACTATGAGAGGAAAGGGGTGAGGTAATCAGTAGATCAAGGGTCCTTCATGTGACCCCACCCCCACCCCACAAGCCAGGCACCGACCTAGAGCATCCACAAGACACGCCTCTCGAGTATAAGCCTCCACAGCAACCACGTGTTGGAAGCAATGCAGGGAGACCACACCACGACCACTGGCCCAAATGTCCAAGATCTGGCGCACTTTGGGGCAGGCCTAGGGGACCAGGGTGGGGTCAGGGGTCTGCCCTCCAATCCCCTCCTCCCTTTACCTCCCCATGGCCCAGCTGCCCCTGCCATGACCCAGATCCTTAGCCGCACCTGCTTTCCTGGCTGCCGACGGAGCCTGAGGGCCTCCCAGAGGTGGACATCCGGCCGGGCCCGTGTCCCTTTCCCCACATAGAAGATGGCATGGACAAAAGTCCGAAGGCGTTCAGCGGGGGTCAGTGAGAAGGCTCGAGCCGGCAGGTCCTGAGTCTCCCTGGATGAGGGGAGCAGCTCAGAGAGGAAGAAGTGATGACAGTTGCCCCGGAGACAGTTTCTAAGTTCACAGAGCAACCCGAATCCATGTCCAGTGAGCCCCATTTTCTAAGGCAGAGAGTGGTAGATGCTCCCTAGGGACACTCAGCAGCTTGAACTTGGTCTAACCAACCTTTTAAAGAAGCTGATGCCCAGACACAGCCAGTCCCCCTTTTAAAGATACAAAGCAAATAAGAACCAATCCTAGAATTTTCCAGCTCCCACCTCTGAGTCATCCCTGCCCCAAGTACCTGGGGTCCAATAGTAGATACGTGAAACTGGACTTCACGACCCCCTCCCGCCACCTTCTCTTGGGATCTGGCCGCTCAAACTGCTGGGCAAGCACATCCTCATCTGCCTGGGCATCTGGGATACAGCCTGTCCGCAGGGCTTCGGCGAGCTCTGGGCTGTGCCCTGAAAAGTCTGAGTCCCAGATTGGGCGGGGGGGGGGGGGGCACTGAGTCAAGGCAGACAGAAGAAGGGGCTTTTCCCAGAGACAAAGAATAAAATAGGCAGGACTGAGAGACAGGGGTCTCCAGGAATTCCTGGAGGCTCCTTGGACTCTGGATGCCTCTTACAGACTAACCAGGAGCAGCATGGGCTTCTTCCAGCCGTCGGAGGTGGTATGGCCGAGTGAAGGGTGTGATGGGGCCGGGACTCTCGCCAAGTGCTCGGAGCCCTTGCAGCAAATCCAGGTCAGACATGGCAGGGACCGGAGGGCACCGGCAAGAGGGAACAGGGTCCCTGCCACCTGTGAAGCTTGCCTCGTCCTCCGTCAGCCAGAGGGCAGCCACATCACTGTCGAGGGACACCTCTTCGTCTTTTAGGAAGGGGGAGCTGGGGAGTCCAGGCGGTGGTTCCCGAGGGGGGCTTGGGGCAGGGCTCCCATCAGGGAGGGATATGGTGGAGGGGGAGGCATCTGGAGAGGTCAGAGTCAGGGCCCGCAGACGGGTATTTAGTTCTGCCTCCCTGTCTGCCCTGGCAGCTCGATGCACCAGCTGTGGGGTACCTGGAGACCTTGGTATCCTCTGGGAAGGTCGAATACCAGGCAGGAGTCCCTGCTTGGTCTGGGGTAATGACCCAGCCCAGAAGGAGGTATGCGGGGCCGGATCTTCAGTTCCAGAAGCTTCAGTCACAGTGACAAAGGAGGTATCTGAGCTGTAGTCCCATAGTCCTGGGGGGGACTCCAAGCCGCCATCCTTGTCAGCAATCTCAGGGTGGGCAAGGAGGCTGGGGAGTCTGGGGCTGGCCTCCAGGCCCATGTCCCTGCCATCACGTCTGCCCAGTGCAGTGGAGCCCGGGGTCACACTGGGAGGTCCAGAGGGGCTGGTGTCCAGCCCCTTTCTCCGGGGGTCTGGACCTGAAGTAAGGGATGAGAATGAGGGTCAGAGAGGAGGGGTGAAGAGAGCCAGAGACAGAGATGGGGGTTGGATCAGACAAAAAGAGGCAGCTGGAGTTTTGCAGGGAGCAGGGAGAGTCGGAGGCAGACAGCTTACCGGAGACAGTGCACGTGAGCCAGAGCCAGAGAGGGAACATCAGAGGGACGCGCAAATCTAGATCAGAGGTTAGGCCCCCGAGGACGCGCAGGCCCCACTCACCGTCAACCTCGGGCTCAGGCTCAGGCTCCTGGCTCTCTGCCCGGGTCCGGGTCGAGGTCTTGGTCCGAGTCTGGAACTCCCGAAGGACGCGCGCGCAATCCTGGTGCCCCTGGGGCTCTGCCAGGTCCGGCGGCCGCAGTCCGTCCTGCGGCGGCACGGTCAGCAGGGGGCACCCGAGGCCTTCTTCCCTCCCTCCCTTGCTCCCTCCGGGTTCGCCCTGCCACTGCAGGCGCTGGGCTCCCACCTGGTCTCGCAGTGCAGGGTCCGCTCGGTGGCCCAGCAGTAGCTCCAGGCCACGGCGACAGCCCCAGGCGGCAGCCACGTGCAGCGGCGTCACGGCCTCGACCGAACTGGGGCAGGAGCGAGGAGGGCTCAGCGGAAGGGGGAATGTGATCTCCGCCTCCGCACCCCGGAACCTTGGCTCTCGGGCTCCTATCGCCACCCCCCAGCCTGAAACACCATCCCTGGATCCTAGACACTGCGCCCTCGGCCAGACTCAAGCCTCTGCTCTCTGAGCCTAGAGCTCCCACCGCCAGATCCGAACCTTTGATCCCTACTTGGCCCCGGCGCAACCTCACATCCACCCTCCCTCTGGGACCCTAGCCCCCGCCCTTGGATCTGGATCCTCAGGAACCGCCCCGAGATCCCAAGCCCCACCTTTGGGCACCGAGTCTCCGCCCCTGGGCTGGGGGATGCCCTCTCCCAGACTCCCAGTTCTTGCCCTCGGACTCGGGAGACCCCTCCCCTGCGCGGCTCACCCCGCCCGGGGGCCAGGCCCCGCCTCACCGAGAGTCGGCGTCCCCGCCTCGGCGCAGCAGGGCTTCGAGACAGCGCAGACCGCGCGGGTGCCGGGCTCCCGCCGCCAGGTGCCTGGCTGCCGCTCCATCCGCGAGCGGCAGGTTGGGGTCGGCGCCGCGGCTCAGCAGGTCCTCCACCGCCCTACGGACTGGAATGTCAGAGTGGACCACGACCCCCGCCCCGCCCCCGGCCGGGTCCCAGCCCTCACCGCGGCTCCTCCTCCCGCAACGCTGCCCGAAGCCGCTGCGCCAGGCCGGCCGCCGCGTCCATGCCGGGGCTGTACCGGAGCCCCGCGGCCCTGCCCGCCCAGTTCCAACTTCCCGCCGCGCCCGTGTGCGCACGCGCCGCCCCACCCCCCGCCTCGGGTCCCCGCGGGCCGGCCCCGCGCAGTGTCCCGCCGCCAAGCTGACCTACGCCGCACCCGCGTCCACATCCGGGCGCGGGGCTCTAGCGCCTGCGGGGGCCCGTGACACCGAGTGGCGCTCAGGCAGGGCCGGGGGCCGCCGATAAGGACCCGGGCGGGTGGAGGCCGCCGAGTGTGCCTTTATCTCGTCTCAAAAGCGGGGAAAAGCGAACTCACCCTAATAGAGGGGTGGGGCTGCTTCCCGGGACCGGAGATGTCCACAGGGCATTACGGCTCGCCCAGGGGGCCTCCGTGGACGCGCACAGCCTCGATACTGTGTAAGGCTTCAATTAACAGCTCCCGCCGCCATCTCTGGGTCGCCCGTTTTCACTCCTGGGGAAACGGGAGAGGCCACTACTTTGGAGCTCTGGGCTGCTGAGGGCCTTAATTTTCCCATCTGCAAAATGGGAGAATAATCTCTTCCAGGCTGGTGTGAAATGGCACGAGTTTCACCACAAGGGCCTGGCACATAAGTGCCCAATAAACGCTCAGAGGTAGGAAAAGCTGTTGCTCAATAAAACTGTTTCCGGGGTGCCTGGGTGGCTCCGTTGCTTGGGTGGCTGCCTTCAGCTCAGGTCATGATCTCAGGGTCCTGGAATGGAGTCCTGCATGGGGCTCCCTGCTCAGCGGGAAGTCTGCTTCTCCCTCTGCCCCCCCCACCCCCATGCGCTCACATATCTCTCTCAAAAATAAATACAAAATCTTAAAAAAAAAAAAAAAAGCTGTTTGTTTTATAAGAATCTAGTTGCTAAACTTTTTTAACAATAGCTCATTATCCAGGAAGGTAGTTGAATGGTAGAACTGTTGTATCTGTCTTTGGTCTCCCTTCCTCTGGGGAAAACTCATACTATTTCCTGAAAGAGCTGCAATCCCTTCCCAGAGGAGAGATCAATCCCTTCCCAGATCAAGTCCTGGCAGATCAGAGCATCCCACAACTCTGGCCCAATGTAAGGTTACCTGACCCAGGCAAGGCCAGTCCTATGGAGTTGTGGGGGCCCTCTCTTCACCTGGGCTGTAGTTTGAGGAGTGATCACAGCCCTTTCCGTGGTTTGGGAGAAAAGCAGGGCACACTGAACACCGATCATGCAAGATATTTCAGCCCACCTCAATGGCATTATTGTCTGAACAACTGAATACAGCAAAGCCTGAAGCTGCACTTTGCTTTTTATCCACAAGAACCAAATCATTCCCCTTTCTGTTCAGCCGGTAGGTTTTCTGTCACTTGCAACCAAAAAGATCCCAATTAACACAAGGTAACTGTTGTGGACCTGGGTTAGGGATTCTCAGATTTTTATTCTGATGACAAAAAGCACACAGGGAAGAACAAAACTTAAGAGTCGACAAACCAGTAGTGGGAGGCGGCCTGGAAAACATAGGGAATGGGTGCCCAGAGTCCCCAGGAGCCTCCTGGAACCCTGCCGCAGAGCCCAGTTTAAGAACCCTCTCTAAGCCAAGGGCTTCACTGCACGAGAAGGCGGAGATGCACAGGGATGGTTCAGACGGTGGCTTCGACCTCAGTGGCTTCGTCGTCCTCCTCCAGCAGGCTGTAGGAAGCATGACTCTGGCAGGGCCGCTGCAGTGGGTGAGCCAGCAGCTTGGCCATACAGTTGTGCAGCTCAAGGGCTGGCCCAGCCAGCGCCACCTCATACTTGTAGCTGGTACCCTTGGTATCCAGGCTGCCCATGAAGGCAAACATGTCCTGTGGGGCCAGGGAGGGGCCGTTCAGGTAGAGGTTCCCCGATGGACCCTCTCTGCCCCTGGAGGGCTTCCCAGAGGAGGGGGCATCAGGGATGGGTTCTGAAGGATGAAGAGGGGTTTGCCAGAAAGGAAACATTCCCATGTTCAGCAAATATTGCCCCCCACCCACCCAGTGGTAGGGACCCCAAGAAATCTCAGTCCTGGAGCCCCTAGTTTGGAGAGACACAGTTAGATGCAGACTACCCCAGCCCCCACACTAATCATCCCTGAGGAGCAGAGCCTTTAGGTTTGGGTGCTGAAGTACGAGTAGGAGCTGGTCTCAACTCCCCCTGTTCACAGTCAGGTAAACTGAGACTCAGAGGTAAGTGGCCTAATCAAGTTTCTATAGCTCAGTCTGGGCTGGGATACGAACGACCAGTAGAGCCTGGGGAGGCAGGAGGGAAGGGCGTGCCAAGCAGAGGGCACCATGAGAGCAAAGGCAGAAAGACGCCCTCGCTAGCTCAGAGGAGACACGCAGAAATCGTTGCTGAATGGCCTCAGGACCATGATCCAGCAGGGCGAGGGCTCCAGGGCTGCAAAACGGAGGTGGGTTCCGAGACACCCCACCTACACCCATCTGCCACTCACACACACAGCAGCCTCTCACCTTCCAGCTCATTTCCTCTTCCTTCTCGTCAGCGCCATTGTGGATGTAAACAACATCAAAGAAGAAGTATGGGCACTGGAACATTTTCTGCAGGGGAAGAACACCAGCCTTCGGGGCTTGAGTCACCCCATGATGCCCCCATGACCATAATTCCCCAGCTTTTGCCTTGGGCTCTGGGAACCTGCCCATAGGCACCTCAGCTCTTGTGATCAGGAAGTCCCTCCTGGTGTCTAACCACCGTTCCGCTGGCTGCAGACACCCCTCCCTTTCCCCAGCCTCACTCACCTTCATGGGCTCCGTCAGGGAGAACTGGGGCTGGCAGGGCGGACGGCTATAGAGAAGGATGGTGCGGACCACGTATGGGGGCGGAATTGTCTGCACATTCTCGGTGACTGGCAGCTCAGTCTTCTGCTGGCTGCGTAGTGGACGGCGGGGGACAGGTCAGAGCACACTCTGGGGATCCGCCCCTCGTTACCCTCGGAGAGCCCGGGACTTCACTAAGCACGCAAAGCCCACGACTGCTGCCTCTGAGCCTCCCCATATGCTGTTCCCTCTGCCCAGAGCACCGCCCCAGCCTCACCCTCCCGCCTGACCTCTCCTGCTGGGTCGGGGAGACTCCGCTGACCCCAAAGCTGGAGCCCGCTCTGACCACCCTCACCATCCTGAACATCCCCCATCGTTGGCCTGAGTTGGACCTGTCCCACCAGGCCAGAAGAGTCGAAGGCAGGGACCTGATCTTATCAGCTAAGTTAGCACCCACGTGCCCAACTGGCCACGGCTGGATCTCACATTGGCAGAGAGCACTGGGCAGACAGAGGGCTAATGTCTTTAATACGTGAAAAGCAAATCTGATCATCAATAAGAAAAAAGCCGACATCTCCCTATAAACATAGGCAAAGGGGACAAACGGACAAATCACTGTAGGAAGACTGAATGGCTTACAAATGAATGAAAAAAGGCTCAAAGAAAAGCACAGTGAAAGTAACAGGTGGCTGCTGGCCTCTATCAGACAGGCAGAACCTTCAGCGGCATGAACAACTCTGGTGTTGGGAGGTACACAGGGTTGGTTTCCTAGGAAAGTGCTCTGGCAAACTCTAGCAGATTAAAAATACACACCCCTTTGGCCCAGCATGTCTTCCGCTGGGAATTTATATAGGATGGGTTCACCTGCAAAATTTGCCAGGACCCCTGTACCAGGTTAATCACAATGGAAAATGCAAAACAGGATCTGTGTCCACCATTAGGAGGCAGGTAAAAACAGGGGTTGGACTACTAGGGCCCATAAGCTAAGAATGGTTTTTACATTTTCAAAATGGTCGGGAGGAAGAAAATCAAAAGAACATTTTGTGACACATGGAAAGGATATGAGGGGCGCCTGGGTGGCTCAGGCGTTAAGCGTCTGCCTTCGGCTCGGGTCATGATCCCGGGGTCCTGGGATCGAGCCCTACATCGGGCTCCCTACTCCGCGGGGAAGCCTGCTTCTCCCTCTCCCACCCCCTCTGCTTGTGTTCCCTCTCTCACTGTGTCTCTCTCTGTCAAATAAATAAATAAAATCTTTAAAAAAAAAAAAAGAAAAAGAAAAGGATATGAAATTCAAATTTCCGTGTTCATCAAGAACGTTTTATTGGGACCCAGGCCTGTGCACAGGTACGGTTTGTGACTGCCTTCAGATTACTCGGGCAGGATCCGGTCATCAAGACAGAGAACATATGGCCTGCAAAGCTGAACATATTTACTGCCCGGCCCTTTACAGAAAAAGCGTGCTGCCCCATGGGTTAAAACAATGGAGTGGGGGACCTCAGGGCGGTCACAGGACTGACATGGAAGGCGAGACGCGGGGAAGGCGGTTACTTACATGAGGCTGAAGAGACCTTCTAGATCTGGCAGAGATGCTAAGGAGAACGCTGGTGGCAGAGCACGGGCAGGAAGCGGCGGGTGGCTTCCCTCATTCTGATGCCAGGAGAGCCCAGGCACCTTCACACCCGGTGCCAGGTACCACTGCGCAGGAGACGTGCTGTGCGACCCTGACCCAGTCGCTTGCCCTGTCTGAGCCTGTTTTCCCTCAGCACAGATCACAAAACAGGGGACGGCACTGGATGCCCTGAAAATCCCTGGTGGCTCAAAACTCCCCTTTCCCTCATGGCCAGAGCAGCTGTCCTCAAAAGGCAAGAGCCATGGGTGTCCCCGTCCCCTACCCCCCAACACTCAGCATTGTTTTGTAACTCACGAGGATCATTTTCTGTCTAAGTTTTGGGCTGCACATGAGCCTTTTGTGTTCAAGTTAGCATGAAATGCGCTGTGCCCAGGCTGCAAGGGCTGTATTAGTGACTGTGACTCCTCAGTCCCATATCGCCATTTATTGAGCACCAACTGCATACTTGGCCCTGCACAGAATGCTCCCCATGGGTGTGGTTTTGACATCTCGAGTCCAAATCAGCGGGTTCTGTTTCTGTACCATGTCCAGCCCCCTCCAGAGGGCAGCCCTGCCTGTAAGGATACTGAAGGTGGAGCAGGAAGCCGTCTCCAGGTCGTAGAGGCAGCTGCAGAGTTCACGGGGATCGGAGGTCAGGCCGGACAGCTGCGGGGAAGCACAGGCCTCAGCAAGATGCCTCCCCGCCCTGAAGGAACCCCTCGGCAGCCGGGCCCTGCCCCAGCCTCACCCAGGCGATGTCATCGTTCACCACCACCAGCGCGAACTCATGGCTCTTGTCGATCTTGTGTTTTGTCCGCACAAACATCTCAATCATCTTCTGGGAGACGTTGAGGGCGTTGGTTTTGGAGCTGGGGAGGGACAGAGGGTGGGGGGGGCGGTTAAGGTGGGGCCTCCCGGCCTGGAGGGTGTCTCCTCACCTGCCAGTCCTGGGGAGCCCTCTACCAGCCTCAGGATTAGGCACTGGAGGCCCAGGTAGGTCATGCCTGGCAGAGCCCAGCCACCCCTCTGTAGCTTTTGCTCTCTCCGAATGGGGTTCCTCTGGCCAGCCTGGGTCTCACAACTGATTCCCATGAGGTCTCCCCCAGGCCTTCACTCAGCCACAGATGGCTAGGGGTGGCAGCGGGCTTGTCCTTAGCATTCCCCAGAGCCCCTTGGACCCTATCCAGGCCCGGTCACAACCCCACAGAGACCCAGGTGCTCAGGGCAGGGGCTTCAGGGACAGCTAGGCCTGGGTCTGAGTCCTGACTCTGCCTATTTGCTGTGAGGCCTTGGGCAAGTCACTTCACCTCGCAGAGTTTCTGAGTCATTGCTGTGCCGTGGGTGGCACGTGACAGCTCTCACGGGCTTAGAATGGAGCCCTGGTGGGTCACAGCTTTTTTAGGGTCGGTCACCATTGCTACTCTGGCAGCGCCAGGCCCCAGGCCAGGCCAAGCTGCTCTGAGTCTCAGAGAGAAAGAGCCCTGAATTTTTTGAGCTGCCTCCCCACCCCCCAGCCCGCCCCAAGCCGTGGCTGCATATTCAAGCCCCCAAATGTTCCTCTCACCCATTGAATGACTCCAGCTTTGACAGGGACATTTCCTCTGACAGGTCCAGGCAGATGATCTGCAAGAAGGTTCGAGGGCGGTGAGGGCCCTGTGCCTGGCAGCGCCTAGCCAAGTGGACACTAACACCGGCCCCCACTGCACTCTGGTGGTCCTCTCCAAGCAGCTCTGTCTGAAAGGGTGGTATCAGGACCCCCAATTCCCAGCCAAGCAACCTACTTTGGAAGACAGCGGTTCAGGGAAAAGAGCACTAGATCACGAGTCCAGGTTTATAAGTGAATAAAGGAGCCAGAGAAAGTCTGACATGGAAACAGGAAAACAAAGGTAGAGTGGGTTGA
This sequence comes from Zalophus californianus, assembly GCF_009762305.2. Classification (NCBI taxonomy): domain Eukaryota; kingdom Metazoa; phylum Chordata; class Mammalia; order Carnivora; family Otariidae; genus Zalophus; species Zalophus californianus. The sequence goes on along the minus strand of NC_045595.1, from coordinate 13,021,701 downwards.
ATTGTGCCCCGGTCCCCACAGATATGCCCACTGGGAACCTCAGAATGTGACTCTTTTTGGAATCAGGGTATTTGCTGATAGAATTAAGAGAAAGATCTTGAGATAAGATAAAGATCCTGATCAGGGACACCTGGGTGGCTCAGTTGACAGGAGCATCCGACTCTTGATTTTAGCTCAGGTCATGATCTCAGGGTATGAGATCCAGCCCTCCCTCGGGCTCCCCACTCAGCAGGGAGTCTGCTTGATACTCTCTCCCTTTCCCTCTACCTCTCCCCAACCCCACCCTCCACTCTCTTTCTCTCTTAAATAAATAAACCTTTAAAAAAAAAAGATCCTAATTCAACGACAAGCGTCCTTATAAGAGAAAGAGGATTCAGAGACACAGATGGGAAGGCCACGTGAAGACAGAGTCAAAGACCGGGGTGATGCGGCCACAAGCCAAGGAACACATGGAGCGCCCAAGGGCTGGAAAAGGCAAGAAAGGATCTTTCCCTACAGCCTCCAGCGGGAGCACAGCCCTGCCCATTCCTTGATTTCAGACTTCCGGCCTCCAGAAGAGTGTGAGAATGAATTTCTGCTGTTCTCAGCCACCTGCTTTGTGGTAATTTGTTGCGGTAGCCCTAGAAAACTCCTACGAAGTAACTGCAGAGTGAATCCCAAAAAGCAAGAACATTAAACCTAAGGTTCCCTCGCACTTCACGGCCACAGGCCAAGCCCCTCACTTACCACCTTCTCTGGACAGTTGACCCTCGGTGTCCGCACCTGGACTTCAGGAGCTGTTGGGGGCACCTGCCAGGGCTTGGGGCCAGCTCCTGGAGGATTGGGGGTCCCATCGTCAGCACTGGCCGCCTCACCCTCACCCTCGCTGCGGCTGCCCACACTGGCCTGGGCCCCCAGTGCCCGGTCCTCAGCCCCCTCAGGATTGGAGCGTGTTCGGGGCCTGGGCTCAGCTGACTGCTCTTCTTCCTCTTCCTCTTCCTCCTCCTCCTCCTCCTCCTCCTCAGTGGGGCTGCTGGGCTCTGCCACCTCCATGGCCCCTAAGTGGCTGGATGGAGCAGGGCTGGGGGAAGCCAGGATCCTCCCCTTAAAGGTTTTAAAAATATTTGGTTACTGGACAGGACAGAGCATGAATTGCTTAATGACTGTAAAAATCACTTCTTTCCAGACCTCAGTTTCCTTATCTGCAGAACGGGTGCCCGGCATCCCATTTTTTCTGTAGTGCTAACCCTGCCCCTTTCCTGGGCCAATGAACAAATCTGGCCACCAGGAATGGCTCAGATATGGGGCATGACCCAATACAGGTCAGTGAGGGGCAGCTCTGGGGCTTCCAAGAGTGCCATTAGGGAAGAGGGACTCGTTAGAGTTGCAGGACTGGGAGGATAGAAGTCGAGAGCTGTCAGGAGCCTCTTTTGCCTCCAAGAGGGGAAAGAGAACCTGCTTGAAGTGATGCTCACCCAGAAAACAGCAGCTAGACCTCTGTGCACCTGGATCCAGCTATGCCTGAAACTGAAAAAAGGAAACCTCATTTAAAATGGAATCGGGAGGCCAAAAGGGGAGCTTAACCCCCTATCACAACGGCAGACCCCAAATTCCCAACAGAAAGAAGGCTATACTAAGCCAGCAAGAAAATGAAAGATTTTCTCCTTGCCTGGCAATAGCCTGGCCAATGACAGACTGTCACAACTCTGCCAGTGAAAAGCCATTAAGCTTCAATTCCCAATTTACTCCTATAGACTTGAGGTTTATAACAGCCCGTCCCAACACCCCTTCCTCTATAAAAGAGCACTCCTCTCCTTTGTTCTGGACTTGCCTATGGTTTTGCTATATAGCTTGTGTGTCCTGAATTGTAATTCTCTGCTATTCCCAAACAAACCTCTTTTTTACTGGTAAAAATAACTGACGATTTTAGTTTTAAGGCTAACAGAATAATTAGCTGGGGTGCCTGGCTCGCTCAGTCGTAGAGCATGCAACTCTTGATCTTGGGGTTGTGAGTTCGAACCCCACCTTGGGTGTAGGGATTGCTTAAAAATAAGAAAAAAAGTAAGACTAATTAGCTCTGGGATTCTCCCCAGCGGGCACCGGGCTGCCTAGAAGGTGTCTGCGCAAAGGAGGGGCACGAATCTAGGTGTTAAAGGTCTCTTTGAAGAAAGGACGCCAACAGTTTGCCTATCTGGGCTGGGGTGTGGGCTGCGGGGGATGGTCTCTGAGCGGCTTGTAACCCCCTAAATCTCTAAGGAAAACAATGCTTTAGCTTCAGCAAGAGGGATGAAGGCTAGACTGCAGGAGAAACCAGAGTGGAAAGCGGAAGCCTCAGGGAAGGCTAAGGGACGGGACCGCAACCACCCAACCTCTTCTCACCGTAGCCTGAGCCTCCCTCCAACTCAGCCGAGAACTGACTAGGAAGCCGCCATCTTTCGCAGCCCGGAAGTAGTGCGGCGCGGCCGCAACGCCTCCTGGGAAATGTAGTTCAGCAAGCCGTAAGACAAGCCGACTGCTGAACAGGGGACGGCTGGAGAGCCTTGAAAAGCTGATAGGCTGGGACTGTGCTAGGGAGTGGGGTTTGGAATGTGATTGGTTAAAGCAAGAGGAGCCGGAGCTTTGATGTTTCTGGCCGAATCAGGCTACACTGGTCAGTACTTCAACCCTGATAGGCTGGGACGAGGCCTAGTGGAGTGGACCTTTCTATGGAATAGATTGGTGGAGCTGACATGGCCCTCAGCGAGGGGCGGGTTTTTGCGGACTGAGGTGGGCGTGGCCCACACCCCAGGCCCTGCCCAGTTACTTAATTCTGCTTCTTATTTTACACATATTTGCAAAAACCAAAAAGACTAAGCCAAAACTATTTCAGACCACGTTTTCTTTTTCATGCGCACTTCTCCTCTTACCCCCTAACCATTTAAAACCCACTCTGAGCCTCAGTTTCTTTATGTGTAAGAGGTTCAATTAAACAAGCTCTCATGAGCCAGGCTCTGGTCATTGACAGCCAGGAGGAGCTATGCAAGCTGAGTCTTCAAGGATGGAGAACTTGCCAGAAAAACAAGAGAATGAAAGGCATTCCAGAAAGAAGGAACCGCCTTGGTAAAGGTCTGGAGGCTTGCAAGCACCTTGGAGTGGTGGAGCCTTTAACAGGTTAATATGGCTGGAGCAGAGGCTAAGAGTGCAGATTTCAATGTGCCTGGGTGCCGCCAGGTCAGAGAATTGCAACTTCTTTCCTTACCGCCTTTGGGGACACAGAAGCAGGAAGATTTCAGCCTCCTATTGTCTGTCAATGGAATGTGGAAGATTCAGGCTACTCCAGGCTCTGCACAGTTTAAACCAAGTGAAGAAACAAGGAAAGGGTGTTCCAGGCCAAGGTTACAGCATAACCGAAGGCCCTGGGTGTGAGAATTGTGAACCTTCAACTGTTCACGGAGGGGGTCATCGTGGCTAAAGCAAGGAGTGTACATGGGCCCAGGCAGCAGGCGTAATTTTTAAGGTCCTCGAATGCTGGGTAGAAGAGCTTGAAATGTTTCCCAAGGGCAATGGGGAGTCATGGAGGGTACATGAGCAGAAGAGGTGACCAATGCGGTCTCTCTCTCTCTCTGGGGCCTGGCTGGGGAAGGGAGTGAAGGGGTGGCTGGAGAGTCCAGGGAAACAGCTGGGCTGGCATCCAGGTGGGAGGGGAGAGGCTTGGGCTGTTATTATGGATAGAGTTGAGGAGGCCCTTTAGAGATGGATGCAGAGAAAATGGGCAGGATGTAGAGACAATCTGGGCTCTGAGAAATCCAGCATTGACACAGGAGAAACAGCAGCTGGTAGAGGAAGCAGAGATGGGAGGGTCAGAGAGGTAGGGAGCAAGAGGGGCGTGTTATAATTCAGTTCTTGGATGGATTTTAACAAATTGCTTGTTAAAATTCCCATGACACTGTAGAAAAATGCTATAATTACCCCTCCCCCCCATTTTACAGATAAGGAAACTGGGGCTCAGAGATGGAAGAGACATGAGATCAGAGGCTGAGGTGAGGAGGGACTGACATCTCAGGAGCCGGACACGTGACCCCCACTGGGACTGAGGAAGCTGATGTCCTGGAGGAAGCTGGTGTCCTTGAGGAAACAGCACAATAACAAGTCACATGACCAGGGGAGGGGGGCTTCCTGTTTCCTGGCCCCTCCCAAGCCAGCCTTGGCTAGCCCAGGCCCAAGCAGGCAGTGGCCAGAGCTACCCCAAGAGTGTCCAGAGATTTGGGCTGCTGACCAAGGTACTCCTAGAGGCACAGAGGAGTAGAAGTAGAGCAGGCTGGGGGGACCCAAGCCCAAGACTGGGGCCTCTGACTCAAGAGGACCCTGGGGAGGAGAGGTGACTCTTGAAGTCCTCAAGCCAGGCCCAGATTGGGGACAGAGGGGAGCACAGAGGTAGTGAAAGATAAAGGAGGCAGAGGAGAAGGGGAGATCAGAACAATTTTCAGAGATAGTGAGCTGCCTGTCAAAAGGGGCATTCAAATGCGCCAAATCAACACTGATAACTCAAGATCCCTTCCAGAGGGAGAAGATCAATGCCCAGTCCACAGAAGAAGATATTAAGGCTGTCATTTGCCCAGGACAACAAAGGCAACAAAGACAAGAGCTGAGATCAGCCTGCGGTTTTAGGAGGAAGATTCAGAAGACTGACCTCTGGACAGCAATGAGTGCCCGGGCCACACGCCCCCGAAGCCGGCGAGGGAGGCACGCTCCGCCTGTAAGTGCCCCCCTCCCTGCCACACCCAGCTGTTTGGGGCCGCTCAAAGCCCTGCCCGGCTCAGAGCTTGGCCCTGTGGGTCATCTTCAGGGGGAGCTGGATCCTGTGGCAGAGAGTTCAGAGGAGGCTGAGGCAGCCAGCGGGAGTTCTGAGCTGGGCCCTGTGCCATCTCAGGAGAGCTGCAAGCCAAAGCTGCTGGGGCCAGAGGCAGAAGCCAGTGGGCAGGGCCTGGGGAACAGGTAAGGCCCACTTGGTCTGTGCTCCCCACTCCAGCCCTGGTGTATCTTTCCTACCCACAGATCTCCCTGTGTTCCTCCCTTGCTCACACACATGCGATAGCTTCCCATTGCCCTCCTCAGCCCAACTTTCAAGGCCCCAGATAATGCAGCCCCTGTGAGCCGGACACCCCAGATGACCCCATTTCCAGAACCTTCCATCTCTCACCTCACCACAGGACCAACAAAGAGGCTGAAGGGGACTCTAGCAGAGGACTGGCCCCATCTCCTGAGGGACGCCGCAAGCCCGCAGAGGAAGGCCAGCAGGCCACAGATGTGGCCCCGCCGGGTGGGGAGACTGTCCTCCCCAAGCCTGAAGCCTCTGACATGTTTCAGATTCTCCAGCGCGCTCTGAGCTCACTGGAGGCAGCTGCCGCTACCTGGCGCCACCGGCCCCCAAGCTGTCCTGGGCCGTCGGAGGCCGAGGACAGAAGTGAGGTAGGACCCAGGCCCTGCTTGGAGCAGGAGGGGGCAGGGGGTTGCCAGAGGGAGGCAGCCCGCCTGGCAGAGAGGAATGACTGGCTGCGATTGGCCTTGGGCAGCCGCGAGGAGGAGCTGATTCGCATGCAGGCCTCGCTGCAGGCCATCCAGGCTGAGAAGGAGATGCTGCAGAGAGAGGTGAGTGGGGCAGCTCCATCTCGGAGGACTTTCTAAGGGGGAGGTGGGCCTGGCATAGGCAACGTTCAAGCATTTGTTCGTTAGAAAAACTTTTACGGAGCATTGACTGCCGAGCCCTGAACAGACAAAGGTCCGTTGCCTTCTGAGTTAAGGTGGTCAGAGATTTCCCCTGAGGAGGTGACACTTGAATGAGGAGGTAAGGGAGGAGCCATGCAAGGATCTGGGGGAAGAGCGTGCCAGGCAGAGAAGGAACTCCCTCTCTGAGGTGGGAGTGTGATTCAGGGACCAGTGAGGGGGCCAGTGTGGGGGTGAAGGAGGGCAGGTTAGGTGATGCGGGCAGATTTATAGGGTCTCGTGGGCTGCTGGGAGTTGGGCTTTTGCCCTGAGCCTGGTGGGATCCTGGAGGGTTTCCCGGAGCAGAAAGGGGCGGGACCTGATGCAGCGGTCACAGGCGCCCTCTCGCGGCCGTTGGAGGAACAGCACGCGGGGGTGCGGAATCCTGCAGACCAGGAGGCACTGGTCCAGACACCAGATGGTGGCAATTGTGGAGGTGGTACGAAGTGGGCCGATTCGGGGAGGTGTCGAAGGTGAAGCTGGCAGGTTTGGGGGTGAAAGCCAGAGAAGGGTTGAGGACAAGTCCAGGTTTGGGGGCCGGCGGGACTGGAAGGGAGAAATGCGGAGGCCGCAGGAGGAGCAGGTTTGGTGGGAGAGAGACCAGAAGCTCTTTGGGCGGTCATGAGCTCACGATACCCATGGGCCACCCATGTGGGACCATCAGAGAGACAGTTCTGTGTCTGAGTCCAGAGCTCAGGGAAGGTGTCAGAATAGGAGAAACACATTTGGACCTCTTCTAAAGAAAGGGGGCCGAAGGAGATGGTGGGGAACATGTCTTCCTCTTGGGCAGGACAAGGGGGAAAGATATGGGGCTGCCAGAGCCCAGCCTGAGGGGTGGGGCCCACTTCCTGGCTGGGAAAGGAAATCCCCCCTCCATACTCCTCTCCCCACCCCCACCACCCTTGGCAACCACCATCCTGTTCTCTGTATTTGTGAGTTCGATTTTTTGTTTTATTTTGTTTTAGATTCCAAATATAAGTGAGATCACAATGTATTTGTCTTTCTCTGACTTATTTCGCTTAGTATAATGCCCTCAAGGTCCATCCATGTTGTGGCAAATGGCAGGATTTCCTTCTTTTTTTTTTTTTAAGATTTTATTTTTAAGTAGTATCTACACGGAATGTGGGACTTGAGCTCACAACCCTGAGATTAAGTGTCGCAGGCTCCACTGACTGAGCCAGCCAGGCACCCCTCCTTCTTTTTTTAAGGCCAAATAATATTCCTTTGTTTATACACCAGATCTTCTTTAGCCATTCATCCACTGGTGATCACTTAGGTTGCTTCTGTGTCTTGGCTATTTCAAGTAATGCCACGATGAATATAGGGGTTCGAGTTAGTTTCGAGTTAGTTTTTTCATTTCCTTCGCATAAATACCCAGAAGTGGAATAGCTGAATCCTGTGATAGTTCTATTCTTAATTTTTTGAGGGAACACTATGTGGTTTTGTATAAATGGCTACACCAATTTACAATCCCGCCAATGGTGCACGAGTGTTCCCTCTTCTCCACATCCTCCCCAACACTTTTTATCTCATGTCTTTTTTTAAAAAAGATTTACTTATTTATTTGAGACAGAGAGAAAGTGAGTGTGCATGCGTGCCCATGTGAGTGGGGGGAGGGGCAGAAGGAGAGCATCTTCAAGCAGACTCCCTGCTGAGCTACTGCGACCTATGAGATCATGACCCTAGCCGAAACCAAGAGTCAGATGCTTAACCGACTGAGCCACCCAGGCGCCCCAATGTCTTTCTGATCTTTTTGATAGTAGCTATTCTAGTAGGTATAAGGTGGTATCTCATTGTGGTTTTGACTTGCATTTCCCTGATGATTAGTAATGTTGAGCACCTTTTCGTGTACTGACTGGCCATTTATATGTTTAAAGAAAGAAGATTCTTGAGTGGCTAAGTGAATTGCCCCAGGCTCAATAGTGGGGGGTTTAGTGGGGGGTTTGGTGGGGCATAGCTAGGTTCCTGCTTCCCAGCCGAGGCCTTGCCACTGTCCCAGGAGCAGGTCTGCAGGAGGGTTTGGTGGGTGGTTGGCGCTCCCAGGCCTGACCTACTCCGCCTTCCTTCCCCACCCCCACCCCAGGTCCAGGAGCTGCAGGATTCCCTGCTGAAGCCGGAACCTTTTCCACCTCCCGCCCGGGGCCAAGCAGAGGGCTCAGGCAGTGGCTCCAGCAGTTCTGGGGTAGATGAGGAGCCCTGGGGGACTCAGGTGAGCATGGGAAGCTTAAAGCCATGACCTTGAGATCTTTAGGATTCTGGGCAGCGAGACTCAAATCCTGGACCTGCGATCCAGTAGGTTGTGGGGTTGGAAAAGGCTTAACCCCATGATACTGGGCCCTCAATGACAATCTGGGTGAATCAAGTCACCTCTTTCTAGCAGGACCCCTTCTCTCTGGCTCACCCCCTGCTCCGGCGCCTCCAGAGTGATTCCAGTGCTCAGATGCTTGGACCCCTCCCCACTCAACCCCTCGCCCCCGAGATACACATCATGGAAGCCCAGATGGAGCAGCTCCAGGGGTAAGGGCCACAAATGCTGAGCTCATAAGGGCACCAGAGCCTCCCCAGCTGGGCTGTCAGCCCAAGAATCTGGAGCTGGAGTGGAGTGGGGAGGAGGGTGCAGATCAGTTGGGTCCTGACTGCCCTGGGTGGGGGGCTCTCATTTTCCCTCTCCCCTAATTGCGGAGGCAGGAGCATTGAGAAGCTCAAATGTTTCAACCGTCTGCTGTCAACTGCGCTGCAGGCGTACAAGGGCCGGTGTGAAGGCCTGAGCATGCAGCTGGGCCGGCGGGAGGCTGAAGCCACAGCGCTGCGTCTGGCCTTGCAGTACAGGTCAGTGCATCCCACCCACGATAGCACTAGCGTGGAAGGGAATGGGTACGCTCCGAGCATGATCTGCAGGGAGAGCCGGGGCCCTCGTAGGAAGGCACTTTCCCACCGGAGAAATTATTTTAAGGCAATTTTAGCCCAAGGGGTGCTGAAGGAGTCTACATGCTCCCAGGGGTGGCAGTGGGGGATGGAGTGAAGGATCCAAGGACAAGTGGGTATGTCACCCACACGACAAGATGGAGCCGGGTGTCCTGGAGCACTCAAAATCAGTGTCTCACAGTGAGCACTGTGAGGAGGTGTACGGAGTCCTGCTCACTCTCCGGGAGGCAGACTCAGGAGCAAGAGAGGAGGCCCCTAAGGGGGACCTGGATGTGGCAGAGAAGGAAGCCCAGAGGCTGCTGGCACAAGAGGATGCTGCCATGGATGGAGAGACACCACGGGATCCACAGCTAAGGTACCCCTGGGAACCTTGAGAGCTGGGAGGGCCAGTGAGTGGGGTCCTTATTAGAGAATGGGGCTCCCACAGCTGGCTCCGTGTTGGGGTTTGGCATGGCTGTGCCCAGCAAGGTTGGTGCAGGATGCTCCGTGGGTCGTGGGCAGGAGGCCTGACTAGAGTTGTCTGGTTGCAGTTCAACAAAGTTGGCATAGTGGTTGACAGCCACTGGGATTGGTATAGGACCCGCCAGGGTTGGTTGGCATGAAGGTGGATGATGGTGCCCACTGATTAGAACTGGCATGATGGTGTTTAATGGTGTAGGCCTGATGTTTGTACACATGGGGTTAGCGTGATGTTGCCAAACAGGGTTGGCAAGCTGAGCAGTGGTGCCCATTGTGTTGGTGTGATGGCATCCACCGTGTTGATGTAAGTGATGGCACCTACTGAGTTGTTGTGATGGCTTCCACTGTGATGGCGTGAGCAACAGTAATCATTGACACGATGGTGTTCGCTATGTTGTCTTGATGAATGGTGATGCCCATTGGGGTTTATGTTCTGGTGTCCACCATGTTGGTATGACAGCACTCACTACAGATGGCATGGAAACCATCATGGTCAGTAAGATGGAAGATGCTAGAGCCCCACCAGAGTTGGCATGAAGCTAGCACAACTCTGGCCACCAGTATTGACATTAGACCCTTCTTCTGTTTCCTATAGCCCCGAGGGCAGTAGTGTGGATCGGCCCACACCACAGGAGGTGGCTACCCAGCTCTGGGGCTATATCCAGCGTCTCCGGGCTCGCCGTGCTCTGGTGAAGATCCCCACAGAACCTGGCCCAACTTTGGCACCCGTGCCCACTGTGCCTCACGCAGAAGCCATGGTGCAGGCCATTCTGGGGACCCAGCCTGGCCCGGCCCTACCCCGGTTGGAGAAGATGCAGATCCAGCAGGACTTGGCAGCCACACGGGTACATATGGGCAGTGGTCACTGTGTTGGTCTTTTCTGGTGGGATGAAACCCTTTGCCGAGGTTGAGAGGGATGCGACTGGGGGACCAAGTAACAAAGAAGAGTTCTACGTGGCTGGGGGCAGGCTTCCCAGAGGGAGGAGCATTGGAACTGGGATTTTGAAGGATGAATAGGAGTTTGTCTTCTGAAATTCAGTTTCCCATAAGATTCTGAATCTGGCTTTCCAAAATTTCCTTCCTAAGGAAAGGAGATGGAGGCAGGGGACATAATCTGAGGTTTATCCTCTGGCATGAAAGACCTGAGGTTCTAGAGTTGGAGAAACTCTAGACACTTCCACTGAGATGCTACTCGAGCTTGTCTGAGATATTTGTACCCTCTGAACTGCCATTTCTACAGCGGTCATTTTTAGGAGATGATTATTTCCCAACATACAAAATCATGGTGAGGGTTTGAGTTCTTGTCTGACCGGTCCTCACTGAGCTCGGGGGGGGGGGCTCCTGGGGCCTCAGTTTCCCCAGATCCTAGAGGTCCCAACTCTCTGCCCACTCCTTCGTCTCTCAGGAGACTCTGGCAGACCTGATGCTGCGGCTGCAGTTGGTGCGGCGGGAGAAGCGGAGTCTGGAGCTGCGGGAGGCTGCCCTCCGAGCCCAGGGCCCAGCCCACATGCTCCTGCTCGAGCAGCTGCGGTGGGAACGGGCACAGCTCGGGACTGGTGGGGCCAGCCGTAGTAGCGGTGGAGACAGCAGTGGAGGTGAGAGCAGTGGAGACGAAGAGGAGTTGTCGCAGGTGAGTGGCCCTTCCTGGACCTTGTGGGGATAGCAGTATACTATAGTTGCTATGGGGCCCTGGTCAACCACAGCCCCCCTGTGAGCCTCAGTTGGCATTTCCGCAGAAAGAGATGAGCTGAACGTCAAAGGACTGCATGTCAAATTTCATACTTGTACTTTGGGCTTTTTTTTCTTTGAGGGTATTGAGCCCACTAAGCCCCAAGGCGTTTGGCATCTTCCGCTCAAACCTGTGCCTCCTCTTTCCCGCCCCCAGGCTTATTCCTACTCCAGTATCCCCACTCCAATAGCCCCCGCCCATGCTTCATCTCATCCTAAATTTTGGCTCGAGCTTGCCCCGTGATGCCTTCCCTTTTGCCCCTTACCATCTAATCATGTCTGTCCTCTGCTTAAAGCCTTTGGCAGCTTCTGGAACCCTCCTTTGAATCATCTCTCCCATCTCCAAGCCTTTGTAGATGCCGGGCCCCTGCCAAGAACACTAGTCCCTTACCTCTTTGTCTGATTAAGCCCATGACCTCTTGCAAGTCTGAGCTCAGACCTCACCTGCCTCCAGATGAGATTCCCCAGTTATTTATTTCTCTTGTTAAGGAGGAATTTTACCCTCATCGGGGTATCTCACCAGATTGGGGCTGTGGCTGCCCACAGTCTGGGTGACTTCAACGTCCAGCTTGGGCTGAGTACGCCCTCCACCTAGGCCAAAGTCACTTCCCTCCCTTCTGCCTCCCACAGGGCCCTCCTGCTATCCTTGGTGGAAGCAGGGGCATTGATGGAGGCCAGGTGGGCCAAGCACAGGGACCGGAGACTCTGGCCCAGGAACTGGCAGCGTCACTTAACCGGTGTGTGTCTTGGTCCCGGGCTGGGGGGTGGATGGGCTGGGCGGGTATATGCAAGAATCCATGGGGGCACTGAGTGCAGCAGAGGGCTGGGTGTGCATCCGTGTACAGGTGTGCTCATATGGAAATACCATGGACAGGTGGGGTGGGAGGAGGGAAGGAAGGATTGGCTATGGCCATGAGCTCCTGTCTCCCCACCCCTGCACCAGGGCCCTGGGCTTGCGGGAGCAGCTGCAGTCTCTGCGGGAGGAACTGGAACAGGTGGCTCAGAAGGGGCGAGCCAGACGTGCTCAGAGTGCTGAGCTGAACAGCGATTTATGCAAGGCTCACAGGTGGGTCCCCCTTCCCTGGGTCTCCCCGAGGGACCTCAGAAGTGTCCCTGGCTCTCTCTAGGCCTCAGGTTTCCCCCATGAGGTCGGTGGCGAGTTCAATCCATCCCATACCTCCCTTTTCTGAGTGGAACCCTAGGAAGATTCAATCTCAGAGAACTCTGTCTGGGGCTGGGAATACATAACTCCTGACTTGGGTGGGAGGGGGGCTGTTTCCTGGCTCAGCCCCCCTCCCACGCCCTCCAGTGCCCTGGTCCTGGCCTTCCGAGGCGCCCACCGGAAGCAGGAAGAGCAGCAGAGGAAGCTGGAGCAGGAGGTGGCAATAATGGAGGCTCGCCAGGCAGAGGAGCTGGAGGTGTTAGAAGCCACCGCAAGGGCACTGGGGAGGCCCAGACCACCCTGCCGGCCTCCTCGGCTCGGGGAGACCTTTCTGTAGGTCCCAGTCTGGCCGTGTCTGGACATGCCAGACAGTTATGGCGGGCCCCATCATAAACTGTCCTGGAGTGATGTTATGTCATGTGTGACCTTGAATGTTGGAATCTGTTGGGTGGGATGGGGGCTGATGCACCTGGGGGTCTGGGCATTTGAGAAAGGCTCCCTGTCTTTGACCTGGCACCATGTGGCATGTGAATGTAATGTCAGCGGGATCATGCCAGGGATCATGCCAAACCTAAGAGTGGCTGAAGGATTCGGGGTCAGTGAGATTATATGGCCAGAACTGAAACTCCAACACTCATCTGTCTCCAGAAGCCTTGGGAGGGCTCCAAAGGGACAGTGGCACATCTTCCCTTGTCCACTCCCTTCCCAAGGGACATGCTGGGTTTGGCCTGGTAGGTGCTCCCAAGAGGAAAATGCCTATATCCCAGAAGGAAGACTGAGGGCCTAAAGATTCAGGCTGTGGAAAATTAGCCAGAAGAGCAATCCCTCCCAAGGTGGAGGTCGGGGAGAGGAGAAATCAGAGGGCTTTGGAACTTGCATTCAAAGAATATGTGGCGCTAAGGTGAAGGGCTTCTGGATGGGGGGCACACCAAAGGTAAGAAATCTGCAGGTGTTTGCTCCGGGGCAATGATATTCTGGCCTGAAGGTCTGGATGGCCCCTGGCCAAGCTGAATTCCAGCTTTCACTTGCAGGACCCGGGGGCTGTTAGTGTCAGGTTAATAGCAGGCATCTAATTAGCATGTCATTTGCATAAGCCACACCTCCTGGAAACGGGGGACCGGGTGGGACGCGGCCAGGCGGATTATTGGCCTGCTCTCCCCTCCTCGGTGATGGCTGAAATCCCAGGCGGGCCTTAGAAAGGTTTCCAGCCCCAGCCTGGTGGTGGTGATGGTGCGGGGTGATTTTCAGCCCGCACCTGTGCAGGTGTGTGCGGTGGCTGCCTGCTGCAAGGCGGGCCTGAGGTCAGGCCCCTCAGGGGCCTGGGCTTAACCTGGTTCTCCTGACGCAAACTCCTCAGAGATCGCTGGGGCTGGTGACCTTCGGACCGTGCAATTTGGACAAAAGCCAGCTTTGAAGAAAGGGAAACTGAGGAGGGCAAGGTCCTGAGGAGGGTCAGAGGGGCCGACCTTCCTCCCTCATGCCAAGAGTGCAAGACCTGCTTCAAGCCCCCCAGTCCCACCAGTTTGCTCGCGGTGGGGGGGGGGGGGCGCGAAAGAAGACAAGGTCACCTGTTGAAGGGTGGGGAATGAGTTCGCGCTGTTGGAGGAGGCAGGGGCGGGTTCCCAGGCCGCCGGGAGCGGGGTCTGGCCGTTCCCACGGGTGCCCCCTCGGCAGATGGGCCCAGGGCTCTTTGTCCCCGGTCCGCAGCCGCAGCAAGGTCAAATGTCACCGCGGGGCCGCGGGCAGGGGTCAAGGGGGCGGGGCCGGACCTCGAACGTCCCCCCGCCCAGGAGGGCCCCGGGGGGTTGGGGGGCCGTGGCGCTACGGAGAGGGGGCGGGGCGGCCGCCGAGGGGTTGGACCTACCGGAGGTTCTAGGATCTGCGGCGGATATTTCCCTAGTCTCCAAACCGGCCCCAGACTGCCACTTGTGAGCCTCCCCTCCCCCGAACTTGTGTCCCTCAAGCCCCAAGGCCCTGCCCCCTCCCCTCTCCAGTCCCCCTCTGACTCCCTTCCCTGAACTTTGTCTCCCTTCCGAGATGCCCCCTCTCCAAGAATGCTGGAAAGCACCGTCCAGGGACCTGGGACCCCTGTCCTCACCTCCAAATAGCCAGCCAGTACCGCCACATTCCCGGGCAGCCCCAGAACAAAATGGTCTTCTCCAACCCTCCAGACCCCCTTCTCTAGCAGGGCTTACAGGGCAGGGAATTCCACTCTAGTCAGTCCCATGGAAAGTCCTTGCTCATGTCTAATCCCAGTCCTTCTTGCTTCCCGTAGTTGCTAAAACTCGTACCTGGCCAGACTCTCCCTGGGAGGCCCAGAGGCCCAGGGCTGGGTGTGTGGTGCCTGGCTTTTACAGAACCTTGGTATCCTCTTAAATGTTGCATCATCTCCAAGATCTCCTAGCCCCCCCCTCCCCCGCCAAGGTGCCCCCTCAGATGTAATCTGGAGAAGGGGTTGCCTTCCTTTTCCCAAGGCCCCTTCCTGCAAGGGTGGGGTGGGGTGGGGGCAGAGGGCACTGTTTTTCCTGCCGGCAGCTCTCAGAGGCCCAGCCACGTGCCCCGGTGTCCAGCTCTGGGCCCAGGGCAGGGCAGGAGATAAGGCCGGCAACTGGACCTGCGGGACTCCAAGGTGAAAGGTCACCATAGGAAGGGCTTTTCCAGCTGGTTAAACGTTAACAGGCCCAGAGCAAGAGGCTCAGGCTTGCCCAGCTTCGGGCTGCCTGGCTGGGAGGTGAGGGGTGGGGGGGGTGGGACAAACAAAGGGTGCTTAATAAATGCTGTTCGGCCCCACCGGGGTCGAGGAGGGCGGGGGGAAGCTGTAAGCCAGCGGCAACTGAGAGGCTCCAGGGAGACTGGAAGAGACATCTGCAGTCCAGCCGGTGGCCTGGCCAAGCCCTTTATGTGAAGCACAGAAAGAAAAGGAAATTAAAGAGGAAAAGGGGCAGGCCCCTGTAGGGATGGTGGGCATTCCTGCTGCCTCTAGCTAGCTGGGCGGGTGGGTGCCCTGCCCCCAAGAGGCCTAAAATTCTGGCGAGGGGGCCCCTGACCTCGCGCCCCCGCCGGGCCACAGACCACAACATCCCTTAGCCTTGGAGATTCCCAGCACCAGGTGTTAGCCCAAGCTGAGAAAGGGTGGGGTGGGGGTCGGACGCGGCGACTTTCTGGAAGAGGAAGCAAACACAATCCATCATGCAACTGTGCAAAGAAATGCCCCAGGGTGTGTGTGTGTGTGTGTGTGTGTGTGTGTGTGTGTGTACTGCGCAGGGGCGTGCCCCCGGGTGCAACTGGCCCCCCATTATTGCTTCTGCGGGGGAATGCAGGGGTAGGGTTCCGAGGTGCGCCTCGAGGGCGTTTGAGCGAGGCAACGTCCGAGGCCGGAGGTGTAGGGGAGGGCCTTGGAGAGACATCTTGGCGAGGCTGCGGAAGGGCAGAGGGCAGCGGCGGCCCACGGTCCCGCCGCGGCCCGGCAGGGGTTAAGGCTGGAGTCGGGCGAGGGCGGGGGCAGGGTGGGGGGGGGGAAGGAGCGGGGGGAGGGTCAGGCCGAGCGGCCCCGTGCTCCGCCCTCGCCCCTCCCGCCGGCCCGGGCGCCGGGCGCCGAGCGAGGCCACCCATGCCCTTATAAGGGTGGCCGTCGCCGGGGCAACGAGCGCCCGCCCCCAGCCCGCGGCGCGCGCCCCTGCCCCCGCCCCCGCCCCCCGCCCGCCCCGCGAATGGAACGTTGTGTGTCAAACCGGCCGCAGCGCGAGGCCGGCGCGCGGGGTCGGCGGCGGCGGCGAGAGCGAGGCTCGGGCCCAGGCGCAGGCCCAGGCCGGGCAGGCGCGGCCGCAGAGGGGGCGGCAGCTCGGGAAGCGCCGGCCCGCCGCCTTGCAGGCCCCGAGCGGCCGCCTGGGGGCCCGGGGGAGCCAGGGGGCGCGGCGACCGGCCCCGACGCGCGCCTGCCGCCCCTCCCCCGCGCCGCGGGCGGCCGCGTAACTTGCGGCCAAACTTTCCCCCCGGCCTCCCGCGCTCGGATGGCGGCCCGCTAAGTTGGCCGCAGCCCCCGGCCAAGCGGCGGCCAGGCCAGAGGGCGCCCCCTGCGCAGCCTGGGCCGGGCCATGGCCCGCGCGCCCCCGCCGGGGCCCCAGGGCGGCGGGGCGCGAGTCCCCGGGGCCCCCGGCTCGCGCCTCTAGCGCGCACCCTCCTTCCCCAGGCCCGGCCCCGCGCACGCGTGGGAAAGTTGGCCTGGAACCGGCCCGACCAGTTCTGCCCGGGCGCGCGGACCGGCCGCAGGAAGTTGCTGCAAAACTTTTTTGGGGGGTGCAGCCGGTGCCCCCCGCGCGCCGGGCCCGGATGCGTGCCGGGTAGGGTCCCCCCGGGCCGAGAGGGGTGCCCGGAGGGAGGAGCACGGAGGGGGCGCCCCGGCCCCGCTGCCCTGGGGCTATGGCCATGGTGACCGGCGGCTGGGGCGGCCCCGGCAGCGGCGGCGGCGACACGAACGGCGTGGACAAGGCGGGCGGCTACCCGCGCGCGGCCGAGGAAGACTCGGCCTCACCCCCGGGCGCCGCCAGCGACGCTGAGCCGGGCGACGAAGAGCGGCCGGGGCTGCAGGTGGACTGCGTGGTGTGCGGGGACAAGTCGAGCGGCAAGCACTACGGCGTCTTCACCTGCGAGGGCTGCAAGAGCTTCTTCAAGCGGAGCATCCGCCGCAACCTCAGCTACACCTGCCGGTGAGCCCCCTATCAGCGCACGGCCGCTGTGCACCCGGCCCCGGCTTGGGCCGGGCCTCTGACCTGCTCGGTCACCTTGGGCCTGGCGCTGACCTTCCCCGGGCCTCCACTCCCCCCTCTGAGAGAGGGGCACAGCCCCCTCTCCCCGCCTCCATTCCATTCCTGGGATTGTGTATACAGTCGGCGCTGTATCGGTGCAGGTCCCCCCCCCCCACCCCGTCAGGTGGTCCCTTGCGGCTTCCGCCCCAGTTCCTTGCTCCTTCTCCCTCCCTCCCTTTTCTCCGGAGAGGGGTCATCTCCGCGCGGGGAAGGGTTGGGGGGGTGCTGTCAGGGGTGGGGCCCTAACCCCAGGGCATCCCTTCTCTTGGGGATCTCGGCGCGCAGGGGACCCTGAGGGAATCGAACGTGGAACTTGGACTGTGGAGCTCGCAGCGTCCAGGGGCCATTGTCTGCGGCCGCGCGGATCGATACGGCGCGCCCTTGGGGTCAAATATCACTTCCAAAGTCGCCCTGGCCACCGCGGCGGCGGAGGCGGCGGGAGCGAGGCAGGGGTGGCACCGGGCGGCCTCCGGCCTCTTTCGCATGGGTAGCCCTGCTGTGGGGGGAGCTGGGCTTGCCCATCAGGGGGGAACTACCCCCACCCTGGGCTCACCCAGGGCCCTGGGTCACTGGAAAATGCCGCTGGAGGGCTGGGAGGGCTGCTGGATTTGACCACACCTCGGCTGCTCCAACCCTCCCCCCACCAGGAGTGGGTGCCGACCTGGGGCTCCTGGAAAATCCCTGAAACTTCGGTCGGCCCCCTCAGGGTGGGGGTGAATGTTTCCAAGAAGGAGCCCTGGGCCCTGGGAGGTTGGAGTCCCCACTGACAGGGTGTGGCCTTGCTAGTTTCTCTGGTTGGTGCTGGGGTTGGGTGTCTAGCCCGGGGCTCCCTTTCCCACTGCCCTCCCCTGAGTGTCCTTTCACTCCATTGACAAGCTCCTACCCTGCGCCCCAACAGGAACATGTGTAGGCTCTACAGAGCCAGTATGGAGAGTCCCATTTTCCAGATAGGCAAAACTGAGGCCCAAAGAGGTCCTGGCGCTGCCCTAGGGCACCCAGGGAGAGACCCTGCCCCAGCTGGGGCTTAGCAAGGTGAACTGGGGTTGGGAAGAGGGGAGCGGCTGAGTCCTGAACCGGGTGTCCCCAGGGAGAGGGCAGCTGATGGAGGGCTTGTTGGTGAGGCCATAGGGCGGGGCGCCGGGCACCAGAGGCTGGAGTTTGGCCCCAGGTCTGTGGTCAGGACCTTGTCTGGGGTAGCTGTGTGTGTGTGTTTGGGGGGTGGGGTGGGGGAAGCTGGCTTACTCCCTTCTCCAGTGCTAACTGGGCCACCAGACTTTGGCCTCATTCTTGTTGCTGCCTGCTCTCTGGCCGGGTGTTTGGGGAGGGTAAGGGAGGAGCTTAGGCCGCTCTGGGGTCCCAGGGGCTCTCTGAAGGTGGGAGCAGGGAGCTACAAGACAGGGGAGGGGGGCGTTGTTTGGGGCTGGCACGTTCTCCAGAAGCTCTGCACTGTGTGACCTGGTGAAGTCACGGCCCGTCTCTGAGCCTCAGATTGGTTGGGCAAAGTCCCCTCAGGGCCCAGCCTAGGAGGTTTGAGGCCAGCCCCTCAGAGAGACCCCAGCTCTCTCCCAGTCTGGAGGAGGCACAGTGAGACACAGATGCTCCCTGCCTGTGGAGTCTGGGCCAGAGGGAGGGATGGGTCTGGAGTCCCAGGAGAGAGAAGGGGCTTTGCCCGAGGTTCAGGGAGGGCTGTCTGGAGGAGGTCTATGGGAGGTAGGCGTGAAAGCAGGAGGGCTTTGGCATGTAGAGGAGGTGAAGGGCACTCCTTGGAGAGAGCGTGGCCCAGGCAAACACTCAGTGGCAGTTTAGGGGAGCAGTGCTGTAAGATGAGACCACCCGGGCATGGGAGAAGTTAGAACTGAGTGGATCTGAAGTGCTGGACCGAGGATGACAGGGAGCCAAGGAGGGTATGTGAGCAAGGGAGGGCAGGGATCAAATTGGCCCAGAGGCCAGAAGCCTCGGGAGGAGGCTGAGTTGGGCCATGGGTTTGGGCAAAGCATGTGCTCTTTAGGTGGGATGACAGGTGGAACTTACTGTTTCCCCATCCTGAGGGACAGGAGGTCTGCCCCAGCTCCACAGCTGGGGAAGTTGAGGCAGAAGGTTCAGGACCTCCCCTGAGGTCAGGGGCCCCGAGCTGGGCCCCTGCCTGCCTGCCTGCCCGCCCCAGGCCTGGCTGTTTCCACCCGGATGCCCAGGACCCTCCCACTGCCTGCCTGCTGGGCTTTGTTCTGGTTCTGCCTGAGCTCCCTCCACCCTAGCAGGGCCTCTTTCTGGGGGCTCAGGCCGGGCAGGGGACAGAGGCCTGGGCTTAGAGGCTGGCGTTTTGGGACCTGGGCCCTCGGAGACCCCCAGGACCTCAGCTCTCCTGAATTTGCCATTGAGGACCCCCCCCCCCAGTTTGGGCTTGGGTCCTGATGCCCTCCCCCAAAGCCCCCTAGGTCCCCCCAGACCCAGTGCATCCCTTAGAGAGCCGGCATCTGGCCTCCCATTTCCAGATGAGGAAACTGAGTCTCTGTGGAGAAGTCGCCGCCCCAGGGCTGGGGCTGAGTGTCTGTGGCTGAGATGTGTTTGATTTTTAACTTCATCGAGCATTCGTTTTACTCTGTGACTGTCTCTGGGTACCCTCTTGGTGCCCAGGTGGGACCCTAGGGGTGTCTGCCCCAGGTCTGGGACTTGGAGAGCCTGGGGCCCAGAGAGACAGCGAGGGAACACAGGGGTAGGGGCCAAGGGGAAGAAGTGCTGGAGAAATTTGAAGAACAAGGGCCTGAACCTTTCTGCTTGGGACTGACCCTGGATGGGGAGCTCATTCTCTTGCCGGGTGGGGCCTCCTGTCCCATCCCTGGAAGAGGCCATGATCCCTGTGGGCCACCCAGAGGAAGCTTCTTAGGCTCAGTTAGGAGTTGGAAGGTCTTCTCCAGAAGAGGGGATATGGGTGTGGGGTCTTAAAGGGAGCGCAGGGGTTCATTCATTCGTTCATTCATTTATTCATTGGTGATAGTCTTGTGCAGGGGGATAATACTGGGGCCCTACTGTGCCCATAGAGGACTGGCCCTGGCCTGGCCCCTGGTGTCTTAGCTAACCCCCAAAGCCTGGCTCCCTGACCATGTACCTTTCCTGTTCTCACATTGCCCTTGGAACAAAGACCCCACCTCTTCGCCCCGCAATGACCAAGTAAAATGAAACTGTTGAGGCTTTCATATTTTCACATTTCCAGCCTTAAAGCTGTCCTTGCTCACGCTTTCTGCCTGGAATTGCCTCTCTGCTCTGGGAGAACTTCTGTTCATCCTTCAAAACCCACTTCTAACATACCCTTCCTGGTGTGCTAATCCACTTTGCTGCAGACTGACGCCATTCATCGCCACCCACTCCAACTCTCCTTTCCCTCCTTGCAGACTTGCAGGCTGAGCCCCTGTGCCCCTCTGGGGATACCTGCCCAGCCCGGGGCGGGGGGCACTGACGTTTCTCAGGTGTGGCCTTCAAACGTGGCTTATAGGGTGGCTCTGGGGGGCAGGACGTGGGTGTTGTGGTGACCCCCTGCATGCCTGTAGGTCCAACCGTGACTGCCAGATCGACCAGCATCACCGGAACCAGTGCCAATACTGTCGCCTGAAGAAGTGCTTCCGGGTGGGCATGAGGAAGGAGGGTGAGTACCCACCGGGGTGGGGCAGGCAGACGGGGGTACAAACAGCCCTCGCCTTCACTCCCTGTCTCGGGAGGGGTCTGGGAGCCGCGGAGGGCGGGGTCTGGCGCCTGCTAACCTTGTTACCACCGATCCCACGATCTTGTGGCCCTCAGTCCGGCCCTGGGCCAGAGGAATCCAGTTATCCATGGTCACCTGCGGGGGAGCCGGGGATGCAAGGGACACCCTGATTCAGGCCCCTGTGAGGACAGTTCTGCTCCCCAGCCCCTCCTCTCTGCGGCCCCTGGCCTCAGAGTCAAGTTCCTTCGCCCTGACACCTCAGTGGCCCCTGTGCCCCCTAGCCTGGCCAATGCTGTCTGAACAAGGATTTTTTTTTTTTTTTTTTTTTGATTGCTTTCCTTCCATCCTCCACCCCCTGCTTTGTGTTTGTCCAAGGCAGGAACTCGCCCGATTAAGGCAAAGGGCAGCTTACCCTTCCGCCTGACCCTGGGCACCGGGAGCCAGAGGGAGGCCCAGCCCCTTGTCTCTGCCCTGGGGACTTGTGTGCACACGTGCCGGACGGCTGGGCCCAGAACTGGGCCGAGCATACGTTGGAACCCAGAGGCTTCCACATGGAGCCTGGTGGGCTGGGGAGCAGTATCTGGCTTCACAGGATGAGAACCCCGGGCTGGGCTTCCTGTCTCTGTCAGGACTCTCCTGGGGCAGGTTGGCAGCGCTTCCCTGCCTCTTGAGTCTCCCCTGCTCTAAAGTTGGTGTCTTCTCTGCTGGCCTCTGGGAAGGGCGCTGGCAGTGGCTGCTCAGACTTTTTCTTAAGACTGTCTGATTACTCTTCTTTGGTCCTTTTAAGTTTGGGGATGACTTGCCCCACCCCACCCCACCTGGATTTTGCCTCTACTTGTCCATTTGACCTAAAGTCCTGATGTACATCACATCAGGGCTTCAGATCTCCAAAGTCTCAGGAGTGGGAAAAAAAATCATAATCACAGCTCATGCCCCAAACACAGTCCTAACCTCAGGGCCTTTGCACAGGGTGTTCCCGCTGCTTGGAGCACTCTTACCCCAGATAGCAGCATGGCTTCCTTACCTCCTTTCTTCCTTTCTTTTTTTTTTCTTTCTTTCTTTCTTTTCTTTCTTTCCCTTTCTTTCTTTCTTTCTTTCTTTCTTTCTTTCTTTCTTTCTTTCTTTCTTTCTTTCTTTCTTTCTTTCTTTCTTTCTTTCTTTCTTTCTTTCTTTCTTTCTTTCTTTCTTTCCTTTTAATAAAGAGGTGGGGGGAGGGGCAGCAGGAGAGGGAGAGAGAATCTCAAGCAGGTTCCATGCCCAGGGCAGAGCCCAATCTAGGGCTCCATCTCACAACTCTGAGATCATAACCTGAGCCGAAAATCAAGAGTTGGATGCTTAACCAACTGAGCCACCCAGGTGCCCCTTACCTCTTTTAAGGTTTGCTCAAAGAACACCTCCTCAGAGAAGCCCTCCTGATTGCTTTTCACCATCCCCCCTATCTACCTTGCTCTGTAATTTACTTGCTCCCCCACCGGAATGTTCACTCCCTGGGGAAAAGGACTTGTGTTTTTCTTGTTTTCTGACCTAGCTCCCGTGCCTATCCAGGGCCTAGGACATTGAACGTACTTAATACCCATTTTTTTCTTGGCCTGAATTACTACCCATTTAGCCTGTATTATATGCCTAGTGCTGTTCTAAGCATGTTAGAGTCTCATTAATTTAGTGATCGGTGTCATCACTGTCATTACCATCTGCATCTTCCAGCTGGGGAAATTGAGCACAGCGAGCAGAGAGGTGAAGCATTTGCCAGGGTCAGAGAGTAGCAGAGTTGGGTTAGGACTTGAACCCACACAGTTCGGGCTGAATAAAGAGGAAGAGCTGGGGAAGGGGTTCTCAGGAAGCAGGAACAGCAAGTGCAAAGGCTCTGAGGTAGGGACATGGCTGGGTGATGGATGAATGGTGGGGATGGGGTTTAGAACTGAGTGAGCAAAGGGCCAGAAGGAATAAGTCCCTCCCCCTCGCCCCTGGGGGGCCACAGGGTTGAGCTGGGATCCACTTTCTGGCCTTATCCAGCTCCACCCATTTGAGAGTTGATCCTGAGACACAGAAATCCCGTGGAGCCTCGAACCCAAGCCCCCACTTCCCTGCTCGGCTCTATTAGCCCCTGGCTCCCACCCACATTCTGTTTCCCATTCATTCCCTGATCCGTTGACCATGGGTTCATGGAGATGAGACAGGGCATGCCAGCTCATTAAAGACCCTTAGTTGGTTTCTGTCTGGCTCTCAGCCCAGTCTGCCCCTCCACCCCACCCACCATGGCACAGGTCAGCTGAGCCTGTGGCTACCCCTCCTCCCCTTTGTGCCTCAGTTTCTTTCTCATTCACCTGAATCCTGGGGACGCTGGCCGAAGCCAGCAGTGGGTGCTCCCCTGCCCCCTTAACAGGCAGGGGTACTGACGGCAGTTAATGTGTATTGAGCACCTACTATGGGCTGGCTGGGACTCCACTCCTAGCACTGGGGTCGTAGCAGATGGAGGAGACCTGCCCTTGGGAGCCGTGACCTGGGGGTGGGGTGAGGCTGGGAGCTAGAGGAAAGATCCCATCTCCGTAGGACAGATCCCTTGCCTTAAGGATAGGCTGGCCAGGGGCTCCAAGTAGTATGAAGGTGACCTCTCCCTGGCCCCATTGTCAGCTCTGGGACACCCCCCCCATGATTGACAGATGGGGTAATGATTGACAGGTCTAGCCTCCACGGCTGCTGAATGGAGCTCACACCGTCCAGAGGGAGGGGCCAGGCGTCCCACCACCCGTGCTCTGCCAACAGTGGGGATGGCAGTGGTGTATGGACATGGCCTCAGGCCCAGGGCGCACAGGGCAGAGCAGGGTGGGGCCCTGGCCTCCCAACAAGCTGTGCACCCATGGGGTGGGGTGGGAGGTCCGGGGGAAGGTTGGGTTTGGGGAGCCTTTGAGGGGAGGGGCTGAGTGACCCTCTGATGACTTTATCTTTCCCCCTTTCTTCCTCCACCTGCCCCCCGTGACCCTGGATACCCACTTGGCCCCTCGTTCTTTCCCTCCCTCCCCCCTGTCTGGTCTCCTTGTGTCCCTCAATCCCTTTCCCGTGCCCGTTTTCGTCACTCCGCCTCCCCCCACCCCCCGGCCCCCCCTTCCCCCGCCCGATTCCCTGCGGCGGCGGTGTGGTGGTGGGGGAGCCTCTCTCCCCTCCCTCCGCTCCTGCCCCCTTTCCTTTCCCCCCTCCCCGTCTCCATTCAATCCCCGCAGCGGTGCAGCGCGGCCGCATCCCGCACTCGCTGCCCGGCGCCGTGGCCGCCTCCTCGGGCAGCCCCCCGGGCTCGGCGCTGGCGGCCGCGGGCGGAGACCTTTTCCCGGGGCAGCCGGTGTCGGAGCTGATCGCGCAGCTGCTGCGCGCCGAGCCCTACCCCGCGGCGGCCGGGCGCTTCGGCGCGGGCGCGGCGGGCGCGTTCGGCGCGGGGGCCGGCGCGGCGGGCGCGGTGCTGGGCATCGACAACGTGTGCGAGCTGGCGGCGCGGCTGCTCTTCAGCACCGTGGAGTGGGCGCGCCACGCGCCCTTCTTCCCCGAGCTGCCCGTGGCCGACCAGGTGGCGCTGCTGCGCCTCAGCTGGAGCGAGCTCTTCGTGCTGAACGCGGCGCAGGCGGCGCTGCCCCTGCACACGGCGCCGCTGCTGGCCGCCGCCGGCCTGCACGCCGCGCCCATGGCCGCCGAGCGCGCCGTGGCCTTCATGGACCAGGTGCGCGCCTTCCAGGAGCAGGTGGACAAGCTGGGCCGCCTGCAGGTCGACTCGGCCGAGTACGGCTGCCTCAAGGCCATCGCGCTCTTCACGCCGGGTGAGATGCGCGCTCGCGCCCCGGTATGGGGCGGGGGGGGGGGGGGGGGCGACCTGGACCCTGAGCCCGGCCCCCATAGCCTTCCACTCCCTGACCCTCAGCCGGCCCCGCACGTGCCTGAGCGCTGATAAGGGGGGTGGGGTGGAGGGGGGACCCTGATGTCCCCACCCCCGGAGCCCAGGTCTCCCTGAGAACCCAGAGCTGGGCCTGGACCCCGTGACTCAGGCCCCAGCAGCCTCTCTCCCTGATTCCCAGGCTCCCTGAGACCCACCCCACCCCCACCCTCCACCTCATCAAGGTGCTCTCCGTGCTCAGTGAGCAGATTGAGAGGTGGGGGGGATGAGGGAGGGAGGTCCCGGTCACCTGGTTCTGGCCCTCAGTCCTTGATCTTTGTCCTCCCCAGCACCTCTGACCCTCATCTGCCAAATCAGGTGGTTCTTCCTGCTTACTGTGCAGTTGTGGAGGGCTGCCAGGCCGGGATACTGACACCTGGGTCTGGCCTCCCCCGAGCCTTTCCACTCCCTGATTCCTGAGCCCTCAGACTTCTGACCCCGGGGTTCCCAAACTGCCCCCCGCACCCCAGCTGGCCTCCTGGCAGCCAGGGCCGCGGGGAGGGGGGTGCGGGGGGGCGGGGGGTTAGGGTGGGATTGGGCAGGGGCGTGTCCTGGAGTCCCTCCCTCTGTGGGCGGGGCTAGGGCGGGGCTGTCCCAGTACCGTCCTTGTCATCAGTTAACCCATCTAGCACCCGAAAGCCCTGCCTTACTCCAGAGACTGGAGTAAGAAGCAGTGGCACAGCTGGTTCTGCACTCTGGAAGGTTCCAGATCCCACTAGGTGTCTTCGTGGGGTCAGGGATGCAAGAACCAGACCCACCACTCTGACTCTGAGAGGTGGCTTTCATTTGATAAATATGGCTTGGCCCCTCTTGCCCCAGTACCTTACCCTTCATGGGTCTCCAGTTTAGATGCTGTCACATTCACTGACACCCTAGGCCATTCTGTCTGAACACTCCCTCTGGGCTTGGCCTTCCTTCCCAAGCCCCCTCCCTCCCTAGCTCCCTTCCCCTCGAGCTTGATTAGAACTTGTCACCCTGCCAAAGGCCTCAGTCGGGGCTCCTCTGTCCTGAGACTCGGCTGGCCACACTCCTGTGTTGCTGGCCGCAGTTGAGGCCACCTCAATCTCTCCTGAGGACAGGCACTGCCTGAGATGCCCCCATCTGTGCCTCAGGCCTCCATTTCCCACCTGAACGCGCCCCCCCCCCCAGACCCACAACCCCGAGTGGTGCCCTCCAGTCACCCCTGGAGGGGCCTCGTGTCCTCGCGCCACCGCCCACCCGATTGACCTTGCCCGTCTCCCCAGATGCCTGTGGCCTCTCAGACCCAGCACACGTGGAAAGCCTGCAGGAGAAGGCGCAGGTGGCCCTCACGGAGTATGTGCGGGCTCAGTACCCATCCCAGCCCCAGCGCTTCGGCCGGTTGCTGCTCCGGCTCCCAGCTCTGCGCGCTGTCCCCGCCTCCCTCATCTCCCAGCTGTTCTTCATGCGCCTGGTGGGCAAGACACCCATCGAGACGCTGATCCGAGACATGCTGCTGTCAGGAAGTACCTTCAACTGGCCCTATGGCTCAGGCCAGTGACTTCACAGGGCCGGCTGCGCTGCGGCCGGGTCTGCAGACCTCAAGGGACATGGATGCTTCGGCCTCGCGCGGGGCCCCCAAGTGGAGGACCTTGGCTTCTCTCCTCAGACTCCTATTTTTTAAAGACTGTGAAATGTTGTCTCCTCTGTTTTTTAAATGATCACGAAACCAAAAAGAGAGTGCTTGTTCAGGCTCCAGCCTCGGCCTCCCCAGGACTCCTGGCCTGAATAGAGGGGGAGGGACCGAGGGTCCACTCCTGGGAGAGCCTGGAGCTCAGCACCCCAAGCATGGACTTTTGGGCCGGTGGGGTTGGCTTCCCTTGTGTGATGGACAGAGGCCTGGTGTCTGGACTAGAGGGGCAGGGGTAGTATGCGCCAGGCAGATCCTCTGGACATGTAATCCACGTCAGACACTACATGATGAATGAATCAAGGCCAATAATAAAGATGTTTCCTACCTGCTTGGCCTCCCATCATTTTTGTGAGGGGAAGGTAGAATGGGGGGCACCCCACCATGGCTACCCACTCCCAGCCATCTGGAACACCCACAACCTAGCAACAGCCCTACTTGCTGTTTTTGTTGGACAGTTTTGTGGGGAAGCAGCTAGGGGCAGGGAGGGGGTCCTGTGGTCAGCTAGTGAGTCCGTAGGAGTTGAGTCCTGCAGATAGTTCAGGCTCAGGTTCGGGCTCTGGCCTGTGAAGGTGGGCCTCACAGATTCACACAGGGCCTGGACCAAACACCTTATTGTTTCCTTTGGTCAGCCCTTAACCATGGTGTCTGGGCCCCGGTGTCCTTGGGAGAAACATTTGGGGTAATTTCACCACATGATCTCAGCCCAGACAGAGCCCTCCCTCTCAGCCCAGACAGAGCCCTCCCTCCCCTGGCTACAGCAATTGGTTCAGGGAGGGCGTGTGGCCCAGAGATGGCCACTGAGATTTGATGGTGGGATTAGGAAATAGGCCGTAATTGAAAGAGCCAAAAGAGGAAGACCAACTTCCCAGGATGCCTTTGGAGCCCCTGGATCAAGCCGTATCTGAAACCTTTAGGTGCTTCAGTTTCATGATCCCAGATTTACCCTTTTGTGCCCGAGGCTGAGTTTGGTTTCTTCTCACATGTAACTAAAAAAACTCTTGTTTCAGAGATTGACATCTGGAAGGTGGACTTAAGTTGATGTGGGGTGATGGCACCAGGGACCTTGCCATCCTGGCCTCAGAGGCTTGGGGCCCAGCTCTGTGGTGGGAAAGGCGCCTGTGGGGCTGACTGTCAGGACTGTGGCTCTAGAGGGTGGGCAGAAAGAGCGTGGATGGTGGGGGCAGGCCAGGAAGACAAGCCCTCCATCAAAGATGCCCCTTTGAAAACGGGGAAGAACTCAGGTCTTGCTCCGCAGGCTGGGCCCGTGCTCAGCTCTTAAACCTCCTTCAAAACGCTCCCCATGAGCACCCAGCCTCCTTCATGTCCATCCTGGAAGAGGCCTGAGTGGGAAGACGGGGTGTTTGAATCCATTTCCTGGGGGATGAATGGGGGTCTTGTGGGTATGCTTTGCCCCCAGAGGGGACTGAAGTAGGAGTGGGATGGAGAGGACCCGGGGCTCCCACTGGAGGGTGGACTGTTTCTGCCCGGGGTCCGCGTCTTCCACGATGCCCTGCAGGTAAGCAAACGTGTGCCCCCTGCAACTGGGCTGGACGGCGATGACCTATGAGGTGCACAGGACATCTGAGAGCTGAGCGAGACCATTCTGTCTGTCCTGCTGTCCAGTCCCCAGGCCAGAAACGTGGATGTCTGTCTAGGCCTGACTGCAGAACTACAAAACCCGACGCATACGGCCGTCCTCGCAAGAAGACCTCCTGAGGTCCTGTGGTTGAGACTGCCATCCGGCCCTCTGTCACTGCTCTCTCACTGGGCCCAGGCCATCTTCCCTGAGGAGACAGGCCCCGTGGGGACGGGTCCTGGGACAGGACTCTGGGATTTGGTGGCTGACACTGCTTTCCCTGCCTGCAGTATGCCTCTCTGACGGTCCCCATCCCCTGGGGCTCCCCTGGGAGGCAAAGTCAGACGGGGGCGCCTGGGGGGCTCAGACAGTTAAGCGGCTGCCTTCGGCTCAGGCCATGGTCCCGGGGTCCTGGGATCGAGCCCCACATCGGGCTCTGCGCTCCGCAAGGAGTCTGCTTCCCTCTCTCTCTCCCTCTGCCCCTCCCCCCATGTTCTCTCTCACACTCTTTCAAATAAATAAAATCTTTTTTTTAAAGATTTTATTATTTATTTGACAGAGAGAGACACAGCGAGAGAGGGAACACAAGCAGGGGGAGCGGGGGAGGGAGAAGCAGGCCTCCCGCGGAGCAGGGAGCCCGATGCGGGGCTCGATCCCAGGACCCCGGGACCATGGCCTGAGCCGAAGGCAGACGCTTAACAACTGAGCCCCCCAGGCGCCCCTCCCTCCCTCGGGCCTGGCATGGGGTGGGCACCATGGGACTCTCCCCCAGAGCCAGGCACAAGCTGCGCTCATACTCTGCCTGGCATCAATCGATGCTGGGCCTGCAGTGCCCTGGGAGAGGTGGAGAGTTTTAAGGGCTCACGCATCTGGGTTGGCATCAGGGACTCCAGGTCCCCGGCATTCTGCCACATGAATATTGTAGGATGCCCGTTAACCGGTTAAGACTGAGGAGGGTCCTCTGCCAGCCCTGCCTCTGTTACTGGAAATTTTTTTAAAAAGATTTAAGTATTTTATTTTTTAAAGATTTTATTTATTTATTTGGGAGAGTCGGAGATAGCAACAGAGAGATGACTGGGGAGAGGGAGAAGCAGGCTCCCCACCGAGCAGGGAGCCCAACCTGGGGCTCGATCCCAGGACCCTGGGATCATGACCTGAGCCGAAGGCAGATACTTAACCGACTGAGCCACCCAGGCGCCCTTATTTATTTTAGAGAAAGGGAGAGAGAGCAGGGAGAGGGGCAGAGGGAGCAGCAGACTCCCCACTGAGCCCGGTGCCCGACGCAGGGCTCGATCACATGACCCCTGAGACCACGACCTGTGCTGAAATCCGACGATGCTCAACCAACTAAGCCACTCAGGTGCCCCAGTTACTGAAAATTTTTGGCTCCTGGAGCTCCCCCAGCCCAAGCCTGGCTGAGCAGTAATGCTGGACGTCAGCCCCTCAGCTTCCCACCAGGCGGCCACGTGAGGCTCTGGGTGGAGAGGGAACCCTCTGGACAGACGAGTTCACACCCTGCTTGGGTAAGTCCCTTTCCCGGAACCTCGATTTTTAACTCTGGAAAATGGAAGAACAAGTTTTCGGTGACAGCTGAGTGAGCTCAGGAGCGTTAAGCAGCTGTACAAAGTAGGCATTTCATAGACGTTTATTACACTGAGATAGAGACTTAGGCAAGACCTGCTTCCAGGGGATGGACTGAGATCTGGGCTCAGAGCCGGTGGTCCCTGAGGAGGTTCTGGGACGGCTTCCCGGAGGAGGAAGGCACCCTCAGGGCTGGGTCTCAGAGGCTGAGGCATTCGCCAAAACTACCCCAGGAGGGTGTAAAAGCAGGAGCTAAAGCCGGGAGGTAGGAGGAGAGGCGAGGGCAGGTGGGACCGCCACCTCAATGGGTCCCTCTGCCTGTCTGCCAGGGCACTCAGAAGTACACAGAGCCCTCGAAATCTCCTTGCTCATCGAACTTCTGGATCTGCATCTTGAGGTGCCTCAGTTTGCCCTTCAGGTAGTGGCAGCGAGCCTGCTTGTCCAGGAAGCTGGGGTCCTGGGCAGGGCAAGACCCAGGAAAGTCCTTGTGGTACTCTGGTCTTTGGCCCTCCGCGGCTCAACCCTTTGCCCCTTTCTCTCTGGGCCTCAGTTTTCTTTCCATGGAACTGGGCACACTGAGCCTCATGGGAGGGTCAGGGGTGCAAAGGCCAGCCGGTGGGACTCAGGGGACATGACTCACCGTCTGCTTCTTCTCAAATTCCCTCCAGACACGGGCGGCAACTTGGGCTTCCTTCTGCAAGTGGAGAAGGGTGTGGGGGGCTCAGAGGATGCTGAACCCAAGGAGGCATGGGGAAACTGAGGCTCAGATAGACAAAGTGACCTATCTCGTGAGGACTTCAAGGGCTGACCTTGACCCCTAGGTTGTGATGCCCACCCAGCCGAGAGGAGGAAGGGGCCCAGAGACCTGGACTCAGAGGGGGGTCCCAGAGGCCAGGGTCCACTACCTGGAAGGGCTGTGGGGCAGGGGTTTCTGCTGGGGCTGACCTGGCTTCGCGGCCTGGGCAGTGAGGTCAGCAAGGTCTCCAGCTGCTGGAGCTTTGCCAGTGCAGAGCCCACCTCCTGCTGGAGCTCCACGAACTCTGTGTACTGGTCCTGGAACACCGCAGCATAGCCGCTCCGTTCCCTCTCACTGCTCACTTGTGGGTACTTACTGCGGGGTTAAAGTGGAGCAGAGTGTGAATGGAAAGAACTCGTCCCTTTCCCCCAATCAGTTTAATTTGTTCTTCTTTGCCCATGTGAGACTCCCTGCCCCAAAAGCCCCTTTTCTCGTTTTACTATTTAGTAAACTCCTATTCATTTGTCAAAGCCCCGTCCTCAGTGCCCCTTCCCTGTTCCCAGGCATCAGGAACAACGTGGGGGGGGGGGTCACTCACAGCTCATAGTCGGGCACTGGGTGGGCCCTTGGCATATGCCCCCTGGGGATGGCTTCAATAGGCTTCCTGGTGCTCAAGAGGGCCCGGGATGGCAGCTCATCCTCAAATACAATCTTCTTGGGCCTTGCCCTGTGCGCTCCTGGTTGACGCTCGCACAGAGCGCGGGGGGCGCTGGTTTCCGGGCCTGGAGGCACCAACCGCTGCGGGAGCCGCAGGAATCATGGTTTGGAGTTAACCAGGGTTATGGGGAAGGCAGGATCCCTCGAACTGGGCGGAATGATCTTTTGCCTAGGCTCGGCCTGGGGACCCTCCTCCCGTTCGGACTCACCGGGGGCCCAGGGCCGGGCGGGCGGGTCTGCAGGTCCCCCCGGTAGCCGCGGGTCTTTGAGGACTCCCGGGTGGGCATCGGCCTCAGGGAGGCGCCGCTCGGGCGTCCCCGGGGCGGCGGGCGGGTCCTGCGGGGGGCGCCGTGGTCCCCGCCTGGCGGGGGCGGTCGGCGGGCCGCCTGTGGGCACCAGAGAAAGGTGCGCCGGGAGGCGGGGAAGCCCGGAGGGCCCACCAGGAGGCGGAGCCCGGAGCGGCCAACTCTCCACCGACGGGCGAAGGCGCTAGCTCCGCAGCTATTTGCATAGACGCACTCCATTGGCTCCCAGAGCAGCCCGCCCCTGGCTGCGTAACCCGGAAAGGCGCGACGCCCGTGACGCCACCGCGTAACCTGGGTGGGCCCGCCTCCAGTTAACCCCCGCGCTGCTGCAGCCTCGCCTGCTACGGCGCGTGAAGCCCACGGACACCGCCCCCGAGAAGTCCCCCGGGACCTCTGCCCCAGCTGCGGGCCGCACGGACCGCTCCGGTCCGGGGCTACCTGTCCCAGCGTCCGGGTCTCCGAGCCTGGGTCCGCTGCCGGAGAGGCGCCTAAGTCTGGGCTGTGCATTAACCTCAAAGGCTGGCTCCAACTGGCGGGGTCGCTCCACAGGGCGGGGCGGGGCCTAGAGAGATTGGGCGGGGTTGGCGGTGAGGGGGCGGGACCCAGCGTTAAGGGAAGTGGGTCCACTTTTGAAGCGCAGCAGGTTCAAGTCCAACAGAGACCGGACGTGTATTTTGGGTGTTTGGAGCTGGTGACTCACCTTCTCTGACCCTCGGGGTTTTTTGGCCTGAAAAACCGGTGGTTGTGGCACACTTGTATTTATTTATTTACTCAGCAATTAAATTTTAAAAATATTTCTTTAATCACTAGATTATTATACTCTGAGCAGCAGTGTGAGAAATACTGGTTTCCCCACAACTTCTGTAACTCCAGTGCTATCACGGTTTCCCAGAAGTGTATCTTAAAAGTTTTAAGTCTTGACTAACCTCCTGAGAGAAAAAGTTCAGAAATGATTTGTCTTTCTTTTCCTGCACATTTTTTTTCTTGTTGATTTTTGGGAGCTCTTTGTATACCAAGGATGTAGTTTAAACAAGTAGTGTATCTTCTTCTACTATTATAGGTGAGATCGTCCAATACATTTTGCAGGCTTCCCCCCCCACCCCATGTAGGAAACTAAATTAAATCCCTTGCTGTTTTACTGGATTCTCTGGTTGAAATCGCTTTTTTTTTAGTTAATTTGGGTTTTTCTAGTCATATCATCTGCAAATAACTTTGCCCTTTTTTCTCATTTCTCAGTCGAATCTCTTCTTTCTTGTTTAGTTGAATTGACCAGCACTTCCAGACAATGTTAAATCTTCGGGGGAGTTGGGTGGACTGTGGACATTCCCCTCCACCTCCCTCTCTTTGATGGCAGAATTGCCAGTATTTGCTCATTAAATTCAATGCTCCTTGGCTTGAGATTTTGCAGTTAAATGAGGAAAATATCTATCTTTGCTAATTTTTTATTGAGACGTTGAGCAATGGATACTGAACAGTACAATGTACCATTTCACCCTATGATTGCGTTTCCTGATGCATTAATGTGGCTATTAACAAACTCCTATTGAACCATCTCTGCATCTTAGGCGTGAACCTTCTTAAGATCTACTTTTTTTTTTCCTTCAAAGATTTTAAGTAATCTCTACACCCAAAGTGGGGCTTGAATTTACAACCCTGAGATTAAGAGTTGCATGCTTGGGGCGCCTGGGTGGCTCAGTCATTAAGCGTCTGCCTTGGGCTCAGGTCATGATCCCAGGGTCCTGGGATCGAGCCCCGCATCGGGCTCCCTGCTCCGCGGGAAGGCTGCTTCTCCCTCTCCCACTGCCCCTGCTTGTGTTCCCTCTGTCACTGTGTCTCTGTCAAATAAATAAATAGAATCTTAAAAAAAAAAAGTTGCGTGCTCTACTGACTGAGCCAGCCAGGTGCCCCTCAAGATGTATTTTTTAAAAAGTTGCCATTAGAGCTCATAAAAAGCTTTACTTGGTGTTTTTACACCTATGTTGATGGGGGTCCATTAGGGCACTTCCATGCCTGTCCCCATAGTGCCCACTACACTCCCATGGGTCTGGGACAAACACCCTTGTGCACCTGTCACTTGCCCACAGCCTCCCTCACTGAGCTCCCTTGATCACCCCCTTCACAGGCTTTGCCTTCAACGTCTGGGGTGAGAGCAGAGCCCAGGACCAATGGTTCTCCTGGGACTCCCACTCTATAACCCCTTCCAGGGTCCCTACTCAGGAGGGAGTAGTGCCCCCCCCCCCCCCCCCCCCCCCAGTTCTCATCTGAAATGATCAGGCTGTGACCTTGGCAGGGCAGAGTTTCCACAAACCCTCATGTGTTTGTTGAATGACTTGGTGAAGCCTCTAGTTTCCGGAGAGCTCAGGTTGTGGCTGGACTAAGTGCTATCTCTGAACTATCATCTTCAGTCTCAAGGAAGGCTCAGCCCTGATGCTCCCTCCTCCAGGCTGACCTCCAGATATAGCCCCATTTCTCCCCCACCCTCCAGCCTCACCCCAACCGCACAGGGCTGAAGGCACCGTGTTTGGCTCTGCCTCTTCCAGCCTGGGGGCTCCTGCGGCTTCTTGTGGCCTGGCCTTTTCCGGTATGGGGTGGGTACCAGGGGGGAACCAAAGGGGGAGTTCACTGGGTCACCACCCCTCCCAGACTGACCTTCCTCTCCTGCTCATGCACTTTCTGTGGCTCTCAGGAACCTCCAAAGACCCTCCCATATTGTTGCCCAGCCCAAAGGGCAGCCCTGGACATGGGTGGAGGGCAGACAGAGGGCAGACAGGGTGGGCCAAGACAGGTCTTTATTTGAGTTTGGGCATGATGCGGATGAAGAGGATCATGCTGATGAAGATGAAGCAGACGATGATAAGCATGGCCCAGAGCAGCCAGTTGACTGACTTCTGTGTGTGCTGCTCCAGCCGCTCGGATTCTGTCTTCAGCTTCTCCAGGTTCTGGTCAGCCATCTTGAGGGAGTGTGACAGGGTCTGTGGGTGAGGTAGGGAGAGTGTCAACCCGGCTGCGGCCAAGTGTGGCCTCTCCCCGCCACCTGGGGGCAAGTCTGCTCCTCTAGGTCTTTGCTGATACTGTCCCCTCTCTTGGGAATTCCGTTTGTGCCTACTATCAAACTTCTATTGTCCAACAAAGCCCTGGCCACAATGCCCTTCTGCTGGGAAGCCTTCTCTGATGTCCCAGGGCAGAGGTTGGAAAGTTCCCACAGTCCTCACACCTGGTTGTCCTTCTTAATGACGCTCTGGGCGGCCAGTGTGTTCGTCTTGAGGCTCCGGGCCAGGCCTAGCATCTCCTCCGCGAGCTTCTCCTGGAGGTTCTGATGTCGCTGCAGGACGAGGTCCAGCTCGGCTGCCGACTGTTTCTCATCCCCCGGTCTGGGCCCCGTCACCCCACTGACCTCATACATGGGTGGACAAGTAGGCATGAGATGGGGCCGGGGAGCGGAAGAAAGCAACATGTTCCCAAGGAACCCAGAGGTTATGGCTCCAGCCACTGCCCTGCTTGGTGCTCCGTTTCCCCTTTTTTACTTTGGCTTTTAGGAAGAGCATCCCCAGAAGTGGCTTCTGATCAGTGCTTTAGATGCTTGTGGAGGCCCTCGTGGTTTGGTGCTTCAGTGGCCCAAGGTTCGTTCAACCGCCCGCCCTCCTCACCCCCCAGGGCCACCCAAGGGCTGAAGACACTCACGTTCTCTTCCTCACATCCAGCTGGGGCTCTGGAAGCGAAAAAGCCAAGCAGGAAGAAGGAAAGGATTGGTTTCCTGTTTTCCGGCTTCCTGATCATTGCCTATGATGTGTCTGCTATTCATAATGTCATTGCCTATCTAGCTGGCTGCCCAGTGAGCTCCTGATCATGCTTCAAAGCCCTAACTCAAAAGCCCTCTCTTTTAAGAAGTTTTCCTAACCCCTATCTGGGCTCCCCGAGGCCCCACGTCCCTTCTGCTGGCCTAAACCTGGCCCCGTGGCCTGGGAGTTTCCAGCTTTATTTCCTCTGGGAGCCAGCTCCTCTGTGGCACCCCCATCAGGCATAACTAGGTGACACCCCTGGGGCTATGCTCCCTGGGCTGTGGAACACCCTGGGGGAGCCAGGTAAAGGATGTGAGGCAGCTCGACAGTTAAGCCTCAAGTCCTGTTTCATTCAGGGCGACTCACCTCCAGCAGAGTCCTGTGGGAAAAAGAGAGATGCATGAAGTCACCTATCTGTCCTGCCTCCCCCCCCCCAAACTGTCCTTTCTGCTCTCAGAATCCCCCCCCACACACACTCATTCAGGGACTAGGGCAAGTCCCATGACCTCTGGGCCTCAGTTTCTTCGTTTTTCGAAGGGTTTACCTGATCCACATAAAATGTTCAAAAACACACTTGCCGTCCCATTTTACAGATGGAAAAACTTGTCCATTTGTGGCAAGATGAGACAACAGTCATCTGTCTGTGGCAAACCATCTATCTGTCGCTCTGGACCTTAACTAGGTAAGTACCAATTTTGCCTTGGACCAAACTCCTATACGTCTAGCAAAGTCCTGGCTCCGCCTTTCTGTTGGGAAGCCGACTGATGGCCCAGGTCAGAGGCTGTTGGGTCCCCTTGGGTCCCTGCACCCGCCAGCATTTGTTCTGGCCATACCCAGGCACGGAACTGTCCCTGACCAAAGGGTTCCCAAGGACCAGGGAGGAAGCCCTACCGTGCCTAGCAGCTCACTCCTCATTTCGCTGGTGTACCGAGCCCGCGACTGCAGATGCACCGTCTTGGTGGCAGGCACCCGCTCCCTGGCTGTGGTTGGTACACGGCCAGGGGCCAGAAACTGGTTGGCTAGGGCCTTCTCGGAGGCGGAGGTCTGCCGAAGAGGGAAAAGGGGTCACCAGAGGGGCAGGTCCTGGGCAGGTGAGCGTGATGAGGGCTGAGGAAGTAGAGCAGGCCGGCTCACCAGCTTCTCTGCCTGCAGCATCCCCTTCAGGAAATCGACCTTGCGGGAATATTCATTGATCACCTCGGAGGCTGGTTTGCTGGAAGGCGAGAAGAGGAAAAAGAAAACCTGCCCACTGTCCCCAGTTCCGGGAGGGGTCTCGGGAGGGGTCTCAGCAGCGGTCTGGAACCCAGGGATTCCCCAACAGGGACCGGCCCTGGCCCCCGACTCCCATCCCAGATTTGAAGCCCCTGTGGCCGCCTGCACTCACCTTGCCTGGGCTTTTAGGGCCTGCAGCATGTCCTCGAGGGCTCCCACGTACTGGGGAGGAAAAGTGGGGGTGTAAGCCTGGTCTGCCACACCCTCCCACTCCTCCCTGTCCTGCTCAAAGTGGGGGTGGGGGTGAGGGCTGGGGGCGGGAGGGCCACTAAGGGGGCGGGGCCAAGACGCGGGCTGGGCCGAAAGGGGAGGAGCCACGTGTCAGGGAGGCGGGGCTAGCTGACCTATAGGGAATGGGGCGGGAGCTACAGGTGGACGTGGCGGAGCCGGCCGGAAGGGGCGTGGCCAGGGCGGCTGTGGGGACTGGGGCGTAGGGCCCGGTGGCCGCTAGCTGCGGGGGCCGCCGTCCGGGCGTCGGGCTCTGCTTGACAGTAAAGATTTCCTTCACCTTCTCCAGACGCCACTCGTCCGGGTCCCGCTTCTCCGCTGCCATCGCCTCGCAGCGGCACAGCAACCGCACCAGGTTCAGCTCCAGCCTCGACGCTGCCATCACCCTTCGGCGGTACGCTGCCCCTTCCGCCGGCGCCATCTTGGAGAAGGGCGGAAGTGCTCTCATTTGGGCTTCTTCCGGGCGCGTCCACCACTCGTTGGCGGTTGCGTCTTTGGGGCGGAACTAATGTATTGTTTCAAGGAGAGGCATTTTCCTGTCTGTGTTTACTCAGGGCTAAATCGCGTTTTCCCTTCTCAAGCGTCTTAACCCTTCCGGAAAGGTTAAAAGGACCGGTCCTTCGATGTCAGTCCCATGTGCAGTACGTCCTCTGCTTATTCCTTATCTCCTGCTCAAAATTCCGCCCCCACGCCCACTTCTGTTTGGGTTCTTCCCACGCTGAGCTCTTCCGTATGCAGGCAGCCTTCCCCGGTTCTTCCCAGGGTACGGGCCTGGGACTAAGGTATCCAAGGCTTAGGGGCCCACCGAAGTTTGTGGTTATGAGCTTCCGGGTCTGATTCTGACTCCACCCCCCGCAGTGGCCTTGAGGAAGTTTAACTTTTCGGGCCTGGTTCCTCCTTTGGAAAAGGGGTGGTGTGACAAAGCCTGCCTGGGCGGGGGGGGGGGGGGATATTAGCTAGCTCTGGGGGTGAGAGGTGGGGCAGGGTCACCGCTAACGCCCAGACTCCCATGGAGAGAGCCCCAGTCAAGGCCCATCCTGCGACCTCCCCCCACCCCTAGGCCTGCGGAGGACAGGGTTAAGAATTGGAGCTTCAGAGGGACTGGAGCCTGGCTTGCGGCACTCATCCATCTTCCCACCCCTCACGTCACCTGCGTCCCGGTCACACGTGGGCCTGGTGTCCTCGCAAAATACTATGTAGGAGACTAAACCCAGGGTGGATGAAGGGGGCCACTGGAGGCAGATGGGGCAGGCTCTGAATCCCAGCCCTACCCCATCCCAAACGTGTGGCCTCAGACAAGCCTCCCAACTCCCTCATGTGCCGTCTGGACTAGGGTTCTTCACTGCTCCCCCCACCCCGGCCCCATGGGCCCCGCCTGCCAGCAGGTTCCCACAGCTGCCCATCTGGTTGCAGCCTGGGAGCTGGGCTGAGAGAGGATAGTGGGGGGGGGGGGTGGCTTCCGGTTCCGTTGGGCCCACCAGGGACTGATCCTCTCAGAGGGAGACGGCCTTGTAGCTGGTATTTAAGCCCTCCTCGGGGAGAGGCTGGGTGCTAAAACAGGGCAATGGAAGGCAGCTTCCAGGACAACAGGCTCTTTGGCAACCCCCTCCCCATTTCCAGATCAATAAACAAGCACCTCCAGCAAGTGCACCACTCTAGTGTGAGAAGCACATGTGAAATTCCAACAACAATTGGCTGGAGGATCAGGGCGGGTCCTCCCAGACAAGGGGCACAGCCCCTCGCTCTGCACCCGTCTTGGCTGAGGCCACAGGGTGGACCCCCACCTGCTAGCCCCCTGCTTCTCCAATGAACTCCAAACCCAGCGTGAGCAGGAACTGCAAGCAAACACCTTTCAGGCACTTTTTATTTTGCACGGCTTGTGGGGCACCTGGGGCACCTCCCGTCCCAGACCTGTGGCCGTGTGTCTGAGGAGTGAGCCAAGCCTGAGAGAGGGGTAGCCCAACTCCGGAGATCCCCAAGCTGTCACTGTCGACCAGCAGGAATGTCCAACCCCAGGCCTTGCCCTCCCTGCCTGTGAGTGGTCCTGAGTCTCGGCTCCTGTTGGCCACACGGAGCGGGCAGTATGCTGAGGGTGGCCTCCTCTGGCCTCCCGAGTCTGGGGCATGGCGGACAGAAGAGTGATGGCCACATTCAAGTCTCCCTGGGATGTGAGGTCTGTGGTGCTGCAGGTGGAGGCTGCCGACCACCTTGTGCCCTGACTCCAGCCACCAGCCTTGATTCCCAGAGAGGCTCCAACATTCCTTCAGATGCAGGCCAACTGGGCCAGAGTATGCGTCCGAGACACACCTGGGGCAGTCGGGGGCCCCAAGGGTCCAAATCCCGTGTGCAAGGCCCCGGTCCTCAGACTGTGGGCCCCAGGCCGTCCTCATTGTGGGTCTGAGCCCCTGACATGCGGTGGCCGTGCAGGCTTTGCTCTGAAGACTCAAGTCCGGGTTATAAGGGAGATGCAGGGCGTTAATATAAAAGTTTGTACATACACGTATAAAAAACAATTTGGTCTCTCGTTAAGGCTGTTACAGTTTAAAGTTATGTAAACCACGCACAAAGAAACAGTTACCATATAAAACAAAAAGGGAGGTGGGAGACGCGAGATGCCAGGCCGCCCACCATGATTTGGTGCTCTGGGTGGGCGCATCTACGTGGTGTGGGGGCTCAGCAAGGGCGGCCGGGCCTTGGCTGGCCTCTCCCTGCTTGGACTCTGCACTTGGGGCTGGTGCCCACCTCACATTGTCTTGGAGCTTTTCATTCGGGATCCTTCTCAGCCAAATGCTGGCTCTGCAGCTCAGTGCCCAGCTCTGGCACGGGCTGGTCCTCAGACTCGTGGGGACTCGGCACTGCGGCCCTCAGCCATTGGCCTGGCCCGAGGTGGGGGGCA
Source organism: Zalophus californianus (assembly GCF_009762305.2). Classification (NCBI taxonomy): domain Eukaryota; kingdom Metazoa; phylum Chordata; class Mammalia; order Carnivora; family Otariidae; genus Zalophus; species Zalophus californianus. The sequence goes on along the minus strand of NC_045595.1, from coordinate 12,982,547 downwards.
GGCAGTAGGTCGGGGGGTCGGAGTACCTCCGCTTGGCCCCCGGAGGCCGGCCGCCCTCGTCCAGGGGCTCCTGCGTGCCCTGCACGGGCAGGTGAGCACTGGGTGTGACATACACAGAGTGTACCTGGTCCGGGCGGCGGGCAGGTGGCTCTCGGCGCCTCACTGGGGCAGCGGCCTCCAGGGCACCCGGTGCCCGGCCGGGGAGGTGGGAGGGCAGGCCGGGCGGGAGCTTGATGTTGGCTGTGGGCATGATGGGGGTCCGCCGGGGGGTCTTCACTCTGACCGTCACGAAGGACGACGGCCTTCGTCGTGGAGGGGCGGCTGCCACGGGGAGGGGGCTCAGGGTGGGCGCGCCGGGGCTGGGGAGAACAGGCGCGGGGGGCCCTTTTGAGAGACAGACGGCAGGGTTACTGCAGCTTCGGGGCCAGTAGATGGACCCTTGCCCCAGGGCCTGCCGGTGGTGGAGGACACGGGAAGGAGAAAAGCAGACGCTGCCTTAATACTGACCTTCTGAGGCCCCCCGCCCGGCCCGCTCTTCCAACAGGCTCTCAGTGCTGGCCGACGTTTCTGAGTCCAGGTTTTCCTCGTCGGAGCCCCGAGGGTCCAGCTCCGGCAGCCGGTAGGTGATGTCCTCCCTGGGGGCGGGGGGAGGGGGTTGTGGTGTCCAAGGCTGTTCCCAAGGTAAAAGACCACCCAACAAGAGTGCCAGGCCAGCAGGGTACAGAACAGGCCTTCCTGGTCCTGGATGGGAGTCCCTGCCCTCAGCACCCCCAGCACCCATCCCCGAATCACACCTGGCCCAGAGACACTCCGGGGAGGATGGTGTCAGGCTGCTGAGGGAAGCCATCCACCTGGCCCTATACTGAGCTAGTGGCAGGCTCCTGCCTCAGGGCCTTTGCAAGTGTTGGTCCCTCTGCCCGAGTGCTCTACCCTGTTCCTAAGACGACGGAGGCCAAGTGGCCCAGATCACACCTGTCCTCCTGGTATAATTTTTTTAAAAAAATTTATTTGACAGAGAGACCACAGGCAGAGGGAGCGGCAGGCTCCCCACGGAGCAGAGAGCCCCATGCGGGACTCGGGCCCAGGACCCTGGGATCATGCCCTGAGCCAAAGGCAGCCGCTTAACCGACTGAGCCACCCAGTCGCCCCCGGTCCTGGCATAATGTTAGTGGCATCCCTACACACTCACGTCTTGACCGGGTGACAGATTAATTGGTCACACTAGCTAAAACCAACTTGAAGACCAAGTTTGGGCATTACCCCTCTGCTGCCCCTTCTTTCCCTGTGGACACCATGGCTCGTGGGGGCCGAGCGGGGGCTTAAACAGAGCCCTAGGCTGCCTTTGAGGATAGCAGCCCCCCAGGAGGTAGGTAGCGGACGACGGGAATGGGCCCAGCCTGTCAGCCTCCTCTAACAGCCGGGTCTGCTATGCGGAGGGGCCTGGGGCTAGGGGCCGGATGGCAGAGCCGCGGGCAGAAAGGGGACAGAGACACTTGCTTCTCCTCCTTGATGGACTGGATCCGCTCAATGAGGATCTCCTTCTCACGGTCCTCGTCGCCGCTGGGGACTTCCTCTTCTGGAAGCGCCCCCAGCTCCTCCGGGCCACTGGCACTGCTCGCCCGGGCCTTGGGGCTCTTGTTCTACGACAGAGAAGCGGCAGGTGTGGCTGGCCCCTCTGGGAGGGGGAGGGGGGGGGCTCGTGCTCCCGGGAGGGGAGAGGGTGCTGTGAACAGCTCGGGGAGATCAGGTTAGTTCTGATGTGGAAGGGTGGGCTTAGTGAGGCTGCTCCAGGGATCATGTGGGGACCGAGTGGCTGGTGCTTGGCTGATTAGTCATCCTCAGTGCAGGTGGTCAGCAGGCAGTGGGCCTCCCCCAGCATGCACTTCTAGAAGGGTTAGGACATGCTCAGTCTATCCTATGAGACCACGGGCACAAGGGGAACCCAGCATGCACTGCACCGGAGACATGCAGGGCGGCCCGCGGAACGTGTACATACCAGGACCCCCTCATAGGGAGCTGAAAACCCCAGTTTGAGAGGCCATGGCTGGGGAAGAGACGAACAGAGGGTGACCACACAGGGGCCATGACCACCACACGGGCACAAGTCACGGGCACCGAGCCACATCGGACTGCGGGGGCAAGGACAGCGTCCTCCTGTGGGAGCCCAGGACCTGCCCCCCTCAGTCCCCACCCTCACTGTGGGGCCACTTCTGCGGTAGGGACTTTTCCCTGTAGAAGCGGCAGAAGGATGACCTGAACCATCACCGAGTGGATGACAGGTCCCATGCTGCCCTTCGAGGGGCAGTCGGCATGAGGCTGAGCGAGGAAGGTGGTCACTTAGCCAACGTGGGGGAACTGGCCCTCAACCACGCGCCCTTGGCTTGTGGCCAAGGGCATGCAAGGGCCCCCGCCGCCCCCAAGCCCTGCCCACCGGCCATTGCCACCCCGCCTGCTCACAGTGTTTTGTCGCAGGAGGGAGAGCCTGCGGAAGGCAATGCTCTCCGCAGCTTCCAGCTGGTTGATCTCCTCCATCTTCACCTTGTACTTCCTCATCTGTTCCTTGATGAGCATCTCCACGCAGCTGTGGAGAAGGTGACCCAGTGACTGCCCGCAGGATGGCCAGCATCAGGGCCTGGCGTCCAGAGGGCACTGGCCGGAGACTGGGGCCCAGGGGCCGAGATGGAGAGCCCGGGACCAGGCAGGGCCACAGACGCAGCTGTGGGCTGTGGCTCCCATCTCTGTGGCAGCGTGCTGTGTGACCTCGTGAGGCTCACTCCACCTTTCTGAGCCTGAGGCCCCGTCTCCACAAGCCTCCCGGTTTGAAGGAGGAAGCACAGCACCGTGGACCAAAGTGAGCCAGCCCGTCACAGTCCCCCTGCAGGGTGGGGACTGCCCCGCCGCACACGGAAGCCTAGGGGCCCACAGGAGCACCGTGAGTAGTTAAGTGTGGGGGGCAGGCCCCTCAGCCCCGACAGAGAGGCAGTCACAACTCAGGGTTTTCCATCGTCACAACCACATAAGAAAAAAGGGAGCAAAGAAAGTGCCGGAAGAGGCTGGAAGAAAATCTGTCAACACCACGTGGCTACGCGGGTGTGTCAGAGCCACACAAGAAACCACCTAGGGTGACAGGTTCTTATTTTTACAGCTTGAAGCCTAAACAGTGCCTCTTAGTCCCTGACGTCTGACGACTTCCGAGCTCATTTGAAAAACCCTGAAAACTTCTGAAGGTGGCGCAGGGGGCAGAAGAGACCCCCAGACAGCTGCTGCTTTCCTGACATTTTTTGCTGCTACCAGAGACCAAGGACGTCAGGATGCTGGGCGCCCCCCCGTCTGCCCCTCGCCTTGCAAGTGGAGAGAGGTTTCTCCTTTCCTCTGCGTTCTTCAGCCTCAAAAGCACTTGGCAGGGATGCCCTAGCTGCTGGAGGAGACGTAATGCGGGGGGGCGGGGCGGGGGCTGGCGCCCAGCACTTACGTGGTGACCTTGAGGACGTCCTTCATGCTGGTCAGCGGGTCTGAGTTGTCGGGGCAGCGCAGAAGGCAGGGTGCGAAGATGATGGCCAGGGCGCTGGGAGACATGCGGTTCACGTCCTCAAGCAGGGCCACCCTGTGTGGGGAGCGGCAGTTAGGGCGGCCAGGGAGACCCCGGATCTGAGGCCCGAGCCCTGCGGTTGCTTCGGGGAAGGGGCCTGGAGGTGGGACAGGGGCGGAGCCACCAGAGAAGGCCGGCCCGGGGCACACCGTGGAGGGGCTCTTGATGGGGACCCCCCCCCCCACCAACAGAAAGCAGGCGGCAGGCACTTGCTTGACAAGGTGGAAGATGAGCCGCTCCAGCGAGTTGTGGTTGGCCTCAGGCAGGTGCTCCAGGACGGCGTAGATGGCGCCCAGCTGCTCCTGCTTCTCTGGCAGCTCTGGGGGGGCCCGGGGCATCAGCTCCCTGTAGGCCTGGCCCTGACACGTCCCCGGGGGCGGGGGGGGGGGGGCAGGGCTGGGACGGGTGTGTGGCAAGGTGCAGGGCCGTGGAGGGGTGCACCCGCGCCAGGCCAGCCACTCGGAGCCCTGGTTCCTCCGCCGCGCCTCCCCGCCCAGCCGCCGTGAGCACGCGTGGTGCCAGCCCCGACCGTGGCCGCCCGCCTGCCCTCGCTGCTGCTGCAGTGGGACTCACCCACGGCTCGGAGGAAGTCGCCGTACTGGGCGAAGGTCATGAGGGGCTCAGGCAGCTCTCGAAGCCACTGCTTGAGCACACCGGTGATGGCATGGATGGGGAAGTTCTCCAGCTTGACGGCTGCGGGGTCTGTGGGCAGGCCGGGCGGGGGCTGGTGAGCGCAGGCAGGACCCTCCCCGCCACGTGCCCACCCGCCCCCGACACCCACCTGTCTGCAGTGCCTGTCGCAGCTCCCGTGTGCGGTTGGCAGCGCCTGACTTGCGGTAGAGACCCTCGGTGTACAGGCCGTGCATCTCCACATGTTCCAGAAGCTTCTCCAGCACGATGGGCACGGAGGCCTTGTCACTGGTCAGGCTGTCCACGCACACGCCAAAGTGGCCTGGCTCGGCGCCTGGCTCGCTCTGCAACACCAGAGGTGGGGTTCAGGCCTCTCGTGTGGGCTCCCTCCCTCCTTGCCGGCGGCTGGGGGCGCCCGGCTGGGGAGGTGGGCTTGCTGGCCGCTGGGCTCTCTCAGGCCTGACAGCAGCCACAGCTCCCTCGGGGGAGTTGGTCCTGTTCCTGCTGCAGCCCCAGCACTTGGGACCCGGCCTCCCTTGTGCAGAGCTGGAGGCTTCCCTCCGCCTAGAGGAGGGAGGAGCACGGCTGGGGGGTCTGAGATGCACACATAAGCCCGGCCCTGCCTCGGGGGACCTCAAGGGGCTCTGACAGAACCGGGGGGTGCTCTTCTCTGGACCAGCCCCTCCTGTCGGCTCCCTCCTCCTACCTGACACCCAACCTTGGCCTTGCACCAAGCACACCCTCTCCTCCCCATGGCTTGGGATGGCCTCCCCCAGGTCTTCTGGAAAGTTCCGGGCCCTGGGGGGTGCTCACCTTGCTCCCACATGTGTAGGAACAGTAGGTCTGAATCTTGTGTACACATTTCTTGTGGCAGGTCATCTTGCACACTAGGAGGTCATGGGGGGGGTCACAGATGGTGCATCAAGGGCCCCAGGTTCCCACCAACCGGCTTCTATTTTTTTTTTTTTTTTAAGATTTTATTTATTTATTTGTCAGAGAGAGAGAGCGAGAGCAGGAACACAAGCAGGGGGAGTGGGAGAGGGAGAAGCAGGCTTCCTGCCGAGCAGGGAGCCCGATGCGGGGCTCGATCCCAGGACCCTGGGACCATGACCTGAGCCGAAGGCAGACACTTAACGACTGAGCCACCCAGGCGTCCCTCCACCAACTGGCTTCTAAACGTGAGACATATGAATTTCTACCCCAATTCCCAGGCAAGGAAGCCATGTGGGCAGACGTTCACAGCTGGTGACTGTCAGTGGCCTCAGAGCCTGGCCAATGGGACAGTAGCAGGGGCTTGGGGGGCCATGCTTGAGAGAGAAAGCTAGCTGAGACCAGAAAGGAGGGGGCATCCAGTGTCCTTGTCTCAGGGCGGTGACAAGTGCCCGAGTATTTGCGATGGACACTTGGGGGATACACAGGGACCGAAGAGACAGCACACCCTGGGCAGAAGAGAGACAGGCCTGGCCGATCGTGGCAGGAACACACAACCGCCAGAGACCTGACTGACCGCACCCAGGCCCAGACCCTCCTGCCCACTGGGTGGGCCCGGGCTGCGTCTGTGTCCCAGGGTTCCTCTGGGGCAGACTGGCCTTGCCTGCCACATGGGGGAGGGACTCCGAGGGTCTAGGGAGGTGTTGGCAGATCAGGCAGCAGGAACAGTGTGCACGTAAGCTGGGAGGGAGGACATGGGGTAACCTGTTGGGGTGGGCGTGTGGAGGGCAGGTGGCAGAGGTGGGTGGGGGCCTCAGAGCCGGTTGAGAATCGGCATCTGCCCCAGGGTGGCAGTGGGAAGACTGAGTGGGTGAGGCATGGCCAGGGCAGTGTTCCAGAAAGATCCACCCCGTGGCTCGAGTGGAGGCCCTGGTGCACACTGAGAGGTTGGGGACGTGGTGGGGGAGAAGCGGGTGTCGTGGAGCATCAGGGGGCATGGTGCGAGGGCCAGGAGCACTCACCGCTGCAGAGCAGGGCCTTGTCCATGAGCCAGATGTAGGAGAGGCACTGCTCACACGACTGCGGGATGCTCACCTGGTAGCTGACGAACACGTGCCCATTGTGCTGCTGGACCTGGGGGGCCGTGGGGGAGGGCGCTGAGCAGTCAGGGCAGACCCCCGCCCCCCCACGCTCTCACTGCGAGGCTGCCCAGCCTGAACGCAGCCTGTGGCACCTCAGGGCCGAGGTTCACGTTCACGAGCAGGGATCCCTAGGGCTGGGCGGGAAAACACGCTCCCACACGTGCGTGCGCACAAATACTCACAGCGCGATCCTGCTTCCGCTTCTTCTTCTGAGCTTTGCTCTGCTGTGAGGGAGCACACGGGGGAAGTGTGTGAGGGCCCTGGGAGCACCTCCACCTCCCGCTGCCACCCCCCCCCCCACTGGTGGTCCCTGAAGCGGCACCACCAACCTTGGGCGGCTCGAAGTCGTTCTTGGTGTGCCCGCGGGTGAACTCGTCGAGCAGCGACTGGAAAAGGTTGAGGACCAGGTTGGTGTCCTTTTCCCCTCGCTCGGCCGCCAGGTTGTTCACGACAATCTGGTAGTTCTCCATTAGGTCCTTGTAGCCGACGTGGATCTTCCCGTTCTGCGGGGATGCAGGCGTGACCCTCGTGGGACAGACAGATGGGGGGGGCGCCCTGGAGAGGGCACGGGGGGGGTCCCCCCAGGGGCCCTCCCCGGGGCTGGGGACTGCACGTACAGGGACAGAGTACATGGTTTTGAGGTTGCTCCTGAACTTTTCGGTGGCTTCGATGAATAAGCTCTCGATGGGAGTCTTCTGAGAACGCAGGTCGTTTATCTGGAGAAGGAGAGAGAGATGGCCTGACTCGGAGTTACCTCCGAGGCTTGGCATCTGACCGCTTGCTGCTCTGGTCTGTCCCAGGTCCTTCCCTGGCTCCTCTGTGATCCCAGGGGAAAAAAAAAAAAAATCCAGGCCCCCTGGCTAATCCTGGTCTGTCCAATCCCTTCAGCCCAGGTTTAAACTAAACACCCAACATTTGGGGCTGGGTCACACTAGGGGTGTTGAACAGCACCCCCGGCCCCCACCCACCAGTTGCCAGTAGCACTCCCCAGTCATGACAACCAAAAATGTCTGCAGATGTAGCCAACGGTCCCCTGGGACACAATCATCCCTGGGGCCCCTCCTGCCACTACACACAGGCGCTTAACCCTGAGCCATGCCCCAAATGCATGCGATAGTGACCGATTCACCTCTGCTGTATACACGACGTGCCCAGTCGGCATCTGCCCTGAGACCCAGTGCGTTTTGTAAAAGTGTATTCTAAACAAAATGAGTTCATGGTCAGGGCTGAGCCACAGCGAGTCACCCAGTGGGATGCAGGTGTGGCCAGCGCCCACCTGACTCCAGGCACTTCCGTTTCCCCCAGTGTGAGAGTAAGTGGGGCAATCAGCCCCAGGGGGGCTGGGAGCCAACACACACAGTGTCTTCAAGCAGCAGATTCTGAACTTCCTGGGCAGGTACTGCCGGATCCAATGCATCCGCCTGGTGCCCAAGCTGCACGCACTAGGTGCCGGAGAGGACGCTGGCCCAGACCACAACCCCTTGCCCAAGACCCTCCAGACAAGGAGTGCCCCAGAATCAGGCAGTGCAGATGTGACACTGTTGCACAAGTTCTGGGCCGGCCCTGTAATCAGACCCACTGCCTTTTTTTTTTTTTTTTTTTTTTTTTTAAGTAAGCTGTATGCCCAACAAAGGGCTTGAACTCATGACCCTGAGATCAAGAGTCACCTGCTCTACCGACGGGCCAGCCAGGCGCCCCAAGACCCACCGCCTTCTCACACGAAATGTAAATATCCACGGTGAGCAACATGCATGTATCCTACAAATGTTCTCCCGTGAGTCCAGGTGGAATTTTGCGGTGAAGTCTGGGAATAAAGCGTCTGGTTTCTGGAACGTTCTGTGTTGGAACTGTGCCCCTGGACATTCTGTTCCTGGCACACTAAGGGCTGTACCGTGGCAGCTCTGGAGCGCCGGGTGGTGACAACCCTTCTGGGGAGGCCCCGGTCTGACCCTGTGTGTCCCCCCCCAACCCCGTAGTTGCCCCTCGAGGACGACCCACCTTGTTGAGCAGGAACTCATCCAGGTACTTGAGCTCATTGGCATTGGTGATCTTGCGGAACACTGATTCTCGCCACTTCTCCGACACTGTGATTTTGCCAATCTTGAGGTTTCGGTTCTTCTTCCCTTTGCCTCCTGGCTCCTTGGCGTGCTTCTCGCCTGCTGGGTGGCGGTGCTGGTGGCTGGAGGAGGCTGGAGGGAGAAGGAGCAGCTGGTGAGGTGGGTTCCGGGGGAGGCAGGGTCCCACACGCAGAGAACCAGGACCCTGCCCTGTTGCAAGCTGGGGTCTGCAGTCAGAAAGCACCCTGGGGTTGGGCGGCGGTATCCGGGACCAGCCCTGAAGCCCTGGGCCCTGTACACATCCCCGGGGACCCTGGCAGCTCTGCCCTCCATCCCTGAGGCTGCCAGCGACCAACCTTCTAGATTCTTTTTGGTGGTGGCAGCTTCCAGCATGGTGAGCCCTGGCGCTGTGTTCTCCGTTTCCTCTACCCCCTCCAGGCTGGATTTTTTATCCTTATTCTTATGCAAGAAAAGTCTTTTAAAAGTGGATCTGCAGGAGAAAGTAAGGGGTTTCATTTAAGCCTCAGGAAGCGACAATGGAAACAAGGCTGAAGGAAAGGTTATCTTACTATAAAGAGAAAAATCACCCTTTGCTTGGTTATCCACAGAAAGAGATGCTACTAAAAATGAAATTGATTTGTGGGAACTGACAGGGGAGTCAGGTGAAAAAACAAGACGCAGAGCAGACATCACAGCATGACCCCATTTTCGTGTGAAAAAAAAAGAAAAGAAATAAAACTACCCTCTGCCCCCGTGTGTTTATGCGCCTGAGTTTTAGGAAAGAAAATCAGAGGGAACGAATGCCCAATTGGGCACCGAATGGTGGGCCCCCCAAATGATGTGTCTGTGTGCTCATGCTCAGGACCTGTGAGGGTGATCTTATTTGGGAAAAGGGTCTTTGCAGATGTGACTAAGTACTATGCGTCATGCTCTGAATGAATGTCTCCCCTCAAATTTGAATGCTGAAGTCGTACCCCCCGTGGGATGGCATTAGGGGGGTGATTAGGTCACGAGGGGGGAGCCCCCTTGCCCTTCCTGCTACGTGGCACCCCAGGGAAAAGACACCATCCGTGAACCAGGAAGTGGCTCCCACCACATACTGCATCTGCTGGTGCCTTGACCTTGAACTTCCAGCCCCCAGAAGATATGTCTAGAGTTTAAGCCACTTAGTCTGTGGTGGTTTTGTTACAGCAGCCTCAAGATGAGGTCATCTTGGATTACCCAGGTGGGCCTTACATCCAGGGACCAGCATCCTTATGAGAGAGAAAGAGAGAACACAGAGGAAAGAGGAAGGTCATGTGAAGATGCAGATGGGGACGAGGGTGGTGCAGCCACAAGCCGAGGCTGCCTGGAGCCCCCAGGAACCGGAAGAGGCAAGGAGTGCCCTTCCCTAGAGCCTTCCGCCGGGGGGGGGGGGGGGGGAGGAGGGGGCACCCTGCCAACACCCTGATTTCGGACTCCTGGCCGCCAGGACCATGAGAAGTGAATTCCAGTTGTTGGAAGCCCCCTGCTTTGAGTGCTCTGTTTTGGGGGTTGGGGTGTCCCCGCGGCGGCGAGCACTCTGCAAGCCTGTTCTGGACCTTCCTCAGCCTCCTGTCCCTGCGTTCGGATCAAAGCCCCCCTGTCCCATGGCTCATCCTCTCCGCTCTGCGATGGAACCATCTGGAGCACTTCTGAAGGGGTTTTCTGGAGCCAGAGCTTTTGGCCCAGTTTCTTCTATCCACGGACCCGGGAGGGGTCCCGGAGGTAGGGGGAGCCGGGAGCTGATTCTGATGCCATAAAAAGTCAAATGGAAACCGTCTACCTGTGGACCCAGAGGAGGTGACCCAGATTGGCTCTAGGCTGCAGTGGGAATGACACCGGCACGCAGCCCCACCGGCACGTGAGGTCACAAACTGGGCGCCGTGAGGGACTGCTTATCCTAGACCGGGTAAACACCTGCCCGACTGTGCTTCGTAAATGCCATCAGTCTAGGAGACCAGACTGCCCTGAGACGGGGGGCCCCTGGCAGGGCCCCTGGGCATCCTCTGGTGGTGACCTGAGCCACCTCCCAAGCTCACACTTACTTAGAGTCGGCCTGGTGGCCTGGGGACAGCCCAGAATCTGAGCCGACAGATGTGTCACCTGACTTCTTCTTCTGAACGGCCAGCTTCTTGGTGCTGGGCTCCCCGTCCACGGTTTCTATAGAAGGCTGCAAGGGAACAGGGCTGGGTAAGCAAAGGCAGGCGGGACTCACTGGAGGGAAAGCTGCATTTTGGGCAGAGCTGGGGCAGCCAGGGTGGGAGCTGCAGCCTGAAGCTTTACCTGCATCTTGGTCTGGGATGGGGACGGGAGGAGCTTGGAGACATCGCTCGTGGACAAGGAAATGCGTCTCTCCCTGTGAGATCACAGAAACGTGGCTTTTATTTACAAGGGCGAGTTAGGAGACCTTTTTGGTTGTCCTGACTTGGGTGGAAGGGGCTCGGGCATCTGGTGGGCGGAGAGCAGGGATGGTGCTCCACACTCCACAGTGCATGCATGGGTCAGCCCACCCCAGAGAACGAGCCGGCCACAGGTGTTGGCGTGCTAGGCCAAGAAAGCCCGGCCTGGCAGAAGGCCTGCACCTTCTTCCAGTTCTTCGTCCCTCTGGCCAAGCAGGCCTCTGGGAGGAGGGGCTGGGGACTCGGGGTCACCGGTGTGGAGCTAACTAAGGGTCAGGCAGAGTGGGTCAAGAGCTGAGCCCCTTCTTCAGTTCCTGGGTGAAGGTAATCACCCCTATTCTCTGATGAGGACACGGAGACCCAGGCAGACTGGGAAGTGGGATGTTGCCCCGAGAGGCTGCCTCCCACAAAGCCAGGGGATTTCTGTGTGAACACAGCTCATTATGGGGCAGGAAGAGGACTCAGGATCCCAGCTGGCCCCAGGCTCCGTAGCTCCTGGCAGATGCCAAATCTTCACGTTCCCCTGCCCCGCCTTCCCTCGGGGCTCCCACACACCTGGCCTTGGCTCTCGGGCAGGTACAGAGCCACTCACACGTTTTTGGGACACGTGGCACGGCCCAGGGCCCGCTGCCAGGCCTCCACCCAACCCAGCCTGGCAGCCATGGTGTTCCGACAAGGGAGGACCCGGGGCTTACTCTGTGGGTGTGAGAGCGGCCCCCACGGCCCTGTGCCGCTCGCTGAGGTCCAGGGACTGGCTCAGCATGGCGCTCGAATTGGCGGCCATCAGCTTCCTGCCCCGCCACAGCTCCACGGCGCTGGCCAGCCGCTCAGAGTCTGGGTCCCGGTACCGCTGGATCTGGGTGGAGCCCCCCGGGCTCTCAGACCTGTCCTGTGCCCTCGGGTCACCCCCCAGCTTGCTCTTGTCCTTGGGAGTCTCGGGGGTGGTGCTGGGGGTGGGCACATTGACTCTACTGTCCAAGGCTAGGCTGGTTGGCCGTTCCACGTGGCCAGGCGGTGGCTCCCTGCCCTGCAGGGTTTCTCCAGAGAGCTGGCTGGCCGGCGCCCCCTGCAGTGGCTCCTCGGGCTGCTTCTTAGAAGCATTCTCTGTCTCTGTCCCCGCATTTGAAAGGGTTTCTTCTTCTCTGGTCTCCTTTCTGTCTTCGGGGAGGCTCTCCTCTTGCTCTAGCACAGTCCTTCCAGAAGATTCTCTGAGGGCCATCTCTTCCTTACAGGACTGTATGTGTTTGTTTTGGAGCTTCACGTGCTCCAGCCCTCTCTGCCGCCGTGACTCACGCTTCTCCCGGCTGCTGGGCACTTTCTCGTGACTTTCAGCTGCATTTTTCTGGGGTGGGAGAGCCTTCTCTGGGCTGGGGACCTCCTTCTCTGGTTGGGAGTTCTCTGCCAGGGGCTCCTCACTTGGCCACCCTTCGGGTTCCAACACCGAATGCTCCCTGTCCTCTGATGGTTCTGGGTCCTGCCTGGGCACCTGCTCCTGCTCAGCCGCCTGGCCTGGCCCGCCCTCTGCCGTTTCCGCCCTCAGGGCCTGCTGGGCTTCCCTCTCCTCTCCAGCCTTCTGCTTCTCTGCGACCATCCGGCTGAAGCTGGTGTGAGAAGAGTAAAGGGGCTGGGTTCAGAACAAAAGTGCGTGCCATCTCCAGAATCCACCCAGGGCGTCAGGGACTCCCGTGCCACCCATAGGCTGGCGGCCAGGCTTTGCCCCTGCCAAGTGGGGTAACCCTGGCCCTCAGAGATGCTTCTGGAAAGGCAGAAATGCCTCAGCTAGGAAAGGGAGATAGAGGAGGTGGCCCCTTATTGTCATGGCCACCTCTGCCCTGGGTCTCCCTGTTGTGAGAGGGATCTGTCAAAAAACCCCTGAATTCCTGTGGGGTCCCTGGCTGGGTGGATGCTTGAGCTTCATATATAAGCATGGGCTGAGGGGAACCCACCATGGGCTGGTCTTCACAACCTGAACCCTCCACCTCTGAAGCCAGGTGTTTCATCAATGGGCCCAGGGTAGGTGGGTACAGTAAGGGGGTCCCTGGCAGAGACCAAGTCCCGCCAACAGTGACCTTGGTTTTCGTCTACAGGTGTTGCCCACCAGCCCTGGAGCATCTCTCTGGGGCTGCGTGTGCCCAGACAGCCAGATTTTTGACAGCCCCTCCCAGCTTCCCTGCATCTAAATGATGTCCTGGGGGCTCCCCTGGCCAGGAGGTATCTCAGGCAGCTCTCGGGTGAGTGGGATGTTAGGGGCTGGGCCGGGGTGGTGGGGGGGCAGTTGGGGGAGGGATGGGAGGTGGGGCCTTGCTCTGCTCACCTCTTGCGCTGAAGGTGACCCCGGCAGAGGCTCTGCAGGCGGATGATGCTCTGTCTACGGCGCCGGTAGGCCACCCGTTGCCGGTAGCCCCTCCACGCGGCCTGGAGGTACACAGCAGCCTGTGTCCTCTCCAGGGCCCGTCGGACGCAGTAGGACCGCCAGCAGGCCTGGGTGTGGAGTGAGTGTTCAGGGCCTGAGCATGTGTGACCCCCGCTGCCCCCGTCCCTGGCCCTGCAGGGTCCCCGCGGTACCTGGATGGTGATGGCTGCCTGCCTCATCTGCAGAAAGTGCCGGCGTTCCAGCACCATCCGGAACCAGCTCTGCAGGAGCAGGATCTTCCGCACGACCTCCCGGTGCAGCGTCTCCTGCAGGGCTTGGCGCTCTGTCTCCTTCAGGAAAACCTGGTGGGGCATGGGCACAGGAGGGGTCAGCACAGCCCCCAGAATCCCTGTGCCCTGTAAGTGTGTGAGACAGAGCTGGTATGCTGACTGACCCGACCAAGAGGAATTTTTTTTTTAATATATTGAGAGAATTCTTGTAACGTGAAGTTAACCATCGTTAACACAAACAAATCAGGGGCATTTGGTACGTTCACAACATTGTGCAAACATCACTACCATCGAGCTCCAGAACATTTCCATCACCCTGAAGAGAGACCCCGTCCCCGTGAGCAGTCACTCCCTGTTTCCTCTCTCCCTCCGGCCCCTGGTAATAACCTGTGATCTGCTTTCTATGGATTTGCCTGTTCTGGAAGCCTCATATACACGGGATCACACACTATGCAGGCTTTTGTGTCTGGCTTCTCTCATTCATCATGTCTTCAAGGTTCATCCATGTCATAGCGTGTAGCAGGGCCATAGAGTAATTCATCGTACGAATGGCCCACAGTTCTGGAATCCATTCATCAGCTGATGGACTGCATGGGCTCCTTCTACCTATTGTTGACTAGTGCCGCTATGGACGTGCGCATATAAGGATCTGTTTAAACACCTCGTTTCCAGTTCTTTTGGGTCCATACCCAGGAATAGAATTGCTGGGTCATGTGGTAACTAGAGGATTAGCTTGTTGGAGAACAGTGAAGGGACTTTTCACATCAGATGAAGCCCTAACGGGAGCTGCCCTTAGCCCTTGCTGGACGAGGACAGCGGCTGGTGCCCCGACAGTAAGAAGCAACCAGCACGTACCGAGAGCTGGTAGACGGTGTCTGAAAGGAACACCAGGGAAAGAAGCCTTCTGCCAGACGCTAAAAGCTAGCAACTGGCTCCTGGACACCCCGCAGGAACCCTAGGCCATGTGTGAGGAAGCAGGAAATGGGAGTGATGCCTGAGCCCCGCCCCTTAGATGCACCCCTTTGCCTTCTGGGAAGAAAGAATATGCTGGACCCCAAGAAAGACACTTCCTCAGCCGAGCCCCTTGTCTCTCAGCATGTGGCCCGGGACCTCGGGCCATGGGAGGACCCTGCGTGTGGTGGGAGGCGGGGTGAGGGTTTGCGGCCCCTGAGGGGCGGGAGCCCTGACCTTGGTCTTCCCGATCTGGTAGTTCCTCTTGTCCACGTCCATCTTTTCCAATAGGGCAGAAATGACCTCCCTGCAGGGCTGGGTGTTCTTGGGCAGCAGCACCTGGAACTGCTCTGTGAAATCCTGTGTGATTTTGGCCAAGAGAAGAGAGTCTCTGTTGAGTTTCTGCCACCAGCAAGGATATGGCGCTCCAGCGATTCCCTGGTCGAGCCAAGTTTCCAAAGCTGGAATGGTACTACTGACAAAGCTAGAATCTCAGACTCTCTGAAACAGCTTCAAGCTTCGGAAAGACCACCACACACACAGAGCACTGGGTCTTTCAGTCACTTGGAGAGTGGCTCTTAAGGGCCTGCCAGGGCTGGCATTGTTGGGGGGTGGCCAGGAAACAGGGCTGCCTTCGCGGGGGCTCACAGTCTACGGCTCATTAGAGAGCTGAATCAGAGCTGGAGATACACAGCTTTTAAGTAAAGAGGTCAAATTTTTAAGAATGAAGCGTTAGTAAAATACACTGGCATTTCCTCCCATTTCTGTGATTCTGCTTTTCCTATTTATACACGGTCAGAGAGACGCTATTTCCATTCTGTAGATGAGAAAAAGGGAGGCGTGCCATGATGAAGCCCTGTCCCCGAGGCCATACAGGTACAGCTGGATTGGGGACAAGGTGCCACCACCTCCGGCTTCAGGCCCAGTGCTGACTCCTGTGCTCACACCGGGGATGCCAGCTCATCGTATGAGCCAGGGGTTCTCAGGCCAGGCTGGCTTACCACCAGGGACGTGGGGTGATGTCCGGACACATCCAGGCTTCTCCCAACTTGGGAGGGCAGGGTGCTCCTGGCATCGAGACCAGGCATGCTGCTCAACGTCCCATAATACACAAGGCAGCCCCCACCAAAAGAATGACCAGGTGGCCCCAGGGTCAATGGTCCTGCCGTCGAGAAACTGTTCTAGCAGCTTGGTCTTCACTAATTTGAGGTCACCAAAGATCCTTCGCATTTCTAAAAACCCCAGGGAGCCAGAACTGCTTGCTGCTGGTTGGTGGAATAGAAGAGATGGGTATAAAAGCATCTGTCACAGAAGATGCTCAACAGAGGGCAGAGCTGTGCAGGGATCTGCTCATGTAACTCCCTCTTCCCAGCTTGGCTCGACACCTCTGTATCCTTCCAGGCTTGGCCTGGGCCCAGCCACCTCTTCCGAGGACACTTGCTACCCCCAACCCCAACGACAGAGAAAAATCTGGTATAAATGCCAACAGTGCTGGGGTGGAGAAGCCTTGGCATCAAGTGACCCCCTGGGTTTATGTTCCAGAGAAGCACTCTCTCTGAGAGCAGGTGGCTGGCCCCCTGCCCCGTCAGGACAGGCACGCGCGTGCCGCCTACCTGGAACGTGTACTTGGCGCTGTAGCCTGACCTCCGGATTCGCACTGTCTCCAGCATGCCCGTGTAGCGCAGCTGCTGCAGCACCAGCTCATCGTCAAAACACAGCTCCTTCTGAAACGGGGTATGGGCGGTCAGGACATGTGCCTGCTGCTGGACAGCGAAGCGTCGGCGGCCGAGGATGGGGAGCTATGGGACAAAGTCCTGTAGGCTTCCGGACACAGGCACAGTCGGGGAGCAAAGGCCAGCCCCAGCTGGTCGGGACTGTCCCCAGCGTGGCAGCCGTGGCCACCCGGAGGATCCGTATTTCCTTGCTCCAGACATTCTTTTTGGATTAAAGAGGTGGGGCTGCTCAGCAGTGGGGCTTAAGGTATTCATCTTTTCTGGAAAAGCTGGCATCTGATCTGCTCTATTCCCTGGTGTCTGGGAGACACGTGCCATTTCTTGCTGCTTAATTTAAGATGATGTGCTGCAAAGAGTTAGTTCTTAAGAGCTCCAATCAAAACCGGTGCTGAGCTCATACCCTGCACCAGGCCCTGGGGTAAATACTAGGGATTCAGCCAAGAGGAGAATAAGGTCTGGAGGTGGAAGCCAGGTGCGTACGTGAATGGGGCAGATACTGCCAGGGCCCCCGGGGAAGGGTCCAATAGGTGAGGGGGCCCTGGACTGAGTCCTGAGGAGGGAATGGGCAGGTAACAGCCAGGTGAAGGCCCAAAGGAGAACTCCGGGTCCTTGCCCAGGAGGAGAGAAGCCACAGAACCTGGTAGGGAGAAGCTGGGCTCTGGATGTTGACAGGGCATCCCAGGAGCAGGAAAAAAGGAAATAGAAATGGGAAGAGGCAAAGGGGGTAGGCCCAGATCCTAATGGTTCTAGCAAAGTCCCCAAGGGGACAGAATGGCCGATGGACCTATGGGGCAAAGGAAACCTGGCAGGGAGGGCTGAGCCCCCACTGGGGCCCCCACTGGTGCTCCATGAGTCTTTCCAGAAATTTTCAGATCAAATGAACAGCAGGCTCTGTGCTTCTGCCATATGACCTCAGCCCCTCCCTTCTGGCACATTTTCTGCACTGGCCGATTTGGAGATGTACTGAAGAACATGTTTGACTTGTCCCTCCTAGGGCTTCGCCACGTTCCAGATGATGTCCTTGCTCTTGGTGGGCCACCTGGCTGCCCTCACTGCTTCCTGCGAACCCCCCCTCCACCTCAGGCCGGCCATTTCTGGTTCCCGGAACCTGTGTGAACACTTGGTTCCTTGAGACCTTGGCCTTCACCTCCCCAAGACATGGGAGCTACTTACCTTCTCGGCATTGGAGCGGATGCAGCGGATAAAGAAAGGCTCCGCCTTCCCCAGTGCCTCCAGGAGCTTGTTAAGGGACGTCTGGGGAAAGAGGGAGAGGTCTTGAGCTGGCAAGCCGCTCAGTGGGAGGGGACCCAGGTCACTCGCTGGCATCAGCACTGATACAGGACATGGGAAGCCGTAGCTGGACATTCTGACTAGAGGCTGCACTACCTCTGGGAGCCCCAAAGAGAGCCGTAGGGTCCCCAGAGTTAACAGCTGTCATCTTCCCAGGGTCTCCCAGCTCTCTGTCTCAGTGGGAATATTGGGGGGGGGGGTTGGTGGGACCAGATAAACTCCTTCTGGGGATTTAAAATGCCGGTCAGCCGCAGAAAGAAGCACAGATGCCATGATTTTGTTCTTCAGCCTGCTGTTTACAAAAAGGATTTGCAGGGGGTGCCTGGGTGGCTTAGTCGGTTAAGCGGTTGCCTTCTGCTCAGGTCATGATCCCAGGGCCCTGGGATCGAGCCCCGCATCGGGCTCCCTGCTCGGCGGGGAGCCTGCTTCTCCCTCTCCCTGCCTCTCTGCCTACTTGTGCTCTCTATCTCTGTCAAGTAAATAAATAAAATCTTTAAAAAACAAACAAACAAACAGACAGACAGACAAACAAACAAAACCAAAAAGGATTAGCAGAAGCTCCCAGGTGAGGGGATTACAAAAAAAGTCAAGGCAGACACAAAAGACTCAGACTGAGGAAAAGGGGAAAGGGAAAAAAAGGTAATGGCAAGTAAGGGT
The DNA here is from genome assembly GCF_009762305.2 of Zalophus californianus. Taxonomy (NCBI): domain Eukaryota; kingdom Metazoa; phylum Chordata; class Mammalia; order Carnivora; family Otariidae; genus Zalophus; species Zalophus californianus. The sequence continues at coordinate 12,964,505 of NC_045595.1, read as the reverse complement.
CAGCAGCAGCCTTTCGGCCCCCTTAAAAAAAGTACCTCTGAGCTTCCTGGCAGCCAGGGGAAAAAAAGGGAAACATGACCTCACAACACAGTTCGGTGGTCACCTTCATGGGCTCACGTTATTTTAACTCAATGGTTCACAACAGGGGTGATTCTGCCCCACCCACCAGAGCATGTGGCAATGTCTGGAGACATTTTTGATCGTCACAACCGGAGGATGCTACCATGTGTCCCATAACGCCCAGGATGGCCCCTGCCATGGAGGACGAGCCAGCCCCAAATGTCAAACAATGCCGAGGGCAGGAAGCGCTAGAATAACCATTTGTTGGGTTTGCCGTGGCCAGGTCACAAGAGCATTAGGCTGAGTTCGCCCACCCCCCACCCCGCAGCCTCTCCGGGCTGCCTACCTGGAACTGGGCGCTGATGCTAGGCGGCTTCTTTTTCTTGTGGAGGTGCAGCAGGGACTTGGTGGTGCGATCGTGAAGAGTCATGCTGATGATGAGCTTCAGGGACTTGGAGTCCAGCAGGTTCTAGGACAGACACGTGGGGTCTGGCCTGCCCTCCTGGGGGGCCCAATGGGCACTGGGAGGCCCTGGAGCCAGGACTATGCTCCCGGGGGTGGCAGCTCTTAGGATCAATCTCGGGACAGTGCTGCTGGAGGGCAGGGGGTGGTGGGCTTGGCAGGAGGCAGAGGCGGCCCCAAGGCCCATGCGCCTTGCACATGGCACCAGCTCCGGGAGGACTGATTACGGCCTCTTTTGCAGCCCGATGGGCCGGAAGCCGAGAGCTCCAGAGGGCCACCTTCCTTCTGGACATGACTTCTCCAGGGGTGCCAAGACCCTGGCACTTCTGCACGAGCTTCTCCGGCGGATCCCCCCATGTGTGCCAACCCTTAGTATCAGCTCACAGAAGGAACTAGCGCTGTCCCGTCTGTTGGCCAGACTAGGAGGTTTTTCTCCCTTTTGCACATTTCATAATCCGTCCGCACACTGTATGTGGAGACTAGATAGAGACTGGGTGCAGTTTACTGGAGGCCAACTACTGGGGTCTCGGCTACTGGCCACGCACGGTTGCCCCCTTCCTGATGGGACTTCCCTGGCTGAAGGGCCTCTGCTCCCAGAAACGCCTGGGAGGTGCTGTATCCTGTTCTGCCCTCCGGAGGTGGCTGGTAGCTAAAGATCCCCAAAGTGGGGGGAGGACAGAAGGGTCCCATTGCCTCTGGGTGGGAAAAGCTCTTTGGTGCAGATCATACTCCGAGGCTCCCGTGGGATCAGGCCTCCCCCTGCCCCGGCCTGCTTTCCCACCTCTTCTCAGGTTCCTCCCGGGAGCTCCCGTCAACATGCTTGTGCAGATAACCCCATCACATGCCCAGCTTCTGGAAAACCCCAAGACCGCTCCAAATCATTTCCATCGGAGAAATTATTTTTGGAGGGGAGCGGGCGGCAGGGGGGGACGGCGGGAAGAGGAAGGAACTAAAAAGCTGGAGATGTTAAAAGTGCCTCCCTCCCCCCACCCCACCCACTATTTTCCAGAAAGGGAGTTGAGTCAGGCACTCCCAAGACGGGCAAAAAGCAAGGTGGCCTTGGGCGGTGTCGCGAATGTTTACCTTTGGAATGAGCTGCTTTTGTTTGATACCTTTACTTTTCCTGTCAAAATATTAAAAATGGTTTTGTGAACAGAAAGAACACAGTGTCTGGATCTGGGTTAGTTGAACAAGCCGCGCCTCGCGGGTTAGATGGAGCGAGAGCAGAGAAAGCAGAGTCAGGGCCCACAAGTGCAACGAGGCCGCTGCGCCGCCTCTCCGAGGCCCTGGTGGGCCCACCCGGTGCATGCGTGGGGCGCTTCTGCGACTGCGCGGGAGCTTCACTGCGCCAGCAGCCACCCCCGAGGGGGCAGGTGCATCTGGCTCGGGGCAGTGGGTCATCGGCCAGGCAGAACGTGCGTCTGTGCGGGGCCAGCCACGGTGGAGCTGACGGGTCTCAAAAAATGACAGTGGACTGCCTCTCGTGGAGCTCGGGGGAACCCAGCACCATTCTGGCACCTACCAGGTGTCCTGGCTCTATTCTCTACACGTTGGGAAATGTCAAGTAGGCCCACAAGAGCCGCCTCAGGACCCCCTGACAGGCTGTGGGGGGCTCTGCCCACACTGGTGCCGAGGAAAAGACAAAGCCGATCTTTTGGGCAAGGGAGAGGGGTATGGCCCTCATTCTCAGACGCTTTATGGAATCTTGCAGACAAATAAAAAATTTTTTTAAGCTTGCAGCTTTGGGGAGCCCGGGTGGCTCAGTTGGTTAATCGGCTGCCTTCGGCTCAGGTCATGATCCCAGGGTCCTGGGATCGAGCCCCACATCGGGCTCCCTGCTCCTCGGGGAGCCTGCTTCTCCCTCTCCCTCTGCCGCTCCCCCTGCTTGTGCTCTGTCAAATAAATAAATAAAATCTTAAAAAAAACCAAACTTGCAGCTTGGCTCATTTTTAAAACCAGCTGAAGAAAGGCATCTGGGTGGCTCAATCTGTTAAGCGACCAACCCTTGGTATCGGCTTAGGTCATGATGTCATGGGTTGTGAAATCAAGCCCCATGTCGGGCTCTGCACTCAGCAGTGAGTCTGCTTGGATTCTCTTCCTCTACCCCTCTCGTGTTTTCTCTTAAATAAATTAATGAAATCTTGAAAACAAAACAAAACAAAACAGCTGAGGAAATGGTGCCCCACAAATCAGCAAGATGCTTGGTTGTGAGGTTCTATGTATATCACGTTGCATCTTAATTCACACGAGATAGAATAAGGCATAATAAAAATGAATTTGAAAACTGGTTCTCTTGTGGGCACAAGCTCTGAGTGGGCTTGAATGTAGCCCATCGGCTGAGGCTGCTACCTGCCTGGTGCTATGCAAGTCATCACTCTTGCTTTGCGCACAGAGGCCAAAAGCTCAGAGCACTCGGGCCACGTGGTTGAGTGAGCGACAGTGAGACCGGGTCCAAACCCGGTGTGTATGGCTTCTGGGCCCTCCCTCCCACATTCGCACTGCCGTCCACACAAAGCAGGGCTGTGGATGTGTGTGAAATCAGACGCCCTCTTTCCTACAGCTTCTTTATAAGGTCACAGGGGCAAGGGGCAAGGGGCGGGGGAAAGCAAGCCTTGCTCTGCATGTTCGGGGACAGAAAAAGAGATGATTTGTGGGAGGAGCGTTCCTGTGAAGCTGCGTGGGGCACTGGGGAGCTGGCAGGGATTTGGGCCATGGGGCAGACGCTGGGGCAGGAGTGTTACGAGGACCAGTTAGCAGAGGCTGGTGTAAGAATGGAACCACAAGACAGCACGTTTGCAGCGGCCAATTCAGCATGACGGGAAGCCCGCAGGCCGGGGTCCAGGGACCCGGGGGGGTGGTGGCGGGGGGGGGGGGCAGGCGGTCGTTGCACTTGTTGCGGGGAGGGGGCGGGGAGGCGCCGCAGCCTTGGGGGGACTCACAGGATGAAGGTGCGGGGTTTCTGGAGCCGACTGAGGGACTGGAGAAGCCTACGGGGGTCCTCACCCTGCCAGGGCAATCCTTTGATGGTCTTGATGATTTGATCATGCAAATCGCTGAGGGGGGGGTGGGGGGGTGCAGTGACAGGGAGAAGACCGAGTTAGAGCAGCAGGCCCGCCACCTTGGGGTCCCCAGCACGGTCGGGACCATCCCCAGGCCACTGGAACCGAAACATGCAGCTGGGGAGTCTGCACGCCACTGTCTCTCTCCCGCCTACACCAAGAAGGGGGTTCAGCCAAGAGCGGCTAGCCACCCCATGGAGGCTCCCCCTGCTCTGGGAGGGCCAGGCCTGTTGCAGGCCTGGTTTTGCATCCCGGCCTCTCAGATCACTGGAAAAGGCCTCCTCTAGAACAGCCCTCTGGAATCTGTAACAAGCATCGAGGGCTGCTGAAAAGAGACCAGAGGGTGCCTGTGGGACGCAGCTCATCAGTTTTTCTGGTTGATTCTGGGGCCACATGTCAAACTCCTTGTCGGCTTCAAGAAAGGCCTCAGGAGGAATGATGGGAACTCACACCGTGGCCCTCCACCGGGGGCGATGCTACCCTCCAGGCGATGTCTGGAGACATTTGTCATTGTCATGACTGGGTGGCGGGGTGCTGCTGGCATCTGGTGGGTTGAGGCCAGGATGCTGCTCAACCCCTACAGGGCCAGGGACGGTCCCACCACAGAGGGGGAACCCGGCCCAGCGCTGAGGGTGGAAAACCCTAGTTGAAGGAGGGCTTAGCCCCGAAGAATTCAATCTCCTTCACTTCCTTTTGCTTGATCACCGTGGGCTCAGGGCTGAGCATACGTCCTAGGCCCAAACTTTGGCACCAACGCGTGAGAACAAGAATGGATCAGAGATGAAAATCAGATGCTCTGGAAGGGACTATTCATGAAGGATGTCTAGATGACAAATGTCCTTATGGAATTTCTAGAAGCGAGGCAGCAGTGACTGCAGGGTGAGTCGGGAGGTTCTGGTTTGTTCATTTCTTTTAAAAAATCCCTCATTCCAGTTATTTCAAGTACATGTTTAAGCTCTGGGCAGTTGGCCTGGAAAGACCCCGATCGGCAGCCCCTCATCTGTGTTCCATGCACCATGCCTGAGGGCGTGGACAGCCGCACTTACCTCTGCTCCCTCGCCCTCCAGGGAGGCACCGAGCAAAGACAACAGAGGGGTCACATTTCACCTCCATACCCTCAGCGGTCAGCGCAGCGGCCAGAGATCCGGACAAGGCCCATGGCCTCAGCCCATGCCCCGTAACCTGGCCAGACCTGGCTAGAGTGTCCCCAGCAGGCCCCGGGGTTCCCCGGCCTGCTGACTCCCACTCCTGGCCCTGGACACCACGCTGAGCGCCTGGGGACAGCAGCTCCTCTTGATGTGCCTCCCTGGTCTTGGGTTCGAAGGCCCTTGCTTCTACTTACTTCTTGCTTTCATAGAAAGCAATGATGTCCTCAAAAGCGTTAATATCGAACTCCTCAGAGCCGTCAAATGAGAAATCTAGCATTGAGCAGCTGAAAGGGAGAATCTGTATAAACTAAACATGCTCCTGGAGTGGGACCCGCAGCCTCGGGGCCAGGCCCTGGGGAGACTGGCATCCCTTTAGCAAATGTGGGTCAGGGGCTACATTCAGTCTTTGGGGGATGGGGACAGGGAACACACAAACAAGTAAAGAGATGCATTCTTTTTCTCTTGCCCCCTTTTGGGTGAAAAAGTGGATTTAAAAATGCACCTTTTACAAGCAGGAAAACGACACACGGTGCTTTCAGACAAATCACTTACGGTCACTTACCTAGGTGCTAGCTCTACCTCGATACATACATGTTTATGAATCTCTTGAAGAACTTTTTACTATGAAGGACTCAAAAATAAAATGACCTTTTCAAGTTTAAATATTGACTAACTTGCTTCTTGGGAATCTGGAGTATCAAGAAGCTGGGAACTTGGCTGCCACAGGGCCTTTGCATGTGCCTCTCCAACTGCTAGCACGCCCTGCCTGCCTTGCCTGGCTCAGCTGGTCTCTTTTCAACACAGCCTGCCTGGCTCTCTCAAGATATCAGAAGTGTCCTTCCTCTGGCTTTGTCATTCCCTTGGAGGTCTGTCCAGTGTGGCCTTTTTTTAACCCCACCTTCCTGGGAGCGCACGCTGCTCACTGTTATACTCAGTGCAAAGTAGGGTATGTGGAAGGCCCTCAGTCATTGCTAGGTGGCCACAAAATACCCTCATCATCTTGTGTGCAACAAGGCATATTGTGTTTCTGACAGCAAATGAAGGAACTCAGCCTATCTGCGTTTGGGCCACCCCGGCCCGGCTAAGGGAGGAAGTGCTCTTAAATCAAGCCTGTTGCTCGGTGCAACCAGTCAGCGGCTCCCTGGCCCCACCCGCCAATGGCCACGGCTGGCCATGAAAAGAATCCTTTGTAAAGTGAGCCGCCAACATCTCCCTAATGCAGATGCCGCATCGAGGTCTGACTCTGTGTGCAGAAAAGCGGCAGCCAGATGCCGTTTGTTTCTGGGTCCTTTTGATTCAAGTGGCTGCTGGGTTCCTTATTCAGGTCAACCCCAACCTGGGTGGAGGGTGGAGGGTTTCTGGCATTGTTTTAAACAATACTGCTGTGTACCAGCTTTGGTTTGGACAAATCAAGGTCTCGCTCACCGGTACAGTTTTTCTGATGGGGTGCTGGTTCCTCTCTGCAGCTCTCCCAGGAGACTGCGGACGCCCGGGCTGTCCGTACCTGCTGTGGACATAGAGCAGATGTGAGTTGGAGGCGGGGGCTGCCTGGGGCCTGGAAGGCCTTTGTCTTGGCCACAGAGGCTTCCATCCTGACTTGAACTCATTTAAAAAAAAAAAAAAAAAAAAAAAAAGAACAGTCTGACACTCAAATTTGGGCAGAGCTGGGAACCATGAAGGGTTTAATCCCCCCTCCTAAGCAACACTATTTATACCTACTTCTCATAAAAGCTTTATTCTTGTTCTGCTTTTAATCAAGGCCCTTTGTGAAATGGAGCCCCGTGGCCTGTACACCTAGAGCCAACCTTGTGGGAGTTACTCAGCCATTCTGGGCCTCAGGTTGTCCTTACGGAAAGACAGGAACGTGCCTTCCTGCCTTGTGAGGATGAGGAGAGTGAATTATATACCCTGGTACAGAAATTCTGTTTGGGACGATCCAAGTTCTGGAGCAACACAGGTGGTGGTCACACGACATGGTGAATGTGCTAAAGGCCACAGAGCTGCACGCTTTAAAATGGACTGAGTATCCCCCTCTCGATGGTGACAGGTGGACCCCATACCTGCAGCCTTCTCGGCCCTCTCGGCCCGCAGGCGCCCAGCTTCCCGGAGCACAGCCATGGCCCGGATGGCGGCCCGGAGCACCGCCCAGCGGAACACGGCCACGGGATCCATGCCGATGAGCTCCCGCACATAGGAGCTGTCACTGCCCCGAAGGAGGGCCACGATGTCGGGCCGCATGTAGTCCATGTTCTTTTCCCGGAAGTCCTGGTGGGGGAAGGAGGTGTGTGGTCACTCGCCAGTGACTGCCAAGGTCCTGGGAGCCAGCCCGGGAAGGGCTGCTGGTGGGGTGGGACCCATCTCAACAACAGAGGTGGGTCCTGTCCCTGGGGCCTTCGACAGTAAGAGCCAAGGACTTAGGGCCGGGTCTGAGGGCCCCCAGAACCTCGCCCCGTACCACCAATAAAGGAGATGGACCGAGCAGAGGCCAGAGGTTAAGGGGCCTCCGGGGCATCCACCCTGTCCCCTTCCTGCCTCCCACCCTTGACTGATGATGGCAATGGACAGACACGTACCTTGATTTGATATTTCACCTTCCCTGCGAAGTGCTGAATGATGAATGCCGGCTCCATGACGGGGGTGCCAAGGAAGTACCTGTTGTCTTCGTGCTGCTGTTTGAACTTGGCCAGCAGGGTCTGGCTCGTGGCATGGGGAAAGCTGGGAAGAGAATTTGGAACTTTCAGCTGCAGGAACAGCGGCGACCACTCGCTCTGCATCCGGGTGCAGGCCCTTGGTGGATGAGGACTGGGCCTTCGTGGTCAAGGCAAACATCTGGCGCAGGCAACACTGGGAACTGGGCCCACTATGGGCAGCTCCCGGGAATAATCCCAGGATGGGGGGACTTCTGGTCTCAGATCTGTTGTGTATCTGGATGCTGTGTCGTGGGGCGGGGGGGGGGGGGCTTGCCCTTGCTCCTCTGTTACAGAGAGAGGCTGGGAGAGGAGGATGGAGCATGGAAGGGGGTGAGGGCAGAATAAGAGCCCCGTTGTACCTGGCTATTTCTGCCTCCCAGGAAGGAAATGCTGCAGTTGGCTTTGGCATGCCCTGCCTCACCGCAAACACAGACAGAGCAATGCGCCTGTGATGCCCAACAGCAGGCTCCACAGACTAACGGGGATGGGGTGGCGGAGGGGGAGAATCTGTAGCTACCAAGCACACTGTTTCCAGGGCTGGGGAAAGGGTGTGGAGTGAGGAATCTGCTCACTCAGTCGTTGGGATAAATGCCATTTTAACGCACTATTTTAGAAAATCCAGATTAATGCAAAAAAAAAAAAAAATCCATGATGAACAAAAATAGCAAGATTTTAAACAAAGACAGATACAACCCTGCTCAGCCCGGCCCTGCCTCACATTCCTCCTCCGGATCCAGCTCTGGGTTTCCTGGGAGTGACAGGTTAACCCTTCCTAGCAGCCTGCCTGTCTTCTTATCTCAACATTCTCTACCTGGATCCCAGCTATGAATGGATGTGTCTGTCCCGTCTCAGGTGGGGCCTGGGTCTGAGGCAGGAGAGGATCCTGATTCAGCCCAGCCCCACAGGGACTTCCGAAGCAGACGAGGGGCAGATAAAAAGTTGTTGATAGAAAGATGTGTCCACATCCTGACCCTGGGAACCTATGAGAGTGACCTGATTCAGAAATAGGGTCTTTACGAATGTAATTAGTTAAGATGAGGTCACTGGGGAGGCATTCATCCAGTGGATTGGAATCTTTATGAGAAGAGGAGATGAGACAGAGATAGAAGAGATGGTGATGTAACCACAGAGGCAGAGACTGGGGTGATGCAGCCACAAGCCACGGAACGCTGGGGGCCCCCAGGAACTGGAAGAGGCGAAGAAGGACCACCCCCTAAAGCCTCTGGAGGGAGTGCAACCCTGCCCACACCTGGATTTCAGCCCAGTGATACTGATTTTGCAAGTCTGGCCTCCAGGACCAAGAGAGAATACATTTGTTGTTTAAAGCTGCCTGTGCTTTGCGGTCATTAACGGAGCCGCAGGTTAACAGATTCAGTGAGCGAATTTCAGTGACCACGGCTGGGTGCCCAGGGGTAAGGCACTTCATCCATACCCCTTCCAGCCTTCACGGTGTCCTCTGGACGAGGGGTGCCAGGCTCAGTGGTCAGTGTGGCGCGTCTGGGCCCCCGATCCCATGTGTTGCCCTTTGCAAGCATGCACCAACCCTGTGCCCAGTTCCTAGACTCAGGCCCTGTGTCCCTTTCTTAACAACTCCCGGGTGTGCGTGTTTCAGAATCGAGTTATCGCACGTGTTAGTACTTCCGTGATAAATGCTACGTGCCCTTTGCGAACGTGAGGTCAGGATTTGTGGCCAAATGAGTGTGACAAACTCAGAAGTTCTTGGGGATGGTGTGGATTCAAGGCGAGGCTCCAGGGGCTAGGGAACCATGTTTGCAGGGGGAACTGGGCCGTGGACACTCACTTGCTCTCTTCGTCCAGCAGATAGAAGAGCCCCGTGGGCTTCTTGCTGATGAGATGGATGCAGCCGACGTTATCAGTGTAATCAATGTTGTGCCATGAGATCCCTTCGCTCTGGTACTCCTCCTGCAGGGTGTAGGGCTTAGCTGGTAATCTCACTACCTCGTGGCTATGTTATCGTTTACACAGCATGTGGTGTATATGAATATATGCATGCACGTACGTATTCATACATACGTGTGGAAATAACAGAACATGTGTTGATATATCAACGGAAATATATTCATAATTATATAAAACTATTAATAACAGGAAAAATTATTAATAACAACAGGAAACAGTACATGCTTAAACATCAAACATACAAGATGCTTAAAATCACACTTAATGTGTCCCAGGGGCCAGCAATCTTTCTCTGTAAAGGGCCAGATGGTGAATAAAATTAAACTTTATGAGCTAGATCATGTCTTGTCACGATCCTGCTGTGGTAGCATGAAAGAGGCCATCGACGATATATAGACAAGTGGGCGTGGCCACGTGCCAATAAAGATTTATTAACAAAAACAGGTTGTGGGGCCAGACTGGACCTGTGAGCTGCCATTTGCTGGCCCCTGCTCTGGAACCTCAATGTCCAATAATGCAAGTGATATAATGCCAGGTAGTGAGTGTGCCCTATGTAACTTTGAATTTTCTAATAATCACAGTTAAAAAGGTAAAAAGAAACAGGTGAAGTTAACTTTAATAATACAGTTAATTTAACCCAATATATCCAAACTATGATTGCGTCAACACGTGATTAATGTAAAATAATCAATGAGGAATTTTATGTTCTTTTTCTTTTGCATGATGTGTTGGTAATCCACTGTGTTTCACTATTGCCACACAACTCAATGTGGACCAGCCACGCTTCAGGGGCTCAACAGCCAGAAGGAAAGTTTAATAGTAAAATCAGCTAGATATTTATATAAGCCCATCATTTTTTTTTTTCCTGTCCAAATCATCAATGTGACAGATAATACAAGGGTAAAGACGGCTGTGTGTGTAGTAGTGAAGAGACACGGAAGACAGATTGTCAAAATTGTTGACCAAAGCAAATCCTTACAAGGCAACTCCTTTTCTCTCCCATTGGATGGATTTTCACATTTGAGCAGAAAGAAGGTACAAAATTGACCCATGGACAAAAATGCCCCCAATGGCTGCCTCATCCAAGCCGGGGCCAGGTTTTCCCAGACTTTCTCTTCTGTAAAGAAAGATTCCAGGGCTGGTTCACCAGCAAACCGGACCCCGAGGGAGACCCCGGGGGATCTGGATCGTGTTGCGGATTACGGCTCATTCCGCCCCACGTTGGGCTGCCTAGGCAACAGATGGCATTTCCTTACCTGTTCTAGTTTGAAAATGTGCTGGTTGAAGTAATACTGAAGCTGCTCGTTGGCATAGTTGATGCAGAACTGTTCAAAACTGTTCCTCTCGAAGTCTTCAAATCCGAATATGTCGAGGACCCCAATGGACAAGCACTGGCAAGACAAAGAAAACGGTTATTACTGCTCCTGTGGAAGTGACCTGTTTGGTTGTGCGGGCTCTGCGCTCGGCTGACCACTCTGCTGTCACTGCCTTGGAATCTGTAATATGTGAACAAGGGACTCCATGTGTTCACCGTGCACTGGGTCCTGAGAACTGCGCCCCATCCTGTTCCCTGGGCCTGCCCCTCGGAGCAACCGGCCTCTCCCCTGACACCAACCAAAGCCACCTTGGCTTCTGACATCACGGGCCATCTGCCGACGGTGTGTGACACTGAAGGCCCGGCCTTCCCCAGCTCTGCTTGGTGGAGCAGACAGGGGTGGGGGCTCTCACCGAGACAGACTCTTCCATGTCTTTCTTGTTGAGGAGGGCATGGTTGATCCGCAAGACGATCCAGTCGAACAGAGCACTGTACAGGGACTTGGCCATGGAGTCGCGGGCGGTGATAGCCTGCGGGCACAGGGTGGAGAGCGTCACACCTCGACAACGTGGGCCCTGTGCTGCACCACCCAGAGGTCTGCACTCACAGGAAAATCGAGGCTGTGACTTTGAACACCCCACTCACTGGACACACCCCCTCTTACTCTGCACGCCACCTGTCAGCTCGGGATGCCCCTGCACACCGAAGCACGAACTATGAAGCTCGGACCCGGCAGCCTAAGGTTCAGCGAAGTCTTTCTCACGAGCCAGCCCATTCCTCAGAGCAACCTGGGGATGCTGAGGATGGAACACAGGCTCAGGGAGGGTGCCGGGCCAGCCCGTGGGAAGAACCAGCCAGGAGGCCGAGCTGGGTGGGAAGCCAGGTAGGTCCCTTGCAGCTCTGGGAGCATCGTGGAGATGTCAGCGTGCGCATGAACGCAGTAATGGCTTTTAAATTTAAAAAGAGGCTTACGGAGGTCTAATTTACATACAAGAAATTGTTTCCTTTATGTACTCAGATCTAGGCTGTGACAGATGTGCTTGGCTACAATTCAGATCTAGAACACATGTCTTGGTTTTGCCTTTCCCGGGAGGTTGTGGAAAGGGGGCCCCGAGGGATACAGAACCCTCACACCTGGCATCTGTCCCTCGGTGTCCCGTCCCTCAGGGGCAGCCAAGCTGCTGGGGGCTCAGGTGTCCTGTGGCAACTTTTACAGAACATTTCAGGGGACCTTTGCCTGTGGGGGCTCAGAATGTACATGGTGCCCACTGAAGATGCCCAAGCAGTTTCTACCACCACCTAAAAATCCCTGCCATGGCTAGGCATTTTCCTGTGGCCATCCAAGCTGCAAGCTGCGAGGCCCACTGCTCTTGAGACGTAAAAACGCAAGAAAAACCCATCACAAGGAAAACATCCTGGCTGGGGCAAAGGCCAGAGAGAGGTGTCCTATCAAGATCCAGGGACGCACTTAATGGTCGTAAAGGTCATACACTAGCCTGGGCAGGGGGGTCAACAAACTTTAAAGGCCAGAAGGTCAGGATGTTCAGCTGTGAGGGCCAGATGGTCCTGTCATGATCACCTGGTTCTGCCAACACAGCAGCAAAGCAGCATGTAAAAAAAGGGGGGGGCGTGGCTGTGCCAATAAAACTTTATTTACAAAAGCAGGCAGTGCACTGGATTTGGCCTGCGGGCTGCAGACAGCCATCCCCTAGTAGTGAGAACTAGCACAGAAACACCGAGCAGAACACGTGTGGCCTGAGTTCTGGCCCTAGGGCTGAAGTGTGCTGTAGAAGCTGCTCTGAGCTGTGCTTGAGCTCACGTGAGAACCAGAGACAATGTCACAGCTTTTCAAGACAGGGAAAAGGCTATCTAGGCCGGCTGTTTCCAGAGCCCCCCCCACCAACTTGTGGTTTGCAGCCCGGCGCCCCGCGAGAGCCCAGGGTGGTGCTCACCTCGCTGAGACTATAGGGAAGGATGAGTTTGTCATTGGCTGTCACCGTTTTTCTTTTGGTCAGGACCTCCACCAAGATTTCTCGCTTCACCTGTTTCGAGGTCGGGGAGGGAGAGAAGTCTTGTTGGGCAGGTCCTCATATCCCTGAGGTAGGGCTGGAAGCCCGAGACAGGTGGCAGGAGGACTTCCAGCAGCCGCACCAGGAAGTGGGCCCGAAGCCCACCGCGTGATGTGTGCTATGCTCAGTGTGTTTCGAATCATCACACTCACAGGCTCGGTCGATGGCCCTGGGAGGACGGTCACATAGGCCTGGGGGTCCCTGTGGGCCCGTGTGCTGCCTGGCAGCCTGCATTTATAGACGTCGCTGTTGGAGTGGGTTCCTGGCCTGTTCCCTCCTGACTGCCAAGCCCTCTTCACAAGCCAGAGGCAGTCAAGAGTAGGGGCCAGGGAAGCTGCCCGAATCTCCTGGCAGGTGTGCTTACTCATCCCCACAAACACAACAGAAGCCAGGCTCCTGCACGCAGGCACATGCTCTTTAAGAGCCACAGGTGGAATGTATGCTTAGAAAACAGAAAGATGAGGGGAGGACTTCTCAGATCTGGCCCCGTGGACACTCGGGGCCGGATCATTCTTTGCTGTGGGGAAGCTGTGTTGTGCATTATATGACAAGTAGCATCCCTGGCCACACCCACTACATGACAGTAGCTCTTCTGGGTTGTGACAACCCACAGATGCCTCTGGACACTGCCCAGTGCCCCCTGGGGGTTGACAAGTGCCAGTGGACAACGGGATGGCAGGTCCAATGAGCATATGACCTCGCTGATCAAAGTGTGGTTTCGAAGGGCCTTTCACATGAGGGGCTGAGACGGGGTGCAGCTGTGCTCAGGAGGGCGTCCTTGAGAAAGGAGGAAGGGATAGAATGCCCTTGAGGGCATTATGCTAAGTGGAATAAGTCAGAGTAAAACAAGTATGATCTCACTGGTATGTGGAATCTAAAAAAACCAAAAAAAAAAAAACCAACCCACAAAAAAAACAAAAACCAAAACCCAAAACACACACACACACACACACACACACACACACACACCCAAACCAAAAAAAACCCCTCCCAAAACCCCCCAAACTAAACCAAGCTGACAGATACAGAAAACAGATTGGTGGTTGCCAGAGGCAGGGGACGAGGGTGGGTAAACCAGGTTATAAAGAGGGTCAGAAGGAACAGACTTCTAGTTATAAAATAAATAAGTCCCAGAAATGTCATGTCCAGCACGGGGACCTCAGAATACCATATGGCATAACTCCAAGTCACTGAGAGTAGATCTTCCAAGTTCTCATCACTAGAAAAACCCGATTCTGTAACCATGTGTGGTGACAGATATTAACAGGACTTACTGTGGTCATCATTTTGCAACATAGACAAATATTGCTTTTGACGATCATTCTGTCATAACGCCAAAACTAACATAAGGCTGTATGACGATTATACCTCAATTAAAAAAGAAAAAAGAAAAAGAGAACCAAGGAAGAGGTGTTGCACAGATTGTGGGGAGGAAGCGGGCAGACAGACCCCGGTTTATAGACGCGAGGCCCATACAGGAAGTTCTGGGTCCTCGCTGGCTACCATGGCCGAGTGCAGGGAGCCGTACCTTCAGGAGCTGGGACAGCGTGTCCAGCACTTCGGGGGGCCCGACCTCTAGACCTTCGTCTCGGCCCGTGGCTCTCTTCTTGTACGTGACGTTGCCCAGGTACAGGATGGCTGAGAGGACGGAAAAAATCCTGGGAGAGCAAAGGAGCCTAGGTTGGGGTGGCTTCCAGAGTCGTAAGATGACAGAAGCTTCCAGCCACTTGGGCTGAATTCATACAACCAGCCAAGTCCAGTCAGACATATGAAGTTAAAAAAGGTCCAGGGCGCCTGGGTGGCTCAGTTGTTAAGCATCTGCCTTCAGCTCAGGTCATGATCCCAGGGTCCTAGGATTGAGTCCTGCAGGAAGCAGGAAGCCTGCTTCTCCCTCTCCCACTCCCCCTGCTTGTGTTCCCTCTCTCTCGGTCACTCTCTCTGTCAAATAAATAAATAAGTAAATCTTAAAAAAAAAAGTCCGATGTCACTGCTGGGGACCCTTTGTGGAACGTGATTTTGTAGACAGATGGCTGACCTGGGTGGTTTTGATTTTTTTTTTTTTTTGGTGAGGGGAGTGCTTAAAAATTTTTTTATGGGAGCCTAATATGCATGAGAAAAAAAATGCAAAAGAAAAAAAAACCCCAAAAAACCTGCCAGGCATAAAAAGCAGGCAGAAAAAAGCACACAATTCTTAAGCATATTTTGATAAACTGTCACAAAACATACACCTCCCGGTAATGAGCACTCAGAGCAAGAAAGAGAACATTCCAGGCACTGGAACCCAGCCCAGCTCCTGCAGAGGAACGGCTATCCTCGCATCCTAACGCTGTCCATGAACTTGATGTCAGTGAAATCATATGTACTTGTATCTGGCCTGTCACTGGAAGACTGTGACATGGGGGTGCTGTGTACGTTCCTGTGTGAACTGGCATGGCCATACTCAATGCTGCAAGCCAGCATTTCTTAGCCTCGGCCCTGCGGACTCATGGGGCCAGATCACTGCTGCGGAGGGCTGTCCAGTGCACTGTGGGATGCTGAGCTGCACCCCTGGCCCCTGCCCATTAGGTGCTAGCAGCTGTGTCCCTCTCCTTCCACTACACAGTGTCGTGATGAAACATGTCTCCAGACATGGCCAGCTGTCCTGTGGGGGCAGAAGTGACTCCAGCTGAGCACCACTGCTGTGCGTGGAGTCCAGGGAGTGGCACTCTATGGCCCATTGCTGGACAGCCTCGGAGCTAAGAATGGTTCTTCAGGTTTTTTGCGGGGGTGTGAAAACAATAAGCACGGAGAAGAACACACAAGAGTGACCATCTGGCCCCTGAAACTGAAAATTGGACTATCTGGCCCTTTACAGAAAGTCTGCCCAGCCCTGCGTGAAATGAAGCCGTTTGTTTAGTTATTTTATTTAATTCCCGCTGGTGAGCATTTGTGTGTGTGTGTCGGGGGGGGGTTCCTAATTTTTGGCAGTAAATAATAAGGCTGCCATGTGCGTATCTCTGAGTCAGCACACGCACGCATGGTGTTGGGCAGACACAGCTCTCGTAGAAACTGCAGAGGGTTTTCCAAAGGGGCTGGCCCAATCTGTGCCCTCCGAGAAGCGTGCAGGCATTCCCGCTGGGCATACCAAACATCGGGCAGGTGTGGCAAGGACGCTGTGCGGCTTTCAAAAAATTTTTCAAAATTTTAATTGTGGTAAGATACACATCATGTAAAATTCACCATCGTGACCATTTTTAAGCGTGAGGTACATCTGCACTGTTGGGCAAAAGCCCCGTGGTTTGACATCTCCCAGTGACTAATGACTAACGTCCCTTTTCATGAGCTCATGCTCATTGGGCTGCCCTCTTTTTTTTTTTTTTTTTTTAAGATTTTATTTATTTGAGAGAGAGAATGAGAGACAGAGAGCGCATGAGAGGGGGAAGGGTCAGAGGGAGAAGCAGACTCCCTGCCGAGCAGGGAGCACAATGCGGGACTCGATCCCGGGACTCCAGGATCATGACCTGAGCCGAAGGCAGTTGCTTAACCAACTGAGCCACCCAGGCGCCTGGGCTGCCCTCCTTTAGTGTCTTAGCTCCCACTGGGGTGTCAGTCAGCTCTCAGAGAGGGGCCTTAGGTAAGATGTGTGTCTCCTCCACGCAGGAGAAGGTGGGATGGCCGGCCCGCCCACTTACTGCTTCTTGGTGGCTGGGAGGAAGCCCACCATCTCCATGGCCTGCTTGAGTCTCTCAAAGTCATGCTTTAGGTCTTCTCCATCTTCGATCTTCAAGTTATGCTGAAAAACAAAATCAGTGGTACTCTGGGTATTTCTGGGCTGGCGAGGGTGGCGTGCAAGAGTGATTTTGGCTGGAACCGAGGGGGCAGGGCTCAGGACACGGGGAATGAATGGGCCCCTTTATGCCGCCTTCTCTGGGCCTCCTTGGAGTCGGTTTGGGGGCCGGAGAGGGCCCAGGCAGACAGCCTCTGACCTCCCGGTAGCGCGTAAACAGCTGTGGGGAACAGAGGCGGCGTTTGTGGCCAGGACACGGGGCTGTTTACCTGGTTGAGGTAGAAATAATCTTCAGGCTGCTTGAGCTGAAATTCTTGACGCTCTTCCTCGCTGACGCCAAGTAACAAATAATAAAACACGTGGTAGTTCCTGTGGGTCAAAACAAGGAGAAAAAATTTGTTTTTGGAGACCACACGATAGCTACTCTTCAAACCACTGCTAATATTGCTTTGGAGCCCACACTGGGGGGAAAAAAAGCACCTCAAATATGTACCAATTTGAGACAATAAGTCGATTCGAAAAACCAAACTCTGAGCTTCTCCGGTGAGTAGATGTCTGTGGATGCGGGGGTATTACTCTGGGTAAAAGCCTGGGGTAGGCACAAAAATAAGCCCAAAAAAGGTGGTTTAGGAGGTATGAGTGCAAAGCTTGCAGCCACAGAGCAGCCTCGATCCTGGGAGATCAGCCACGGCCTCCTGTCGGCCCAGGACACCTGCTTCTCTCCTTTGTGGGGAAGAAAGCAGATGTGGTGGGTCACCAAGGAAATTTCCTCCTACCTCTCATCCTTCTCTTGAGAGACCAGGCGGGACTTTTCAAGCAGGTATTTTTCGACAACAGCTCTGTCATTAGAAGGAAGATGAAAGAATAAGATGTTAACATTTTGATAAGAGTTTTCTGGAAGAACTATTTGTTACCATAATAAAGCCAGCTGTGGATTAACTTCCTTTGATACAAGGTAAACACAGGTACCTAAATCACCTCTAGGAATACGGGGCGCCGGGGTGAGTTAAGTTAAGCATCGGGTCAGTTAAGTATCTGCCTTCGGCTCAGGTCATGATCCCAGAGTCCTGGGATCGAGCCCCGAGTCAGGGTCCCTGCTCAGCAAGGGAGTCTGCTTCTCCCTCTGCCTCTGCCCCTTCCTCCTGCTTGTGCTCTCACACTCTCTGTCTCAAATAAATAAATAAATAAAATCTTAAAACAACAACAACAACAAAACAACAAAAAAAGAAATATAATCATCCTAAATGTCGCAGATACAACCAATTTAAATGTTGCAAATATAATCAGTCTAAGTGTTGTAAATATAACTACCCTAAAAATCACCCTAAGTGTTGCCTTATTCTATGACTGCCGTCCATAAAAATAAGGAACTCAGGTCGGCCACGTCTGCTCCCCAGACCAGATGCGGGCTGATCATTGCTCGGCAAGCTCAAGGAGCATCCTGGGGGAACCCCCTCAGGCAGCAGGAACCCGAGTGATTATACCCATGTTTTCATGGACAATATAGAAGGTCACCCCTGCATTCACCACCTCCTCAGCAATTAAATGCTTCTCCCATTAAAAATCTAAATATAAGCTAACAGGTTCATTTTCTATTTTTTTTTTTTTTTACAGCTTCATTATTGATATAAACCACACATTCTTATTTATTTATTTATTTATTTGACAGAGAGAGAGACACAGCAAGAGAGGGAACACAAGCAGGGGGAGTGGGAGAGGGAGAAGCAGGCTTCCCACTGAGCAGGGAGCCCAGTGCAGGGCTCGATCCCAGGACCCTGGGATCACGACCTGAGCCAAAAGCAGATGCTTAACCACTGAGCCACCCAGGCGCCCCCAAACCACACATTCTTAAAGTGTGCAACGTGGTGAGTCTTGACTGGGTCCTTTCCTATTTTGTTCCACCAGCTTTACTAGCTGTCACTGACGTAAGGTAAACTAGAAGTGTGTGAACTGATGAGTTGTGACACAGGCAGACATCTGTGTGCCCACCACCATGACCCAGCTTCCTGGGCCCTTGGTCACCCCTCCCTGCCACCCATCCCCAAGTGGCCACCGATCAGCCCCACTATAGATTAGTTTGCATTGTCTAGAATTTTAAAGAAATATAATCCTTCGGTATATACACTGTCTGCCTTGTCACTCAGCCCGAGAACTCTGAGATTTAGCCACATTGTAACATGTATCGGAACTCTGTCCCTTCTCGTGGCTGGACACAGCACATCGTGTCGACCCGTTCATTCGATGACGGATGTTTGATGTCAGGGGTCCACAAGACTGGACGGCCTCTGGGCCAGGGCTCAGAGACCTCTACAGCCACACTCTCAATGCTAGCAGTGGTAATGGTGACTATTCCTTGAGCATCTAGTGCCTTCTCAGGAATTAAATGCCCTGAATCCTTCCACCCTGGGGGTGGGCACAGTGGCTCCCACTGAAAGACGAGATACTGAAAACTGAAGAGGCCACCTGCTGCCTACGACCCCACGGGAGGGAAGTGGCCTGGCAGGGACCCGAGCCAGGCATTGGCCCTGCTCCCTCCACACCCACTGAGTTCCACCAAGTGTGGGAGCTGGATGGCTTTGCAGGCTACCCTCATTTGAGTGCATCCTGTTTTAAAGGAGGGGCAGCTGGTGACCAAGGCGGGGGCAGACCTGGGGGACAGCACTGGGCCCCTGGTCTGGGGCTTGCTGGATGCTACCTGTCTCTCTCTCTCTCCAGGACGGCAGTCTCCTGTCTGCGGCCTCACCTGGGACACATGCACACAAAACAGGCACAGGCGGGTGTCCACGGACTCGGCCTGTGTCCTCTCTTCTTCCAAACTCATATGTTTTTTTCTATTCCTTCCCCCTGCTAGTAACTATTTTAGTTATCGGTGGCTTGTTCTCCTAGGGAGGGAGGCCGCATCTGGTTCTAGAATCAGACTCCTGTTAGAATCTCCACCTGTGGGGCGCCTGGGTGGCTCAGATGGTTAAGCGTCTGCCTTCGGCTCAGGTCGTGATCCCGGGGTCCTGGGATCGAGTCCCGCATCGGGCTCCCTGCTCAGTGCAGAGCCTGCTTCTCCCTCTCCCTCTGCCATTCCCCCTGCTGTGCTCTTCTCTCTAACTCTCTGTCAAATAAATAAATAAAACCTTTAAAAAAAAAAAAAGAATCTCCACCTGTGGCCAATTCCCTGTGCTGTGTCGGCAGTGGGGGGGAGGAGAAGGAGAGTGACCCCTTACTGGCATCGAGCTGCCATTTGATGATGCCTTTCCCTGACCATTTTTAAGGCCCCGGCCTCCATTGGGGTTCGTAGGGGGGCCAGGGATCCCCCGGCACTGAGCCACTGAACCCACAGGAAGATGAGGCCTTGCAAATTGGGGAACTGAAGGAAGGTTTGGACTGCCCCCGACCCTTGGCCTCCACAGGAAATGGCACTGAGAAGTGTCACCTCCCCAAAAGCAGAACCGGGTCTGGGCCTGCTCTTCCCCAGCTGGCTGTGGCCACTCCCTGGACAGGAAGTGCACCTCCCCCTCGGAGAGTGGGCAGGCCACGGTCTGAGGTGGGACTTCCTTTCCTGAGTCTGAGGCCACAGACACAGGACTTTCAAAAGTTGGTCTATAAGACTCAGCCACCCAGGGCCTCTGGCCCAGAGCCTGATGGGGGGCTGTGGCCGGCAGAACAGGCTACACCGGATAGCTGAGGGCCAACCCCTGCTGGCACATTGGGTCACACGGTGGCCCCCAGAAGATGTGAGTGTGACCTTATTTGGAAAAAGGGTCTTTGGAGATGTAATTAAGGGAAGGCACCTGGAGATATGATCACCCTCCAAGATCAGGGTGGACCCTAAATCCAAGGACAAAGTCCTAAGAAGTAGAAGAGAACACCGAGACACAGAGGAGAAGACCACGTGATGGTGGAAGCAGAGATTGGGGTGATGTGGCCACAAGCCAAGGAAAGCCTGGGGTCACCAGAAGCCGCAAGAGGGTACAAAGAATCCTCTCCTGGAGCCTCCAGCTATCCTGCCTACGTCTTGATGTCGGGCTTCCAACCTCTAGCACCGTGAGCCAATAAGTTCCTGTTGTTCTGAGCCCCCCGTTTTGTGGCACTTTGTTCTGGCAGCCCTAGGACACCAAACAGACCACACAGAGGAGCAAGCTGGGAGCAAAGGCTCCCCGTCTGGCCCACGGCTGCAGAGCCAGCCTGGGACCCGGGAAAACATGAGGCAGCCTTTTGGCATCTCTGCACCCCTGAGGGAGCCCCCAGAACTGTAGATGGGGTATAATTCTGTGTCCTGTGCCTGACAAGATACTCTGGGCATCTCCTGCTGGTCAGAGGCCCCGCAACATGGACAGGGGGTGGCGATGCCCATGCAGCTGCCCTGCAGCACTGAGCTGGGGGGACCGCTGGATGGTCTGTGAGGGGCTGAGGGGCCAGAGCAGAATTGCCATTTATTGTGGGGCCTCTGCCCCAGACCACTGCCCATTGGAGCCTGGGCAGTGGGAAAAAGGAAAGACGCCAGAGGCCGAAGGATTCGAGAAAACAACATTCCTATTTGTGTCTTGAATATGAATTGTCATTTGAAATGATCATCAGTCAGGTAAGATGGACAGAGGAACTGACATACTTTGGACTCAATCCCTAGGCCCCGCCAGTCGAGGACTTCTCCATTCCTGAAATGCTACAGCCTTCTCTAGGACTCTAGCCCTGTTGCTCAGGTCTCCCCCCCATGTCGAGCATTTGGGCCACTCAGAGCATCACCTGGAACTGGTATAAATCCTGCTTCTACCACAGACCCTCGCACCAGAATGTGGAGGCAGGGATGATCCCTTTGAGTAACCCTGGACTATGCCAAGATGCCTTTTTTTCTTACTCTGAAAGAGTTTTACTGGCTCATAAGACCTTTGCATATTAAAAAAAAATACCCAATACATTATGCAGTATTAAATCACAATTACATTTTTTAACCAAACTGTAACTACCCAGAATATCTACTTTTTAAAGAGAAAGAAATGCTACAGAACCGAATTCTGAAAACGACATTATGACTTAAATACTGTGACAAAATAGGTAATTCCTTGTAACATTAATTCACCTCACAGAGCTGCCAGTTTCTTTTTTTTTTTAAAGATTTTATTTATTTATTCATTAAAGGCAAACAGAGAGAGAGAGAGAGAGAGAGAGAGAGAGAGAGAGAGAGAGAGGCAGAGGGAGAAGCAGGCTCCCAAGGAGCAGGGAGCCCGACGCGGGACTCGATCCCAGGACCCTGGGATCACGACCTGAGCCGAAGGCAGACGCTTAACCATCTGAGCCACCCAGGCGCCCAAAGCTACCATTTTCTTAAGCATAACTACTGCACAGAGTAACAAACACAATTTCAATGTTATACATTTAGTTGAAGTGACTGTGCCTCCACCTAAGGAACTCACATTTCTGGCACAAAATGCTGGTCTGTTTTAACTTTCACCAATGAACTTCACAATCCAGTTACCACCTACCCACTCACGCATCTACCTAATCCATTCATCCATCCATGGATCCATCAATCTACGAATTCATCCATCTATGAATTTTCCCATCTAGCAATGAATCTATCCACCTACCCACCCGGTCCATGAATTTATTCATCTACCTACTCACCCACCCACAAATCCATCCATCTACTGACCCAACCATGAATCCATCCATCTGTCCATCCACCCACCCACCCACAATTCCATCCATTAATCTATCGTCCCTCCCTCCCACTCACCCACCTGCCTACCTTCAGTACTTCCTTGGACAACCACTTCATTCTGCTACCCAGCCTTATGTCTTCTCCTGGCTAAAGGGGCACATGTTTGGCAACTGCCACAGTCCACATCAGCTCTGCCTATGGCATCCCCAGACCCACTGAATTTGAAACCTCATCAAGACCAAGACATAGGTTGGTGTGTCCTCGCCTGCTCTTAGCAAACTCCATCACGCTAGCACCTTCAGGTTGTTGTACTTGCTTCTTGGGCACCTGGGCCCAGGCTCGATGACCTGGGGACAGAGGTCCCGCCCCTCCCACACTTACGCTTCCCACTTTGACCCACAACTCAGATCTTCACATCACTGACTTAAATAAAACCCACACTTGCTTCCCTGTACAATTCACACATATCTGCAGAGCCACAGTTTCCACACTGAGCTCCCAGGCTGGCTCCTCCTTGCAGGGATGCCCAGGACCCCAGGACCAAGGCCGGTGGCCTGCAGCTAGGCGACTGCCAACTCACCCTCTCACGATGCCACTCTCCAGGTAGTTGACCTGGATGAATTTCCCAAATCGGCTGGAATTGTTGTTGTGGGCCGTTTTGGCATTTCCGAAAGCCTGTGGGGAAAACAAGAGCAGGTTTTCAGGTCGTGAGGATGAAATTTCTACACGCCGCAGCCTGGAGCCTTGGAGGTCCCCCTGGGCATCATGGACACTCATTTGCCTGAAGTCAGCCAGTGGCCCTGATGAGCCTGGTAAACACAAAGGCGTGTAGTGTAGCCCAGGTGTGCGCCAACATACTTTATTACCTCTGTGTTTGGGTTGTGTGAGGGGTTCAAGTTTTAAGCCTCAGACATGAAAAATGCTAATCAACGGCATTCTTTTTCCGTTATAATTGTTCGGAGGGTGTACTCTGGTCCATGGGCTAAAATCCAGTCTGTTGCTTATTTTGTATTGCCTGTGAGCCAAGAGTGGTTTTGACATTTGTAAATTGCTCAAAAAAAAAAAACCAAAAAACCCCAAAAAACAAGACTAGTACTTCCTGACACATGAAAATTCTATTCATGTTTCAGCGTTCATAAACGAAGTTTTACTGGCACGAAGCCAAGCCTGTGCATTTATGGATTGCCCATGGCTGCTTTCTTACTCTAGCAGCAGAATAACCATGATAGAGACCGTTCTGGCCTGCAGAGCTGAACATATTCACTGTCTGGCCCTTTCCAGAAGAAGTCTGCTGCGCCCTAAGCTGATGCGGGCTCTGGGCCCCAGGAGAAGAGGAGGCTGGTTGGGAGGGAGCAGATGTGGAGACAGGTCCTGGCCTGGAGGGCTCCTGCGGTTCTGTGGGAGGACAAGCCGGTTCACAACTCACTTTTTTTTTTTAAGATTTTATTTATTTATTTATTTGACAGAGAGAGACAGCAAGAGAGGGAACACAAGCAGAGGGAGTGGGAGAGGGAGAAGCAGGCTTCCCGCTGAGCAGGGAGCCCGATGCGGGGCTCGATCCCAGGACCCTGGGATCATGACCAGAGCCGAAGGCAGATGCTTAACGACTGAGCCACCCAGGCGCCCCTCACAACAAATTTTTTGATTGGGGTGACACTGGCATAACATACAATTAACCATTTAAAAATAATTCAGTGGCATTTAGTACATTCACAACGTTGTGTAACCATCACCGCTGTTTAGTTCCAGAACATTTCCATCACCCCAAAAAGAGACCCCCATCCCCATCAGCTGTCACTCCCTATCCCCCCTCCTGCCCCCTCCAGTCCCTGGCAGCCACCAGTCTGCTTTCTGTCACTATGGATTTGCCCGTGTGTGATATTTCGCCTAAGTGGGAGCATACATTATGTGGCCTTTTGTCTTGCTTCCTCCACTTAGCAGGATGTTTTTGGGGTTCATTCTCACGGCAGCATGAATCAGGGCTTTATTTCCAATATATAGAGGAAAGGATGCACGGTGCACGGAATCTGTTGACTCAGTGGGGTCCCCCCTGGGCCTTCTGTGTGTCCACAACCCAGATTAAGACAGAGAACACACCCTGCTCAGGGCCTTGGAGTGCCCCTTCTCCATGAAGTATGCAACACCCCTGAAGGGTGAACAGACAGGGAGAGGGTATGATAAAGCCTTGGAGGAATGCAGGGCAGGGAAGGTGCTGGGGGTGGTTTCCCTGTTTCGTGGAGCAAGATGCTGGCAGAGGTGGGAGTGGTGGGGCGGGGCAGGGGAGGGGAGAAAGGCAGAACCGATCGCGGAGCCTGGTGCTCAGCTGTCCAAGCCCTTGTGGCTCCAGGGGCCAAAGAAGGAGTGACATGGGGGGTGGGGTGATGCCCTGCTCACACACAGAAAGGGAAGCTTGGTGCCCACGAGAAGGGCCAACAATGTTCCAGTTTGAGAAGGCTGAGCTGTGTGGGAGGCCGTGTAGGTATGAGGGCAGCGGGGAGGAAGTGGCAAGGCCACTGTCAAGGTTTGCAGGGTGGGGACTGAGCGTGGATGTCTGAGGGTCCGGTGGGACAGAGGGAGGAGGGCAGGGTGGGGAGAGATGGCCAGGCCTGCAAGGGACTCAGGATCCAGGGTTTTCTTAAAGGCCTCATTCTGCAGGGAAATGAATGCAGGTGGATCACTGATCAGAGCTTCTGGTGTGGCAATCCGAAGGCAGAAGCCCCACAAAAAAGCGTCTGCTGGGGGGCAGCCCAGGACGCTTCCTTTGAGAACGGCTCCGTTCCGCAGAGCTCGGGACCAGGAAAGCGGCACCTGGCTGGCGGGCGGGGGGGGGGGGGGGAGGGGGTGTCACAGGACAAGAACTTCCTGCCCCACTGTTCCACGGGCGCCAGACCCCAGGAATGGGCCCTGCTGAAGGACCTGGGGCCAAGTCACCCAGCAAGAGTGTACCAATGAAGGAGGAGCCCCAAAGAGGCAACCTGGCCCGGAGGTGCACAGGGGGGGATCTGCTCAGGGCAGGGTGGTGGCCGGGCACTTTCGGTGGGGAGTGGGCGCCACATGGCCTTACGGAGGCAGAACCCAGTGTGAGGAGGTGTATTCCTGAGTCAAGACAGTGGCCACAGAGCCCCCTTCTCTTCTTCACAAATGCTTCCTTAGGACCTGTTGTCCATTGCCAGGTTTTGAAAGTCTCTGGAGAGTTGGATTAAACACAGGGGCTCTTCAGCCAATGGGAACGACCATGTCCTGCGGTATGTGACGTCCTGTGCACTGTGGGGTCCTGAGCCTCCACCTGCCAGACAGCATCTGCGACAATCAGAAATGTTCCCAGAGCTGGCTGAATTGCTGAGAAGCGCTGCTATATACAGACGGAGATTAAAGGGGTCTGTAGGGTTGGGTGGTCAAGGGCTCTGTGGGCCCTTCATCCTGTCGTGAGGACGCCCCTGGGCACTATAAGGTCCAAGGAGTCCTGTGAGGAAGAAAACTGTCTTTCTAGGTTTCATCTCTGGTTTCCCTCAAGTTCAGCCTTGGAACTGTGTTTTTTGTCTGGAGTAAAGCCCGGGGACTCTTGCCGTTCTGCTCCAGGAATCAGCAGGCAACAGGTCCGTTTCCTCCTTTCATTCCGGGCTCACGAGACCCCATGGGGTGCCATCTGAGCTGAGGACAGGCCCGGGCCCTCCCCCTGCTCCGAACTAAAATAAACTCCGTGAGCAAGCCCGCCTGCCTAACTACGAGCAGATGGCGCAGCAATGCCCGAGCCTGTGTGGGCTCCTTCCCCGGGGAACAGGCCTCTCTCTGTGCTGGGGCCCCTGCAGCATCCAGGTCCAGGGCCTGCTGCAGAGGCACCCCGGCAACGTGCATGCACATCCCAAAGACCCACGGCAGTCCCCCTTTAGAACTCGGGGCAAGACTCCGTGGGATTTCTAAGGAAACAGTCAGGGATGGTGTCTTGGGGACCACAAGAGGGAATGTCTTCGGGATGCGAGGACCCACCAGCTCTGTGCAGCCCAGGCTTTGCGGGGTCGGCGGGGGGGCGGGGGGGGGCAGTGACCTCATGCGTCTGGTATGCGGTCTCAGCACACTGCGACTTTTCAAAGCCAGTCTAAAAATATCCGGTTGCTGCTATTATATGTCGGAGGAGGAGGAAATGCTAGCCTGGCGCTCACAGCCAGGGGAGCTATTGTGTAGCTGCTCTGGGGGCTGGACGGGTGCGCGCATGGCCTCCGAGTGCATGGGAGTACAAGGCAGGACGGTGTGCCGGGTGATCATGTGGGGCCCGGAGTGGCCGGGAGAGAAGAAGCGGGATCCAGGCGCCGGCAGTGATGCGATGTGATCTGGCACTGGGGCCGCGGAGGCCAACATGTTAATGCTGTCTTCCCACCAGGCCAGAAAAGCCACAGTGCTGGCAAAATGCTATGGGAGAAAGGCCTCTACTTTCCTGGAAACACTTCTTTCCCTTATCTAACATAAAGTACACATTTCTAATATAAGTTACACACTATGACCAAAAGAAAAAAAAAACAAACATTAACAGGGCGCCTGGGTGGCTCAGTCGTTAAGCGTCTGCCTTCAGCTCAGGTCATGGTCCCAGGGTCCTGGGATCGAGCTCCCTGCTCCGCGGGAAGCCTGCTTCTCCCTCTCCCACTCCCCCTGCTTGTGTTCCCTCTCTCGCTGTGTCTCTACCAAATAAATTAATAAATAAATAAATCTTAAAAACAAAAACAAAAACACCCCAGAATCATGATAGAAGGAAAAAACCCATAAAGTAGTTCAAAATCCTCCAGCCATGATTTCTAGGTAAAAGGAACAAAGAAGCAACACACCCACCCCTTCCTCTGACTGGGCAGATGATCGTGGGCCCAGGGAGGGCACTGTGTGCCCTTCCCAGGCCACCCCTGACCCTGCTGAGGGTGACAAGAGCTGGGGGGACCTCTGACTTTCTTCCAACTGTCCTTGTCCTTTGAGGTTCTTTTGGGAAATTCAAAAGGGTTTTTTAATTTGGAGAAATTTAGGTTGAGCATCTTACTTAGCCAGAAATTTTAGAAGATGCATTTTCTATCTAAGCAGGTTGCCGCCTCTGCTCTAGGCTGAAATGCATGGTTAACATTTTAGGAAGAATGGTGGTAACATCACAGAATGACCCATGGTGAGTCCAGTCCCATACCAGGTGAGATGGGGCTTCTCTTTCTTTTGCTTCTACTCCTCTGCGAGACAGCTGTGCCCCACTTCAGATGAGGAAACTGAGGCACAGAGAGGCCTGCTCACTTCCCTGAAGTCTGAGGGCAGGCAGGAAGTTGACATGACCCTGGGTTTGAATCCAGTGTCCTCACTCCCAGCCCACGCTCCATGCACCGGCCCCTCAGTCCCCACAGCCTGGGACCTTTCGGGGTGCCGGCCTGCCCTGGCTGAGGCCGCTCACCCTGGGCCTGGCGACCAGGCAGATGGACGCCTGAGCCGCTTCTGAGCTTACACCTGGTCTCTTGTACATCCCACACAAAACCAAACAAGCCTTGATGGACTGCATTGGGCAAACTGTTTTGCTTTCGGATTTCAAAACCTGAAAGCAACATGGGATGAGCTCACGAAGGCAAATGCGCTTGCCTTATCTCCCATGTTGACAGGTGAGCCTCGAGTTGGGAATCCCCTGTGGAGAAGTCCCCCAGCCTCACCACCCAGGGTGGCTGTCCTTCCAGCCAGGCTGAGGTGGCCTAACCCAAGATAACTCCATTGTGCCCAGGTTTACCCGTGGCCATCCTTTCTCAGAGGGAAGTTCTAGATCATTCTAACAGTTCTCTTTTGGTTATGGGGTCGGCCTTCTCTGTTTTCCTGACCTTCTAGTCACAGGGACCTCACTTCCCAAGTGTTTGTGAGGCTTTGGCGCATGTGGTCTCATTCACTCATTCATTTGTCCGTCCGTCCATCCATCCTTCCACTTGGCAACAATTTATTGATTGGCTGCTGTGTGTCTGGCACTGTTGCAGTTTCGGTGAGCCCCCAGCATGGTGGGGCTCTGAAGCGGATAACTGCACGTCCACCCTGGCCACGGATCGAGTGTCACCACCTCGAGGAGCCACCACCTTTTGTGGTCTTGATGCAGCCCCTCCCTGGGCAATGCCACCTCGGGGTGAAGCCTCTGTCCCTGCCTCAGACCACATGCCACACGGGACTTCCACATCTCTCATGTCCAAGCCCGGACTGGGCATGGAGACAGAGGAGTGACTGGGGTTGTGGGGACACGCCTCCTTTGGTGAAAGAACATCAGTAGGTATTAGGTAACAATGAAGCCTAAAGATGGGGCCAAATGAGAGTGTCTCCCCCTTGCTGGGCTCCTGTTCCAGTCATGGGTGGGGGTGGGGAGAACACGACACTGGGAGCGACTGGCGGTTGGTGGTGGCAGGGTGGGACAGACTTATTTTTCTCCACGGTATTCTCCATGTTTTGGGGATACTCTGCTATATGAAACAGCACTTGGCCCGCACCCATTGACAGGCTTCGCCCATCTGGGGACACAGACGATGGTCAGACACGGCAGGAGGCACTCCAGGAGGTGTCTCATGGGCCTGATGGGAGCACAGAAGCTCCACAGGCGGTATCTGCCGAGGTGGTCCACGGACCGAGGAGCCTGGAGGGTCTGCTCTGCCCTGTGTGCTGAGCAAACAGCCAAGGGGCGTCCACTCCAACCTGGGGCTTTCCTGGGTGGAAATGCTGGGAAAATAACCCCGCGTGGGGTGGAGGGCTACTTTTGGCAAGGAGCCCAGGCAAATGGCTCTGTCTGCAGGGGATTCCAGTGGGTCCCGGTGGCCTAGGGGAGGGTCACCTGGCGCAAACTGGTTCAGTGCTATTGGGTTTCAGATTCCTCTCCTGTCAAATGAGGGAGAGAACCTCTGACTCCCCGCGTTGTTTAAAGATGAAATGAGACTATGGGAACCAGGGGCTGGCAACTTCGTCCTGTGAAGGGCCACATAGTATTTGGGGTTTTGTCAGTATGACCCGAATCTGCCATCGTAGCCTGAAGCAGGGACAGATGGTCTGTACGAGAAGGGAACTTGGCTATGTGGAGGGCACCTCCCTGACGTCTGGCAGGGTAGGGCAGTCTTGGGCTCTGATCTCTACCAAGGTTGGCAAATTATGGCCAGCTAACTGTTTCGGGATGGTCCACGAGCTAAGGATAGTTTTCACACTTTTCAACACTTGAAAAAAAAACATCAAGAGAGTATTTCACGACACATGAATAGGATGTGCAATTCAACTTTCCACAAATTCACTTCGAGAATAAAGTTCCACTTGGCGTATAGCTACGTCTGTTTACGTGTGGTCTGTGTCTGCTCTCAGACTACAGCGGCAGGGCTGAAAACACAGACCTGGGGTCCCTTACAGGACAAGCCACTGTTCTAGGGGTTCTCCTGCTCCACGGGCAGGAGAAGACTCTGACACTCGGACATGGGGCGGGTGAACAGGAGAGGGTGTGAGAGTCGGCGGGACTGACTGGTCTCCCAGGGCACATCAGGGACCCGGAGAAGCAGGACCTCAAAGCAGCAAGGTCACAGGAGGTGGGGAAGTGAGAAGTACAGCTAAAGTGCTTTCCAGAGAACTGTCATACAGGGAGCGGGGGCCGGTTCTAGGGAGGGAAGATGCCGGGTGAGGACAGGGATGATGATGGGAAGGGGGTGGTGGTGAGAGGAGGTGGCTGTGGGGTGGGAGGAAGGACCCTCCCCGTTCCCACCACCACTGCCAGCCTGCCCAGGTGGCACTATAGGCTCCGTGGGCCTGCGGGTGTGGGCAGGAAGTGGAGGGGTCACATCCAACCCCATGGCTCCTGATTCTTAGATGTTCGGAAATGGAGGTTTTCCAGGGCCCTGCCGACACCTGGCCTCTGCCTGGATTGTTTCCTTCCTGTTGCCCATAGGGCTTGGGGGCACCCAGTGGGCTCTTGACAGCCAGCTGCTGGACAGACGGGTGAATGGACATCAGGCATCTGCAGAGAGCCAAGTGACAATGGGATGGGACGCTCAGCCTACCTCCGTGCCCCCAGTTTGTAATGGGCTCTGTCACTTTTATCTGCACTGGCACCAACGATCAGCCGCAGACTCGGACAGAAACACTGAAAACCAGCAAGGGCTCCTGGAGCCAGAACAGGCTCTTTGAAATGGATAGATTCCTCCCAAGGGCCAAAGTCTCAAGCAAACCATGCTGGGGCGTGGGATTGGGGAATCTTAAAAAAAAAAAAAAAGGAAGAGGAAGATAAAAAAGAAACCAAGTATGAAACAAGTTATTGTATCTGGTATTTCACTAAATTTTTGTTTAGGTTATAATGAAACCACGTGCCCGATCACAGAGAGTAAAGAACAGACCAAGCTTTGATGGGGGAGGGCCTTGCTTGGTTCTTACTGCACCAAAAACATTTGAGGAATTCAAATGATCCCCGAGGGCTCATCTTATCCATTTTGACAGCCAAATCATTCTCTTTGGGGTTTACTTGGTTCTTTTTCTCAGGTTTTTGAGCTGGGAAATTAATTCACTTACTTTCATTTGTTCATATTTATGACTATAAAGTGCTTATGGCTACGAATTGCCCTCTTGGTACTGCTTTACATAGTCCTGTGGATTCTGATAACATATAGTTTTGGTCACGGATTTTTACAAAACCACTAATTTTGGTTTATAGATGCCCCTTCATCCAAGAGTTGTTTAATAGAGACTTGTGGTTTCTTTCTGAAAAAAATTTCCACGTGCAAGGGTCTTTAAAAAATTAATTTCTAGTTTCAGTGCATTGTTAAGAGTGCTGCTTGTAATAGTCCTACTTTTGGAAGTTCTAGATGCTTTCTCCGTGGCCTGATATAGGAATGAGTCTTGTGAATGCTCCATGAATAATTCAGATTTAGTCTCCTATCAAAGTGAAGGGCTTATGATAGGTCCATAGATGTGCCTAAATACACGGTTTGGGCATATTACATCCCTGCCGATTTGCTGTCCACACAACCAGTCTCATGCCATGTGTTTATGGCTGTTTCTCAGGATCTTCTAGAATTTCCACTTTGTAAAGGCAACAGCTGTGTTGTTTGGTGCAGATATTGCCAACTACTACACCTTAAGTGTAAACTGAGGTTTTTGGTATTATGATAAATCTTCTTTGTCACATGTAACATCCAGAGCTCTGAACTCGGCCTTCTCTGTGTCCATGGAACTGCAGCTCTGTTCGCTCCTGTTTCTATCTGCCTGCTACATCTGGGCCTGTCTTTTCATTTTTAGCTCCCTGAACTGCTTTGGTTTAGGTGTGCCTTGTTCATACAGCACA
The DNA here is from genome assembly GCF_009762305.2 of Zalophus californianus. NCBI lineage: Eukaryota > Metazoa > Chordata > Mammalia > Carnivora > Otariidae > Zalophus > Zalophus californianus. Next base: position 12,933,077 of record NC_045595.1, on the reverse strand, counting down.
AGGTTGGGACTCAGCTTTGTGAGCCAAGCTGAAAATCCTCTCCTTTCAATAGGCGGATTGCACCCGTTTACATTTAGCAGCGTGACAGACTCATTCCCTTCTGAAGCCCAGGCTGCCATCGTTAGCTCTCTTCCCCACCTGCTGCTTGTGGGTGTGGCTGAGTGACTGGAGTCAGAGCAATCCTGCGGGTCACTTGATGACTTTCTGAAATCTTGCACCTTTTGCAGGACTTTTCAACCTCACTTTGCAACTGATTAGTGTGGCGTTGGTGAGGTGGGATGCACCTGGGAGAGAGCATGCTCCGGGGCTGCTGAGCTGAGAGGAGAGTTTGAGTAGGGGACCCATTCTGTGAGTGGGCAGTTCATTATGGAAGGTTTCATCTTGGGAGGACGACTGCCTCCCTACCCAATTCCCAAACGGCACGGACTCTAGTGCCAATGATGAGAACAGCAGGGCTTTTGGTACTTTCTATGCAGCAAAACCAAGCATTTGCATGCATGAGGAAATGTGAGCTCCCAGGGGTGAGCTGGAGGGTCTCCAGAACATCTCTCCACTCTTCTGCAGGCACTACACACTCTCTCCACATCCCTGGGGAAGGGCTTGCCTTTGAACCCACCCTCCATACCTGGGGTGGACAAACCTGTCATGTTGGGGCTCCCCGCTTACAGTAGTGGGGAATCTGTCAGAACTGCCAAGACTTCAGTGGCCGCTTCCCCCAGAGAAATCACCACTACCGTGCCACTCTGGTGGGTTGGGGAGAAGGAGAGAAAAGGTGGAGACCCCAACTATGAGCTGTGGGGCCTTGTTAAAGATATGGAGTCTTGGGCCCCATCCCAGACCTGCAGAATTTCTAGAAAGGCCAAGGAATCTAAATTCTTAAACCAGAGCCCGAGGCGGTTCTTCTGATTCAAGGAAGGATGAGAACTATGGCTTTAGGGTTTGTTTTGAGAAGGAAGTATCTCTAGTGGTGGTGTGAGAGGTCCAAGTTCCAGTCTGCCAGGGTCTTCCCTAAGATTTACTTTGAACAACTCACCAAGGTGGTGGGAGCTTATCTAAGCCCCAGGTCTACAAACTATGCCCCACAGGCCAAATCTGGCTGTCTTTTTATGAAAAATATAAACTTTTAATTTTAGATTTACAAAAAGTTATAAGAATATTGCAGCAAATTCCTGTGTACCTCACATTCAGTTTCCCCTATTTTTAAAAGATTTTGTTTATTTATTCCGGGGGGGGTGGCGAGCAGAGGGAGAGGGACAAGCCGACTCTGCGGGTGAGCACGAAGCCCGACGTGGGGCTCGATCTCAGGACCCTGAGATCATGACCTGAGCCGAAACCAAGAGTCAGACACTTAACTGAATGAGACACCCAGGTGCCCCCAGTTTCCCGTATTAACATTACCTTTGACAGAACTAACAAACCAATACTGATTGATAAGTTCTTATTCACTAAGTCCACATTTTATTCAGATGTCCTCAGTTTTTCTCTAACGTCCCTCTTCTGTTCCAGGATCCCATCCAGCACTCCCTATCACATTCAGTCATCCTGTCTCCTTGGCGTCTCCATACCAAGTTTCTCAGCCTTTCCTTGTTTTTGAGACCTTGGACAGTTCTGAGGAGGACTGGTTCGGTATTTTGCAGAAGGTTCTTCACTTTGGGTCTGTCTGATGCTTCTCTACCACCACTTGTCTTTGTAAATAGTTTTATCGGCACACGGCCCCACCCATTCAGGTATGGATTATCTGTGGCTGTTCTGATCTATGAGGGCAATGTAAAGTCGTTGAGACACAGACTGCATGGTGCTAAAATCCGGAAATGCTGACTATGGGGCCCTTGGTAGAATCAGCTTGCAGAAGTGTGGTCCAAGCCTCTCTGTAAGGGCAGTGGCCTAATCCAGGATACAGATTCTGGAGCGGCCAGTGCCAACCCACTCTGGCAAATTTTACCATCACTCAGCAGCTGGAGTTTCAGCAATTAGCATAATGAATGTTCAAAGTGGGCTTCCATGGCCGGAAAAGTAGGCTGGATAAAACGTTTTTGAGACATTTGCCTCCCTTGTTTGAGAAATTCCATTTAAGGGTCCTGTGGCCTGTTCTTTAGGGATGGGGCTCAGGGAGATGGAGGCACTCAGGCGTGCCTGAAGCCACCAAAGAGGCCAGAGCCAATGGAACTCTAGGCTCTAGGATGTTTGGGGGGCTCCTGTCTAAGAAGTTGTGTCTATAGCATTTGGTCTGGGACGTGTATTCATTATAACCCTCTCTGCTCTAGCTACTGATGGCGGCAGGATGCAAGATCTACGGGAGGGGACCAAAGGGGGGGAATGTGGTGGGTCCCCATGGGCAGTGTTCCAGATATGGTGAGACCACTCTGCATTTCCGTTTTAACTGTGAAGTTCATATCACATCAAATTCACCATTTTAACCATTTTAATGTGCAATTCGGTGGCATTTGGTACGTTCACCATGTTGTGGCAACTATCACCTCTATCTAGTTCCAGAACATTTCATCACCCCAAAAGAAGACTCCATCCCCATGAGCAGTCACTCCCCGTCCCCCTCCCTCAGCCCTGGCAATTGCTAATCTGCTTTCTGTCTCTCTGGACTTGCCTCTTCGGGCCACACATGGATGGGATCACAGATTATGTGGCCTTTCATGTTCTGGCCTCTTTTGGTCGGCACGTTGTTTTTGTGGTTCATCCACATTACAGCATGTATCAGTGATTTATTCCTTTTTGTAACTGAGTAATCTCCACTGTATCCACTCTGCCTTGAAAAGGGGCAGTAGGAGCAACATCCTGGCCTGCCTTGGTGGGTCACTCAATCGTCCTCGGGTCTGGGGGAACCACGGCTGGTGCTGACCTGAGCCCAGGACCACTGGAACCAAAGGCTCCAGCAGTCAGGGGGCAAGTGCCCCAAACGCCTCTCTTTCAGGCGGACACAATCTTCCCTTTGACTTTCCCCCACCACCCTGCTTCCAGCCTTTGGGTCTCTCGAAGCCCCCTCCCCGGCATCTCCTATCTTCTTTATGGGCTCAGCCCTGGAATGGGTGTGGAAGCCTGCCCATGCCCAGGAGGGCTGTCCTCGGCTCCCCATGAGACTTGGGGCTGCTTAACTAGACTAAGTGGCCCCTGAACACCAAATGGCCCCTCAGAGCCTCCGGATGTTGGGTGGCGGGAGCCATGCTGTGTGCTGGCTCTGCGGCATGACTCTGTTGGCCACATGACACATCTCGACCTCTGACTCTCCCAGAAGGCCTTGGGCTAGGACTTAGCCAGATTACTGGGGGTAAGAGCATTCCAGACTGAGGGTGTAGTGCATGCAAAGGTCCTGGGGTGAGGTATCAGGAAGGAGGTAGCGCAGAGAGGTAGACTTGCCGCAGGTCACACAGCACACGGGCAGCTGAGCTGGGCTAACGAGTCCTGCTTCTGTCTTCCCGGCTTCCTGGCAGGGGGCAGCTCCAGGCCCTGAAGTCTGGCAGGTGGTAAACTCCGGCGGAAGGGGGCGTGGTTGCATACCGAAGGGCAAGGACTGGTCCAGGCACTTTGGCAGAACTGAAGATGTTCCCTCAGGGGCTGTGTGTCCTTGTCATCGTCCCTCTCCCCCCACTGCTTACCATCTCTCAAAACATCCACACCCCCAACAAGCTCTGTCCAGGTGGTGGCTCCAGAGCCCCAGGCTGGCTTTGTAACTGCATATCCTGGAGGCCTCTAAACTCCAGCAGATTGCTCGGCCTTGGCACTGCTGGCATTTGGGGGCCGGATCCTTTTCTGTGGAGGGGGCTGGCCTGTGCACTGGAGGATGCCGAGCAGCATCCCTGGGTTCTACCCTCTAGATGCCAGTTTCCAGATGGTCACACGTGCCCTCTGGGCAGAATCACCCCAGCTGAGAACTGAGCCTTGAACTCTGTTAAAAAATCAGCTGCCCCGGAGACCCGGCAGTCAGAGAAGGCTAAATGGAACTCTGTACGTTCTCAGGGGGTCACCTTACGGGGGTGATGATACCACACAGCATCCCCGAGGGCCCACTTCATGGAGGACTCTGGGCCTGGGTGTCTGACTGCTGCCATGTGGTGCCATTCTCCCCTCCCCCAAGAGGAACTGGTCAGGAACCCCATACTGGGGTCACAGGTCAGGTCAGCAGCTGGGTAGGTGAACACGAGCCTCAGGCTCAAGGGGCCTCAGGTAACTGGTGTCTTGCAGGGTCTGGCCTTGGGAGTTGGCTGTGGCCAGCTGGTGGCTGGCTGACAGAGAGGAAACTTCAGAGGGCAGCTTCCCGGTGATGCTGGGGATGGGGCATTGGAGTCCCTCCATCCTGGATAATCACTAGGAAACAAATCAGCTGCCAGGCCGTATGGTTGCTCCTGGCCCAGCTGCGTTCCCGCCCGAACAGCAAGGCAGATGTAGCTGATAGATGGGCAGACATTCCCTGGCCCTCTCCAATCCTGGTGCAGCAGAGTGTCCAGAACATTCGGAAAAGGCGGTGGCTGTGGCAGGGGTGTCCCAGGCCCAAGCTCTGCTTCGCCTTTTAATCAACCTTTTCTGTAAATTCCAGGGAGGCCTTTCTGGGTGCTTAAAATACACCCCATAATTTCACTTTCCTCTTAGACACAGCGTTCCCAAAAATATAAGTTCCCCTTTTGTCTAAAATATCCTTCGACGGTTGCACAGTGTCAGGGCTCTGCACTTTTTTAGGCAGCAGACCAGAAAGGCAGCCCCAGGTCTGCAGGGCACAGGGGGGGCAGAGAGCACCAGGGAGCCCCACCTTCTAGATGGCCACCCCTTCCTGGTACTTCCCCCCACACCACTGCTGTAGGACACTCCTATGCTCTCCTCACCTCCCCCACTCTCTCTGCAGCCCTGCCCACTTTGCAGCTGGACTGTGTCCTGTCATTCCGTCTCTATTCTGGGTGCTCCTGGTAGCTGCTCCCCATTTTCTGCATCTGGGGACATCCTTGTAGTGATGTGGGAGTACCCCTACCTGCTGGTTTTCATTAAGTCCCGCGGCCGGGAACGTCGCCAGCCCCCACCCTGGGCCGCGAGAAACTCGTCCTCACGCTCCTCTCTCTGGCTGAGTCATCATCCCCCAGCTGTGAGCTCCCGTGAGTCCGCCTCGACACATGTCTGACACCTCAGACACTAGCTAGCTTCCTTCAGGGGTGCCTGAGCCCTGGGTGCACACTTCCGGCCTGGCCCCATCAGCTCTAGCGCCTTCACACTGCTTCTCCGAGCAGCTCCTGGAAGATCCCGGGATTGTTGCGGGGGGGGGGGGAGGGTGTCCAGGTGGACTAGGGTCTCACTCTGTGTCCTCATCCCGCTGTGACCCCAGCAGACAGCGCTGCCCTGTAGGCAGGGGTGCAGGAGGCCTCAGGGCCCAGGGTGCAGCTGGAAACCTTCTGAGGGCCCTCTGGGAAGGTACAAGGCTGGGTGGGGGCCCCACATGGCCCCCACCACCCTCAGCCAGAGCTCAAACAGGCTGGCTATTAAAGCACTGTCAGCTGTCCATGGGACACAGAGTGGGTGAGCATGAGAGCAAGGAGCCCCGCACAGAGCCCCAGGTTGGAGCTGGCCCTGCTGAACTTTCTGGGACATCTATATCCCAGGCCTCCTTTCTTGACCCCTCCAAACCGCTTTAACACTCTACAGTTCTGGGGCACCTGGGTGGCTCAGTCGGTTAAGCGTCTGCCCCACATCCCGCCCAGGGTCCTGGGACTGAGCCCCGCGTCGGGTTCCCTGCTCAGTGGAGAGCCTGCTTCTCCCTCTCCCTCTGCCCCTTCCCCCTGCTCGTACTCTCTCGCTCTATCTCAAATAAGTAAATTAAATCTTAAAAAAAAAAAAGACTCTACAGTTCTGACTCCAATTCTGATGTGTGGGTTCCGCCCCCACCCCGGCCAAACCAAGCTCTCCTCCAACACCGGCTGGGTGTTCTAAGATTCAAATCAATTCTGATACTGTCTCCCCTGAGGTAGTATCAGCTCCCACAGGTTAAGGGCTCAGTCCCACAAAGGCTGCACGCTCCCCCCTTCAGATGCCAAGTGAAAGGTGGTTATCCATGCTTCTGACCGACTGGCTATCAGTCAGAGGTTCCTACTACAACCCCCTCTTTGGGTTTGATTAATTTGCAAGAGCGATTCACAGAACTTGGGAAACCAGTTTACTCGCTCCATTTCCGGTTTCTTATAAAAGGATATAGCTGAGGAATAGCCAGATGGAGGAGATGCACAGGGCAGGGTACGAGGGAAGCTCCACGCCTTCTCTGAGTGCACCGCCCTCCCAGCACCTCCACGGATTCACCAGCTCAGAAGCTCTCAACTCTCTCCTCTTGCGTTCTTACCGAGGCTTCGTCACAAAGGCATGGCTGATTAAATCATCGGCCACTGGTGACTGATTTCAACCTCTGGCCCCTCCTCCTCTCCCCAGAGGTCAGGGGCACAGGGCTGAAAGTTCCAACCCTTTAATCACATGGTTGGTTCCCCTGGCAGCCAGCCCCCATCCTTAGGTGCGTTCCAAAAATCACCTCATTAATATAACCACCTTCTTATTCTCATCACTTAGGAAATTCTAAGGGCTTTAGGAGTTCTGTGCCAGGAACAGGAGTTAAACCAAACATATGTTTCTTATTATAAATCACAATACCACAGACCCCACTGTGGGTACATGTTTACGAATGATACAAATGCAGAAGATTTCAGTTGGTGACAGCAGTTCTCTGGAATGAGGGTGGGAGCTGAGCAGAAGGTGAGGAGAGGGTACGAAGAAAGTTAACTGTGGCAAGTTCCAGAATGTTCTATGTGAACGGACGTACAGGTATGAGGGGTCAGCTAACCCTTCCCCGTAAAGGGTCAAGTGATAAATATGTTCGGCTTTGTGGGCTTTCTGGTGTCTGCTGCAAAAAAGGTTCTGCCCAGCCTTTGCTAAAGGCAGAGTGCAATCTACCGCAGACGGGATAGGTAAACAAGGGGGCATGGCTATGTGCCAACAAAACTTTATATATAGCAACAAGCCCTGGCAGATTTAACCCGTGGGCTGTAGTTTGCCAATTCCTGGTACATATGAAAAGAAATTATACTTCAAATAGGACAACGATACTAAAAAAAGAAAAAGAAGAGAAAAAAAAGGAGAAAGAAGCAGCAGCATTATATGAAAAAAAGCGAAGAAAAGCACCTGGGTAGAACCAAAAGCAGTAATGTGTCACGATTTTGCCGAAGTGAGGCAGATAACCACACGTGCTCCCCAGCAGCACCAACCACGATGGTGGCCCTGGTGTGCTTCCTGTCGGGGAGACACTTAAAGGAGACATGAGGCAAACCACAGCCAACACCTGCCGTTATGTTCTGAAAGTCACACCAGGAAGACAGGGGTGGAGGGACGACAGAATGCCAGGGACTGGAGGCAGCGCGAACTGCATGAGAAATCCACTCGCGTGCTCTGGTGGAGTTCCTCTGCAGCAACGCCCGCAGGGAGCGCGCGACTTCCTGGCTCTGGGGGGCCTCGAATAGAGCAACTGCATTTTTTTGGTATTGACGAGCAGCTCTTAAAAGATGTCACTCAAGGTCCGCCTCAAAGGCCAAACCCAAGAGTATTTGGGCATCAATGAAGACTTGAGGCGATTTCTGGTCTCGGGGAGGGGCCGGTGGGGGCATTTGCTCATCGCGGGGCGAGAAGCAGCACCAGCCTCCTCTTTCAGGGAATGACCGAGAAAGCCAGCAGGAGATTGCATCCTCGCCTGCCAGCCACCCTGAGTACTGATGCTGAATATAGTCGGGTTGATGTGTGAGTACAATGGCATAATGTTACAAAAAAAAAAAAAAAAGAAAGAAAGAAAAGAATCTGAAGCTATTTAGGCATAAAGCATCTGTGACACTGAAATCGTTCTTTGCATGCAGTCAACCTAAAGCTGATTCTCAGTGGGGGCGACTCAGCTCTACCAGGGGGACATTTGGTGATGCCTGGACACCGTTTTGGTTATCCTGCCTGGGGTAGGGACTGCTCCTGGCATGTAATGGGTCAAGGCCAGGGACGCTGCTCAACATCCTACAGCATATAGGATGGCCCTTATGACAGAGAGGGACCCGGCCCTGCATCGGTGGCCTTCATCTCTATGTGCTTCTCTCTGTAAGGTCTGAAGCCAGCCCCACACAGGCCTCATTCATCCTGTTGGCCCCTGTGGGGTTTGCCCTGCCCTATGCCCCTCTTCCTCCAGGTTCTGGCTTCAGCTCCTACCTTCCTTCAGGCTGCTCTGCTGACCTGGGCCCCCCCCCCCTCCCAAAGCGACTTCCCCAAACATCCTGGGGAAGCCACAATGGGGACAGAAAACAGCCAGAGATTTGACTCCTTGCTCTGTGTAGCCACCTGAGTGGGGCCCACCTGCCTCATGGACTCTCAGGAGCTCGGCCTCCATCACCTTCTTCTATTCCTGCACCAAATCTCCCTAAAAGGCCTGTTTCCCCAGGATTCCACCCCTGCATCTCTCTTTCCCTCCCCTGTTGATGGCTGACCCTGATGTTCGCATCAGTGACCTTCCAGTCACCCGGCCTCAAGGATGGCCCAGAATAGCTCGAGCCTTGACTGCTGGCCAGGGTGTGGGGGATGCCTTCTGGGAGCTCTAATTCTGTCCCACTCCCTGCCTAAGCTGCACGCCCACTCCAGCTCACCCCCAACTCAGGAGCATCTGGGGACTCCAGCCCAAGGTCCAAGGCGGCCTGTGCACCCAGACTCAGCCCTGGACTGGTCTGGGCAGCATGTCTCTCTCTAGCACGTCCCCATGCTGCCGCCCTAGACCCTCTCAAGCCCAAGCCCCACCCCCTACCAGCGGCCAACCTTCCCCTCAACGGACCAAAAGAACAAGCGCTCTTAGGACTCTCGCCCCAAAACACCTCCACATTCACGTACAGCAGACACAACCCAGTCTTTGGGGCCCTCAGATCTGGGAAATGGAGGGGTCCTGGATAAAGACTCCTGGCCCAAACACGTCTCCTGCTGCAAAGGCTCTGGCTCTCCTTTGTGAGTGACACCAGCCACTTCCCTCCTTCCTCCCCATCCTGAGCCTCCTCCCTGCTGTGTGGCCCATGCCCTGAAGCGGGCCCCTGGAGGCCTGTCCTTGGCTACCTGCCCGTTTCTCAACCCTGGCTCCTCCCGGCAAGCCCGCTCCCCCCACGTGGCTGACACACAAAGGGCAGGGGGCAGCGCCCAGCCAGGAGGCACCCCAGCCGGCCACCTGCGCCTGGCCCCCTGCCCGTGCAGCCTGCTAGGTCACGCGACTGGACAACCTCTAAGGCCCAACAAGCACCGGGGTCAAGGGGTCTTTGTGCTGCCCATGCTCCGGTCCCCCCCTGGATGACAGCAGTCTGCATCAGCACCCAGAAGCAGCTCCAGGCAGCACTGTGCGGCTACCTCAGACCCTGTCCCGCTCAGACACCTCGGCGTGGGTAGCCCATGGAGGGCCTCTGGAGGCCCTGGGTGGCTTGCCCTGTGTGTTCACTGCCCACTGCTCCTGAGCGCCAGCCTCCCTCTGCCTGCTAGCCTCTTAGCAGGTGTAGCAGGCACACACAGATGGGTGACACGGACGGACAGAAAGACGACCTAGGCATGTCTACCGGCCCCATCCTGCCCTTGACACACCCAGGCGGGCCCCATATGTTCAGAGCAGGCTGCTGGCCAGGCTTTGCTTCCCTCCAACAGCATGGCTCAGGCAACCCCGACAGTCTCCTGATGAGGGCCAGGGAGGCACTGATGCGGCGGGGGGGGGGGGGGGGGGGGGGAGCGTTGGTCAGGGCAGGGAGGGGACCAGGGCTCAGGAGAAAACCCAACTGCAGACTCAGCTATGCAAAGGAATGAAGTCCTGGGACAACTGGTGAGAGAGGAACAAAGTGTGGTCTTATCCACAGGATGGAATATTACTCAGCCATAGAAAGGAATGAAGCCCTGATTCATGTTATGACGTGCGTGAACCTCGAGAACATCGTGCTGAGTGAGAGTAGTCAGACACAAAAGGCCACACAACGTAGGATCCCACGGATAGGAAGTGTCCAGAACAGGCAAATCCACGGAGACAGTAAGCAGACTGGTGGCTGCCAGGGGCCAGGGGAGAGTGATGGGGAGTGACTGCTCGTGGTGTTTCTTTTTGGGGGGATGGCAAGTTTCTGGAACCAGACAGAGGTGAGAGTTGCACAACATGTGGGTGTACTAAACACTACTGAATTGTACACTTTAAATGGGTGAATTATGTCTCAGTAAAGCTCTTCAACAGAAACCCTAACTGCAGAGGCATACAAACCCCTGTTTCTGGAACCTTGTTTCTGGAACCTCTGTCACCCTGGCTGAGTGGCTTCACCTGTGTGCCCCTAACACTGGGCAGAGGCTGGCCAGTCCACACAGTTGTGGGAACGAAGGCTATGGCTTGGGAAGGTATCCCTGAGAATAAAGGGCCAAGTGGATAATGGCACACAGTTCTGGATGAGCTCTCTGGGTGGACCAAGCCAGTGCTAATAGATGGTCGTGGGAACACACCCAGTAGCCTGGTGGGTGGGGGGGGGGGGGGCGGGTGGGAGACGCATATGAGATTGGGGTTGTGGGTCCTAAAGGGGACTGGTGCTCAGGACTGAGGCTGGCACAGATGCCAGTCCCAGGACTGGTTCCTTCGGGAACCCTGGAGGCGAGGCAGGGGCAGCTGCGAGCTCCAGGAACCCTTGGGTCCCACATTTTGCTGTCCCAGGTCACTGGCTTCCTCCTGTGGGTATGGCAGGTGGCTCAGGGTGTCACAAGCTCTCAGCCTCCTGCCTCCGCACGGGCCAGGCCACGGTGGCTACACGAAGGCCCAGAACCCCAGGACACAGCAGCAGCCTTTAGCTGCTTGGGAAAATGGCCTGGCCAGCAAGCATCCTCGTTTCATTTCTGCTTTCGAAATTAAAACCCTGTGCGCATCAGCAAATGTTGGTGGCAACTGTCACAGTTCAGGAAAGAGAACCCCAACCTTGAGGCCCACACCATCAGCCCTGATGCTGAGGTCTGTGGGCCCGGGGAGGGGAGCATGTCTGGGCATGCTCTGTGGCCAGTCCTGTGGTGGAGGCCTCGGTGGCTGCGTCTAGAGTCACCAGGTTCTCTGAGCGCCCCCCCCCCGGGATGGGCAGTGGACCCCAGCGCACGGGAGGGAGGACCCCAGGCCTCTCACTGCCCTAGTGAGCCTGCCTTCTGCGCCCTCAGTGTTTCTGAGCTAAAACAACAGTCCCACACAAACGTCATGTTTCTGGAGGCAGCGTGGAGGCCAGGCTGCAGGGTGGCCGAGCAGGGCCGAGTGACATTGTGTGAAACGGTGACAAAAAGTAACAGTAACAGTTAACTGCAGGGGCAGGCAGATCAGCTGATTGGAACTGGCTTCCACAGTGCCCCCTTCCTGTTTTCTGGTCAGAATTGCACAGCGAAGCTGCAACCCACAGGACGGGGGGGTGGGGTGGGGGTGGGGGCAGCCTGGTGACACCCAAACCTCAAAACAACTCAACTTCTCCTTTCAGGGAGCTGAGAAAAAGTCCCAAATGCTACAAGAGGTGTTGATCTTGGGCCTTCGTCGGCCCTGGACAAGGTGAGAGAGGAAATCTTTCATGAAGACCATAGAGAGGTACCATGAACTCAGGCTCAGACCCAAGCCAGGTTCCCACCATGGTCCAGCCATGGCTGCCTGTGGTGTGGCCTGGGGAACCGAGACGGCAGTGGGCTGACTTGTGTCCCTTCAAAAGATATGCCCAGGTCCTGATCCCTGGAACCCATCATGAAGGGGACCTTATTTGGAAACAGGGTTTCTGCAAATGTAACTAGAATAAGGATACCAAGGTGAGACCATCCTGGATTTACGGTGGGCCCTGAATCCAGTAACAAGTGTCCTTATATAAGGAAGGAAGTTAGAGACACAGAGACACAAAGGGAAGAAGGCCATGTGCAGGTAGAGACAGAGATCGGAGAGATGCTACCACAAGCTGAGCGATCAACACTGAAGGGCTGTTGGTGGCCATCAGAAGCCTGGAGAGGGGCCTGGGACAGATTCTCCCTCAGAGCCTCCAGAAGGATCCCACCACACCCACAACTTGATTTCAGACTTCTGACCTCCAGGGCTGTGACAGAATCAATTCCTGTTTGTTTTAAGCACCCCCACCCACCCCCACTCTTGTTTCTGGTACTTTGTGAAGGCAGCCCCAGGACACTTGCACACCAGCATGCCTCTCCGGGACCCTCATTCCTCATCTTTAAAATGGGCAGAGGTGTTGTAAGGACACAGAAAGATGGAAACTGGACCCAAAGGCACAATAACAAATTATTCCTGTTATTAGAAAGTGACTCTTGGCTTAGCTCAGAATGGCTGGAACTTGGGAACAATTTCTAAACGGTCAGTGCTGGAAAGAAGACTTGGTCTCGTGGAATCCAGAGCTGTGACTCTAAGACAGTCGTTCTCACCTGGGGAATAATCTGCCCCAGGGGACACCGAGTGATGTCTGGGGACATTTTCGGTTGTCACACGGGGGGCGTGTGTGTGTGTGTGGCGCTGCTGGTATCTGGTGGGTGGAGGCCAGGAGTATGGCTCAGCATCCTGCAGTGTATAGGACGGCCCCGCCAGGGAATGGCCCGGCCCCAGACGTCAGTGGTGCTCTGGCCGAGAAGCCCAGCTCTAAACTAAAACAATCTTCTCCCTTTCCAAACGGTCGCCCCAGGAAGCACGTTTATGGCTATGACGTGGACTTGGCTCCAGTCTGTTTTGGAGGCCGGCGTGGGCACCGCCCTCCAGCAGCTCCTACCCTAACCGCTGGGGAAATTCAGCCTTGCCCGCTCACACTGAGGAGGCTGGAGGGAGGCAGCCGGGTGGGGTCAGAGGCATCTGACTCACGAGGTGCAGACACCAGGCAAGAAGGGTGACTAATGGCCCTGGAAGAATGTGCCAGAATCCCTTGGGGCAGCTTCAGGGGAGGAGCCCCCAGGACCACCAGGGGCAGGGGTGGCCCTCGGGGAAGAAGGCACGGATGCTGCTACCAGCTCGCTGCCAACCATCACTCGCTCCACAGGGGCTTGCTGTGGGCGGACTTGTCACCAAGGACGTCCATGTTCAGACCCCTATGAGCGGAGCCTTATTTGGAAATGGGGTCTTTGCTGATGTAATTAGTGAGGATGAGGTCATCCTGGATTAGGGCGGGCCCTAAATCCAATGACTGATGTCTTTATAAGCGAAGGCCACGGGACCAGAGGCAGAAATTGGGGTGGTAGGGCCAAGAGCCAAGGAATGGTAGAGCCTCTAGAAGTGGGAAGAGGTGAGGGAGGATCCTCCCCCAGGGCCTTCAGAGGGGGCACGGCCCTGCTGACCCCTTGAACTCACTTCTGTCAGAGAAGAGGTTTCTGTTGTTTGAAGCCACCCAGTTTGTGGTCATTTGTCATGGGAGCCATCGGATCTCAGCCCGCTGCCCTGGCTGGTCCTCAGCCAGAAAAGGAAATAGCACCATGGTGCCAAACCCGCCTCTTCACCGTGTTGTGTTGAGACCTCTGGGCTCAGAGTCCACATGGAACACGGACACAGCCACGTGCCTGCCTGGTTCGGTGAAGGGTAAATGGTCCACTTGGCAGAACACTTGATTTGGCAAATGCCGGATCCGCCCTCTTGTTCACGCACGTCTGACCTCACTGACGTGCTCCATTTCATCTGGGACTGTGGTGCCAGGCTTTGGCCTAGAGCACCTGCCGTGGCCCCTAACTGGTGCTTCGAGGCAGCTTCACTGAGGCTGAGTTCCGGAGCTGGGAGGGCATCAGATCAATCTACCGATGCCCTCTGTAAGCTCCCATGTCACACAAACCCCGTAGCTCACAAGATCCCAAACGATCGTCCATCACCTCCTTAACACCTCCCTCTCCCCACTGCCTCTCGTTCTGCCCCTTGCTTACTCTGCTCTGGCCCCATCTTGTACCCTCCAGGCCCCCTGCCTTTCTTCCAGCCCTCGAGGCACAGCCTAGCCTCCCCCTCTTTGTGCTGGCTCACCTGACCTCCTTCTGGGCCCAGCTCAGTGTCACCTCTCACCTCCTGCTCCCTTAAACCTTTCTCCTTGAGGGGCGACTGCTCTGCGAGGGCAGGCCTTTGTGTAGATTTGGGCCGCCACGTAGCCCAGGGCCTAGAACAGTGCCTGGCACATGGCAGACATGCTCATGGAATATTTGTAAAAGGCACAGATGATCAAAACAAAGGAGACAAGACATGCAGGGTACATAGCATTGAAGAGAAAAACCACACTCTGTGCCTGATTATTCCACAGTTTTTAAAATGTTTGCACGATATAGGGCGCCTGGGTGGCTCAGCTGGTTAAGCGACTGCCTTCAGCTCAGGTCATGATCCTGGAGTCCCGGGATCGAGTCCCACATCGGGCTCCCTGCTCAGGAGGGAGTCTGCTTCTCCCTCTGACCCTCTTTCCTCTCGTGCTCTCTATCTCTCATTCTCTCTCTCTCTCAAATAAATAAATAAAATCTTTAAAAAAAATGTTTGCACAATATATACATACATATATAGCAGAAACAGGCTGGCTATACGTAGGGCCAGACTGTACAATCCCAATTAATTTCTTGCTGATGATCTCAGAGATCATCAGAGAGGAAAAGGAACTGAAATGTACTCAGCAGGGCAGAGCCCAGATAGGCTTTCAGTGAATTTGCACGGCAGCAAGGTGGCTGCGTCAGGCCTTCAGCTTGGGGTGGAGGGGATCGGCCGGAGGCCAGGGGCTAACGCTTTGGGGTGGGTAGGTCCCCTACCCCTTATCCCGTGAAAGGACGGTCTGGGGTCCTGTGGATGGACAGATTACAGCACACCCAGAGGATGCGGCGTTACTCAGCAAGATAAAGAAATGAGCTCTGGGGCCAATAAGGAACCTGAAATGTATGTTACTAAGTGAAAGGAGCTGGTCTTAAAAGGCTATGGCCAGGATGAATCCAGCTCTATGGCACTGGGGAAAAGGCAAAACTATGGAGTCAGTAAAAGGCTGTGCGGCTGCCGGGGCTGTGGGGAGGGATGAATAGGAGGTGCCCAGGACTTGAGGACAGTGGAATTACTCTGTAGGACAGTGTCATGGTACATACGTGACATTGTGCCTTTGTCCAGACCCACGGAATATACAACACCAAGAGTGAACCCCAGTGTAAATCATGGACTTCAGTTAATAATCACGTGTTGATAGTGGCTCATCTATTGTAACAAATGTACCACGCTAATGCAAGATGTTAATAATGGGGAAAGCACGGGGAGGGGGAGTGGGGGGTATATAGGAACTCTCTGTACTCTGCTCAATATCTCTATAAATCTAACCTGCTCTAAAAAATATACTAACTTCTATTATTATATTTAACAAAACTTAATTAGAATTACTTATTATAATATCTAATTAGAGAAAAAACTGAACAGAGCCCTGAACTCCAAACCCATAGGCACAGACCCTGGGCCCCTGCATCGTCCCAGCCCTCACCAGGTGATGACGATCAGACCATGTTCTGAGACATGGATGCATCTGGTCCCAAGACCCCCAGAGTGAGGGATGCTGTGTGGTCATTGCCACTGCCCCTGCATCCAGAAGGCTCAGCCACAATGATGCATCATCAATGGCTTCTGTGGAGTTTGGTCAATGGGGACCCTGGATGGAGGGTGGAGGGCACTTACGCCCCCACTGCCTTTATGGTGATGCCAGGAGGCTCCCTCCCTCGGCGTCACTGTCCCCTACGCCCTAGGTCTGCACCCTGCCTTGCCGGCTCCCTTCCATACCACGGGCTGCATCGCTGACAACACCTGGTCATGAATTGGTCAGTTTGGACACGCCATCCTCTTCTTTCTGGGAACTGGGGTACAGACTGCTACCTCACAGATATCAATAGTGTATTAATCAGGACTTCCCCCCACCCCTACATTCTGATGCTTTCCTATCGGGTGGACCTGGCTGACCTTGGAAGGACTGCCCCTCCCAGGGCTAGCTAATTGTTGAGGGCAAAGGACTTGCCTGTGAGTGTGCCTTACGTACGCAAACCAACCATTCCGGAGCACGTATCCCCACCATGTCTGTTCTCAGGCTCTCGCACTCTGGGCCACTAGCTCCTGCCTGATCGCCCCAGGCCCAGGGTAACCCCTACTTCCCAGATCCCCGGAATTATTCAGCCGAGCCAATCCTAAGCCTGCAGACCCCTGGCTCACCCAGTCCTTCCCATGAAAACCACAGCAGAGACTCTGCCCACGTTTCCCCTAATCCAGCTGTCTCCCCAACAGCCCTGGTGCTTCCCAGTGTGGCCCTGCGTGGCTTGCTGAGCAGCCCCCCCCAACAATTTTTAGGAAACTGACAGTGAGTATAACCAACTATCTTCTCGAGGGCAGTGGTCTCACCAGACCTGAACAAGAATAAAACCCATGCGTTAAGGCAGAGGGCCCCTCCCACCGACGGCCCAGCTCACCTCCAGCACAGGGCCGGCACCCAGGATGGTCCTCTCGACACCACTGGCGTAGCCCTTCTGGCTCAGTGCGGTGAGGCAGTGGATCAGGAAGTTGGTGCTCTGTGTCTTGCCCGAGCCGCTCTCACCCGAGATCACGATGCACTGATTGACCCGCTTCCGGAGCATGGCGTAGTAGGCCACGTCGGCCAGCGCGAACACGTGCGGCTCCAGCTTGCCCAGCTGCTGGTTCTCATACATCTTCACGTACTTGGGGTTGTAGATGGGGAGGAACTTGAAGGGATTGACAGCCACCAGGATGCTCCCTGCGTACGTGTAGATCTTCTGCTGCAGGAAGCGGTGCTTGAGGTTCTTCAGGAGGTTCTCCTCGGTCAGCTCGGGGAGGTTGCACAGATCGTCAAAGTCTGCCTG
This sequence comes from Zalophus californianus, assembly GCF_009762305.2. Classification (NCBI taxonomy): domain Eukaryota; kingdom Metazoa; phylum Chordata; class Mammalia; order Carnivora; family Otariidae; genus Zalophus; species Zalophus californianus. Next base: position 12,916,232 of record NC_045595.1, on the reverse strand, counting down.
CTGCCGGGGCAGGAGGCCGCGCTCCACCAGGCGCCGGGTGGCCGTGGCCTGGGACACCAGCTGCATGTGCACGTACTTGATGGTGCCGTCCGCATTGCGCTCCTGCAGCAGGAAGTAGTAGCCGTCCTCCTGCGGGTGCTCGTCTTGGGCCCGCCGGGGCCACAGCAGCACGCGGTGCACGGGTGAGTCGTTGGCATCCAGCACCCACTCCTCCCCACCTGTCTCCTTCACCTCCACCAGCACGTAGCACTTGGTGCCATCCAGCTGCAGGCTGGCGATGGCATCCTGGATGACATCGGAAGTGGTGCTGTCCTTGGTGGCGGTCACGCGGCACGAGGCCCGGCTCTCGCTGGTGGCCAGCTGCGGGTAGATATGCAGGTGGTAGGCTGCCTGCCCCCCGCGGCCGGAGCTGCCTGCCTCGTTCACACTCATCCTGCCGGCGGCCTGGCCTCAGCATGCCTCCCGGGCTCGGGGCGCGCGTCCTGGAGCTGGAAGGGAGGTGGCGGCAAGGTCAGAGTGGTGGGGGGTGGGTGAGTGGGGATGGCACTGGCACCCACCCCTCGGCCAGAAGGAAATCCCCTGCCCCTAACAGAGCTCTCTCCAAAAGCAAGAAGGGCAGAGGAGTCTCCATCTGTCCTTAAGTGTGCCCCAACGTAAGGTTTGTGACTCTTGCAGAGTGACACCATCAGACCTCCTGCCCCCCAAGACCAGACTCGTCCCCTGGAGTTTGCTCCATCCCAACCCCTGTTCTTGCCACCCCCCCACCCCACCCAGGGTCAGCCTCTTAAGACTTTCAAGTCCAATGGCCATGACCATCTCTTGGTCAAGGCCTTCCCAACCCACATCCTTCCTGGCCTCCTCTCTCTGACAAAACCTCACCCAGCAGCTCCCCAAGCTCCCCCGTGGGCCTTGGTTATGTCCCCAAAACACACGAGGGGCAGAGGAGGCATGTTGGGTTGAGCAAGACTAAACCTGCCCTGAAAATCAGGGATTCTGAAACTCCATGGGGGAGGACTTTATCAGGGAGAGCCCCACTCGTTTGAGAGGACTGCTCAGAGGTGCCTTTGCTTCTGGAACCCACGACCTCATTCTAATCATGACAAGACCATCAGACAGACTCACATCAAGGGCATCCTGCTGGACACCTGGCCAGTCTTCCCCAAGACTGCCAAGGTCTTAAGCAGCACAGGAAGACTGACAGGAGGAGACTGGGAGGCGTGACAATTAAATCCAATGGGGTTCCCTGGATGGGGTCCTCAACCAGAGAGAGAACATGAATGGAAGAACTGGTGACATCCGCATAACATCAGGAGGCTGGTTAAGAGCCGCGTACTGATGTCCATCCCTTAGTCGTACAAATATGCCCTGATAAGGTAAGGTGTTTATAAGATCTAAGATTTGGGGAAGCTAGGGGAAGGCTACAGGGGACTCTGTGCTGTCTTTGCAACTTTCTGTGGATCTAAAATGACTCCGACATAAAAAGTTTATTTAAAAAAAATGCATTTGCTTTTTTTTTCTTTTAAAGATTTTATTTATTTGACAGAGAGACAGACAGTGAGAGAGGGGACACAAGCAGGGGGAGTGAGAGAGGGAGAAGCAGGCTTCCCGCCGAGCAGAGAGCCCAATGCGGGGCTCAATCCCAGGACTCCGGTATCATGACCGGAGCCGAAGGCAGACGGCCCAACGACTGAGCCACCCAGGCGCCCCATGCTTCTTTTTTTTTTTTTAAGATTTTATTTATTTATTATTTCAGAGAGTGAGAATGAGAGCAAGAGAGAGCACGAGACGGGGGAGGGTCAGAGGGAGAAGCAGACTCCCCGCTGAGCAGGGAGTCCGATGGGACTCGATCCTGGGACTCTAGGATCATGACCTGAGCCGAAGGCAGTCGCTTAACCAACTGAGCCACCCAGGTGCCCAATGCATTTGCTTTTTAAGACATTGGAGGAAAAAGAGAAAATGCTGCTAATGCTGCCAACAGTTCATTTTGCATCTTGGAGTCAGAGACACAAATGCAGCGTGGGTCCTATGTGGGCCACCTAAGCGCAGTTGAGGATACAAAGATGAACCAGACCTTGGTTCAAAGTCCAGCAGAAGCAGCTGGTATGCAAACAAATACGAGAGTGTGTCAACCACACACAAACGAGAAGTTATTACCCTTGAGAGCCAGAGAAGGCTTTAGGAGAGTGGCAACATCTAAGAGGGGTTCTGAAGAACGAAGAGGAGTTCGTTCAACAGGAAGGCGGAAAGGAGGGAGGAAGGTAGGGAAGGCCCACCCATTGTTTTTGTAAATAAAGTTTTATTGGAATGTAGCCCATTTGTTTACATATCATCTCTGGTTGCTTTTGGTATAACAGCACAACTGACTAGTCGTGACAGAATTGTAACCTTAAGGCCTGGAAAGCCAAACGTACTTATTTTCCAGTCCTTTACAGAAAAAGTTCGCTGAAAGAAAAAGTTTGCTGACCTGTACCCTAAACAGAAGCATGACTCAGCAGCAGGAGTGTGAGGGGCCACTAGAGGTGAGATGCTTCAGATTCTGGGAAACCAAGTCCTGCCGCAGTGTTAGGAGGGCGGGGGAGCACAAGGCTGAACAAAACTACCCATAATGAAGCTGTTGTAAGAGTTCCCGTGGGCGGGTGTGTAGGAAGGTCGGGGGAGGTGGGAATATTTATTTTTTTAAACTTTCTCCTAAATTAAGTAATTTTGGTGTGTTTTCTTCCGGTTTAACAGATGTTATATACATGTTAATGAAACTTGGATTGTTCTTTATGTGATATGTTGGTACAAGTCAATGTTTCTCCGTGTCATAAAATACACACTGAAACATGATTTTTAATGCCTTCCTGGCATGTCACTGTACACACAAATCGTGAGCCATGTGATCCTTTCTGCTACCAGTGGGCAGCTAGTTTCTGAGTTCTTGGACACACATCTTGATGCACACCTCTGAGCATTTCCCTGGGACTGATTCATTTAGGCGGGATTAGCAATCAACAGATAAAACGTTGCTAAATGTCTTCAAACAGCCACAGGATATGGCAGACACGCTTTATTTAGATTACATGGCTCATCTACTTTGAATATAACTTAGGCAATTTCTTTAAAAGTTGGTTATACAACTAGCATGTGACCCAGCAGTTCCCTTCCTAGGAGTTACTCAAGAAAAATGAAGATGTCCCTACAGGGATAGTACACGAATGTTCTTTGTGGCACTGTTTCTAAGACCTCCACACTGGAAACAACTCAAATGTGTATTGACCAGCGAATGGATGAACAAACCGGCCACACGATGGAACACTACTCAGCCAGGAGAAGGGACCAACCTCTGCTCCTCGCAACAGCATGAAACTGCATGGAACAATCTCAGAATCTGTGTGCTGAGTGAAAGAAAGAGGACAAACAAAAACAAAAACAAAACGTACAGACCCAACAATTCCGCTCCTAGGTATAGACCTCAAAGAACTGAAAAATAGGTGTTCAAAGAAATCCTTGTACATGCGTGTTCACAGCAGCACAATTCACAACAGCCAAAAGGTGGAAACAACCCAAGTGTCTATCAGCTGATGAGTGAATGTAGACTGTGGTCCCTACATGCAATGGAGTATTACTCAGCCATAAAAAGGAACGAAGCCCTGATATACACTACAATATGGATGGACCTTGAAAACATCGCGTTGAGCGAAAGCAGCCAGACACAAAAGGCCACACAGTGTAGGATCCCATTTGAATGAAACGTCCAGAACAGGCAAATCCATAGAGACAGAAAGCAGATTGGTGGCTGCCAGGGGCTGGGGGAGGGAGATGGAGGGAGTAGGAAGTGACTGCTAATGGAGACAGGGGTTCCTTGTAGGGGATAAAATTGTTCTGCAGCTAGATAGAGATGGAGGCTGCACAACACCAACACTTTAAAATGGTGGATTCTATGCTGTGTGACTTTCACCTCACTAAAGTTTTTTTTCAAGTTGATTTATTTTTAAGTAATCTCTACGTCCAACATGGGATTCCAACCCATGATCCCGAGATCAAGAGTCATATGTTTTTTTGAATGAGCCAGCCAGGCGGCCTCAACCTCAATAAAGTTTTAAAAAGAGTATACACTGTTCTGTATGATTCCATGTGTGTAGAATTCTAGAAAATGCAGAGTATAGAGAAAGAAAGTAGATCAGTGGCTGCTTGAGGGAGGGGCAGGCTGGGATGACAAAGGAGCCCAGGGAGACTTGTCAGGTGATGACTGTCTTTACGGCATTGGTTGTGGTGGTGGGTTCACGAGTGTTCACATGTGTCACGACTCACTAAATCACACACTTTAAAGAAGTGCAGTTTAAGTGTATCAATTACAGTTAATAAAGCTCTTTTTAAAAATTAGGTGGATAGGGGCGCCTGGGTGGTTCAGTTGGTTAAGCGTCTGCCTTCGGCTCAGGTCATGATCCCAGGGTCCTGGGATGGAGCCCCACGCTGGGCTCCCTGCTCAGCGGGAAGTCTGCTTCTCCCTCTCCCTGCCGCTCCCCCTGCTTGTACTATCTCTTTCTCTGACAAATAAAAAATTAAAATCTTTAAAAAAATAAAAAATAAAAGTTACGTGGATTATGAAAGAACCCAGTCCCCCAGGTGAGCCTCTTTTAAAACTTCTTGCTCTCTTTTCAAAATGTCCAACCGCTGAGCCCCGTCAATGAGTTCCTTGGATGCCGCAGCAGAGCGAGCTGGGAACCCCAGGTGTTCAGAGTCCGCCTGGCTGTCCCCTGACGTAACTAGAACTGATCACGGAACCCTCGCGGGCAGCACCGCACAGCTGGGGAAGGTGGACAGTTTGTGCTGCTTCCAAGCCAGGTGAGAAACGCAAGGGGCCCGAACTGTAGATATGCACCTTCACCATGGCCACTCGGAAGGCACGCACATGCTCATGAACACACGACACGTGCAGACATGGACACACGTGGACGTGTACGCCCTTCTACATGAATACACCCACACTCGTGCGCACACACACCAAAGCACAGACACAAACAGGGATGCACGTGCATGCATGCACACACCGGGACATGCGTGCATGCACAGCACTTTAATGTGAAAACGCGCACGCGCGCACACACACGTGCACAGAGCCGGGGCTTCAGGCAGAACTGGCCCCTTCTGTGACTTGCACTTGTGGAGACATGGCTGATGTGCACCACAACTTCTGGAGGCGAGATCCGGCTCACAGACTCAGGGTTCTGGGCTGTCTCATGTCCAAGAGCAGGAATGCAGGTGGTGGAAGGGTCGCACAGATATGCCTGCTTTCTCCTCCCAGCAGACACTGACTGACCTGAGTGAGAAGCCATCAGAGCCCACCAATGTGATCTTGTTCCTGCTCCAGAGACCTCCCTCACTTGCCCTGGCGGGGGCCTGGTCAAACTCAACATGGCCAGCTAGATTCTGTGCCACCCTGTCCTCCAGGGTCAGTCAATCATCAGATCCCCTCGGAGCCCCACAGGGGATGTCTGCAGCTCTGGGCCCCTTGGCGTTGGGAGCAGAAGACAACCCCGTGCTCAGAGACTGGGGGCGATGCGGGCAGTCACAGGACCAGCTGATGTATGCCCCACCCCCCTGGCCAGGAGGAAGGAGATAAGACTTGCTCAGGGTAACTGCTGACTACCAAGGCTGTGAGGAGGGGGATAGCCAAAGAGTAGGGGTGGGCGAGACAGAGAGCATCTGGGGTCCCCTATAGGAGCCCTTCTCCCCAGGGAGCCCACGCTCTCCTTCCCCGCCCCCCCCCCCCCCCCCCCCCCCGCTTTCTGAACAGTTCACCTGAAGGATGGACGATCCTCCCCTTGAAACAGTTCACATGCCTTAAAACAAAAGATGCTAATAAACCCTTTTCCCACCCAGGGTAAAGCCTGGTTTCCTCCTCCCTTCCACATGACTTGGAGCCAGCCCTTCCCACTCCCACCTGTTCCTCAATCCAACATCCCCCCCGCTAAAAACCACTGTGCCTCTCCCCAAAGATGCCACCATGCTCCTACCAGTCACATCTGCCGGCTACCAGCCTCTCCTGGTTCTGCTCACTTGCTCTGCAGCCCTGGGGATGCACCTGGATCTGCTCCGGTGCAGGGACTCCCCACCCCCGACTCTGCCCCCTGATACCTATCCACTCTGCTGCATGTCCCCAGGGGCCACGCTCCATCTCCAGCCCACCACAGGCCACCTCTCCCAGCCCCAAACACCCAGAAGGCTTGTTCCCTTCTCCCCCTCCCACATCCTCCCTGCCCACATCCTGACTGCTGTCACCGTGTCCCCAGAGCTGCCCTCTCTTCTCACCAATCAGGAGGGCCCCTAGGTAGAACCTCCTGCCTCCATTCTCTGGGCTGCTGCAGGGGAACCCCAGGGAACACTGGTCTAGATGTGCGTGTCCCGGCACAGAGCCCCTCCAAGGCACCCCATGGCCAGCCCTCAGAGCCCCTGGCCATCGGGCCCGATTCAGCATGGCTGCCTCTTGGTCTCTACACTGACTCACTGGAAACGCTCCAGGTCCTCCCTACCCAACCAGGCCCAGGCTCAAAGACCAGACCTTGTAGGCTTCTCCAGGCCCATCAGGGAGTCCTGGGATCGAGTCCCACATCAGGCTCCCAGCTCAGCAGGGAGCCTATTTCTCCCTCTGACCCTCTCCCCTCTCATGCTGTTTCTCTCTCTCGCTCTCTAATAAATAAATAAATTAATTAAAAAAAAAGTTGTTCGTGTACTTTGCTCATTTTTTCCTGCCTATTGTTTTGGAACAGCTCTTTGTATAGGAAGGGTATTAATGGTTTGTCAGGGTCAAGGGCGATTTGCTTTTACTTACAGTATTTCTGGATACAAATACTGGATCTTCCAGGCAGTCAGATCTGTGGGTGATTTCTTTCATGTCTACTGCCCATTCCTCTCCCAAGTCTGATTAACACAGAACTAATATTTTTGGTTGACAACCCTCTCCTTCCCCGGATTTATTCTTTACATGTACACTCTTATCCGTCTGGAAATTATTTTGGTGGTGGAGGAGTTTCCTAGGGCCGCTGTAATAAAGTACTACAAACTAGGTGACTTAAAACAACAGAAATTTCTTGTCTCACATTTCTGGATGAGTCCAAAATCAAGGTGCTGGCAGGCAGGGCTGGCTCCTTCTGGAGGCTCTGAGGGAGAATCTGTCCCATGCTTCCCCCAGCTTCTGGCAGCCGCTGGCAACCCTCGGTGCTCCTTGGCTTATAAATGCATCCCTCTGACTTCTTCATCCATCGTCACATGGTGTCTTTTGTTTCTATGTCTTTTTTTTTTTAAGAATTTATTTATTTATTTAAAAGAGAGAAAGTGAGAGAGCACACAAGCAGGGGGAGGGGTCGAGGGCGAGGGAAAAGCAGACTCCCCACTGAACAGGGAGCCCGATGCGGGACTCGATCCCAGGACCCTCAATCCCAGGACCCTGGGATCATGACCTGAGCCCAGGGAAGACGCTTAACCGACTGAGCCACCCAGGTGCCCCTGTGTCTTCTCTTCTTATAGAGACACCAGTTACTGGATTCAGGATGAGTTCATCTTGAGACCTGTCACTTATCATATCCGCAAAGACCTTTTTTCCCATCAAGGTCACAATCTGAGGTTCCAGGTGGACATGAATTTGGGGGAGACATGAGTCAACCCAGTATGGTGTGGGAGGTGAAATGGGGATCCAGGTGATCTCTTTCATTAAAGAATCCTCTCCCCTGGGCGCCTGGGTGGCTCAGTTGGTTAAGCGACTGCCTTCGGCTCAGGTCATGATCCTGGAGTCCCGGGATCGAGTCCCACATCAGGCTCCCTGCTCAGCGGGGAGTCTGCTTCTCCCTCCGACCCTCCCCCCTCTCGTGCTCTCGCTCTCTCTCATTCTCTCTCTCTCAAATAAATAAATAAAATCTTAAAAAAAAAAAAAAAAAGGAATCCTCTCCCCTGATCGGGGAGTCTCCTCAGTTTGTTAAATACAGTATATGAAGTTATCTTACACAAGTGGGTCTGTTTCTGGGTTGTTGATGCCTGTGTGGTGCCATGCTGTTTTGATTATCACAGCTTCAGGGGACATTCTTAAAGAATGACCTCTCTCTTGGAGGGGCTAGGCTGTTTTCTCTGGCTTCCAAGCACCGCCTTCCTCACTGAGTCTTAACAGAGCCCAAGACCTGGAAGTTAGTCACGCTGTGGCTTCAAGGTCCTGGTCACAAGTGGATGTGAAACCTGTGTCCCAAGAATCCCCAGACTGTGCCCAGAATGAAAGGAAGTAGGTCTGGGGCTGAGGAACTGGGGGCAGCAGGTCCCTGGATGGGGGTGGGCGGGGACAGCTCAGCCGAGTGGCGACTGCAGGCTGCAGCTGTGCTGAGGGCAGAAGGTCCTCATCCTTACTCTGAACCATAATGCCGTTCCACACTCCAACTGACGCTCACCGAAGCACTCCTAGTGTATGAAGGGGATGCAAAACCCATCTCCAGACCGACGGGACCTGTCTACCCGGACCTGCATGGGTGAACTGTGTCCTCGTTGCCAAATGGAGACCAAGCTGGCAGACTATAAAGCTGCCCAGGGAAAGAGCCAAGAGGCGGAAACAAAACGCCCCATCCGAGGATGAGTGGCTAAATCAAATGGGGTCTATCCATACAGTGGAATATTACTCAGCCATAAAAAGGAACGAAGCCCTGACACGAGCTTGGCCGTGGGTGGACCTTGAGAACACCGTGCTGAGTGAGAGAAGCCAAACACAGAAGGCCGCATAGTGTAAGACTCCATTTATGTGAAACATCCAGAACAGGCAAATGCATAGAGGTAGAAAGCAGATTAGTAGTTGCCGGGGGCTGGGGGGTGGGGGGGGGGGAGTGCCTGCTCACGGGATGACGGCGTTTCCCCTTGGGGAGAGGGAGCCGTTCCACAACTAGATCAAGGCGGGGGTTGCACAACACGGGTGAGTCCACTCGATGTTACTAACGCTAATTCTTCGGTTTGGTGCGTTTTACCACAGTCAGAGAAATTCCTGCTGAAAAACCTAAACCCTGGGAAAGTAAAAGGCTTCTGCAAACATCACACTTGTATACTTTTGGCCCTTTGAAAATTCAGGGCCTTTGTCTTATTTGTTCTTGGAGAAGGGAGGGGCAGGCAAAGCCGGTGGGGGTTGGGGGGAGGGAACGACACAACCAAAAATCAGGCCCTGGGGGTGAGGGGGCAAACGTGAATGAGCCGTTCTCGAGGCCTGGCTGGGCCTGGCTGGGCCGGTGCTCAAAAATGCAAGGTTCTGCCTATCGGCCTGGCGAATAATTCGGAATTCACTGGAAAATAAGGCGGATGGGGGCCTCCAGAAAGTGTAGTGTAGCTGCTTCATTTATATAAGGCCATAATTTGAAGCCACATGTTTATCAGATGAAATCATTCTCAAGCTAAAAGGAGGCCAGCATTATAGCAGAATCATGTAGGAAGCACCACTTAAAATTCTGCGTGTTTCTACTTTCCAACGCATACTCCCTTCAGCCAGGGGAGACTTTTTAAGAAGAAACGATCACGTGAAACGATCGTAACGCTGAGGAACAGCCACAAACTCAGCCTATTTCTCATGTGTGGCAGCTCAGAGCTGGAGGGCAATGAAGATCTACATTGGAGTAATGTGGCCACAAGCCGAGGAACGCCTGGAGCCCCCAGAAGCTGGAAGAGGCAAGGAAGGACCCCCCCCAACCTCTGGATCCTTTGGAGGGAGCAGGTCCCCACTGACGCCTCAATTCTGGACTTCTGGTCTCCAGAACTTCGAGAGAATCACTTGTTTAAGAATCTATTGTTTAAGCCACTGGGTTTGTGGTGCCCGTTTATGGCAGCCCCAGGTCACGAATCCAAGTGCCCAGAGCAGAAGATACCAGATGCTCTGAGCAAGGCCCTCATCAAGAAGGACCACTGCCTTTCTTCTGCTTTATTTGTGTATCCCCGAGAAGCCCATCCCAAACACCCTTGCATGACTGTCCCTTTCCTCCCTAAATCCTCCCCTCCAAACCTTCCCGTCTGGCCCAACTGGTCTGGGCCCTGGAGATAGCCCCTCCCTCAGGCATGCACGGGGCGGGGGTGAGGGTGGGTGGGGAGGTAGGGGGGGCACGTTCCATTCAGTCAGCTGCCCTCCGAGGCAGAGAGGCTGATCTTTCTCCCTGGGGTCTTTGACTACCTCCCTGGCCCCCTCTGAAACAGAACAGGCTGTCTTCTTTCAATGTCTCTCTGGTTAACAAAATGTTTCTGTAGCGCCCGCCCCGCTTGGCCTGGGGATTGTGGATATGTGGAAGTTAAGGAGGCCAAAGGGGCCTGGCCTTTAGGGAACTTGACGACAAACCAACTCATGAGCAGAGGGGGTATTTCCAATGGAGAGAGCACTGGGGTAAAGGAAAAATCTGGGGTAGTATTCGACCAGTGGTTACCACAGGAGGGCAAGTCTGTGCTGCCCCAGGGGACACCTGCCTCCGGCTAGAGGCTGGAGACGTTTTGGTCGTCACTGCTGGGGGAGTGGGGAGGCGCCACTGGAGGAAGGAGGCCAGGGATGCTGCTCTACACCCTACAGCGTACAGGATGGCCGCCACCAAGGAAAATGCCCCGGCCCCCGGATGTCAGCAGCGCCGCCATGGAGACAGAAACTGACCAGGGCAGGGTGGGCGTTCTGGACGAACCAGGAGGCAGGGAAGTGCTCAGAGAGGACAGTTGCTGAGGCCGGTGCAGCGAGAAGGGGCAGACGGACTGAGCTCTTGGGGAGGGCGGCCGAGGCGAGGGCGGCGAGGGCGGCGAGCGCCAAGGGCAGGGGCAGCTGGAGCTGGCCTCAGAACAAGGGGACCAGTGTGGCCAGCAGGGCCGAGGCTGGAGGGGGAGGGGCCGAGGTCAAGAAGGTCAGATCCTGCTGGGCCTTGTGAACGTGGGACAGAGTTTCAATTTCCAGGCGACTCTGATGGGGAGCCTGGCTGGTTGGAGGCAGTGAGAACCAGGACAAGAGTGACATCTGGAAGGGGTCAACCAGGTTGTGTGAGGCAGGTGGACCATGGGGGGCTGTTGGTCCACGGCTCCAGCAGGGGTCTGGGACAGTGAGGGAGAAGATTGATGGTGGTCAGGCCAGTGGGGCACAGGATGGCTCTGGTTACAGGAGGAAGGCAGACTTGCAAGGCCTTGTGGGTCCACACTTCAGGTCCTTTCCCAGTGACCAGCGGGCTCCCTAAATGGAGACTCAGAAGTCTCCCAGGGAAGGGGGTCTAGCTGGGCGGAAGAGACCCCTTTGGGGACCCCTCTCCAAATCACACAATCCACCTGTTGTCATTTCCACCTGCCCAGGTGGAAAGCCACCGTGAGAACCTCCTGTGGGCAGCTACAGTGACAACACACAAAAGCTGTGCTTGAGACCTTGGCTCACGAAAAACAAGGGAAAGGGGCCCACAGAGCCCCCACTTTGCTTTTAAAGGGATCCTCACGGATCAGGCAGGGCTCCAAGGCTTCTGTGCCAGCCTGGTCGCAAGGGACAGAGAGGGCCCACTCCTCGGCCGAAGTGCCCAGCATGGGTCAGCCACTCAGGTCCACGGGAACCCCCCCCAACCCGGAGGACAAGTCCCCAGGACACCTCGCCTGGGGAGCAAGTCCTGCCTCACTGGCTACCTCACGCCCGGAACCTGGAACAAAGCAACTGCTCACCTGGCCGCTCCTGAGCTCTCTGCAGATGAGCTGTTATCACCTCAAAATCCACGTCGCCTCCCACCGGGGGCCCCCCTTGGTTCTGGTTTCTTCCACAACATCCCCTTCGCCTCGCCCCGCCCAACGGCCCCCCGGTTTTAACTTCAAAATAACATCTTGGTCTGATAAGACTCTTCCTTCCTTTTAGTACGACTTACTGAGGTAGAATCCACATAGCACACGGCTCACACGTTCGCAGGGCATGGGGTGGCAGTCTGCGCTGTGTTCAGAAATGCGGGCTGTCGCCACCACACCCACTTCAGAATATTCCCCTCTCAGAAAGAGACCCTGGACCCTTTCTTTACCACTCTGTCCCGCCCACAAGACCCTCAAGCCTCTCCTCACTTCCCGTTCCCGCGGAACAGCCTGTGTCACCGGCCCCACTCTGTCCCCCCAACACTTGTGGCCACAGTGTGGGGTCTTCGGGCCCCCAGAGTCGCCTTCTCTCCTTCACCTGTGACCCTGGGCCTCATGGCCTTGACCTGGGCCAGGTCCCCTCCTGGCCAGGAAGTCTACCCTCTGGCCTGGTTTCTGCCATAATGGTCTGGTTCCACTTTTGGACCCAGTGAGATCTCCCAGGCAGCCCACAGCCCAGGGTCCTGCTTTGCCAACACCTTTGGTGATGGCCACTGACTGGTTCCCCTCCCAGCTATCCATCATCACAGGGGCAGGGGGTAAAAGTGTCCCTGTGGGCCAGCCACAGGCTTGACACACGGTTCTCAGCCCACTCTTCTTGCCCTAGAGCTTAGCATTCTTTCATACCGGCTTGCTTTCTCTCCCAGGCCGACTGTGGCCCCAGGGGACATCTGGCAATGACAAGAGACAGTTTGATTGTTCCGACTAGGGGAAGGGGAGCTATACTGGGGTGGGGGTGAGAGAGCGGGTAGAAACCAGGGACGTTGCTCAGTATCCTATCCCAGAGAACAGTCCCCACCACAGAGAATGATCCGGCCCTAGATTTCAGCAGTGCTGAGATTGAGAAATACTGTGTTAATTATTTGGGGGGGGGGAAAAAGATTTAGGTCCCCAGCTCATGTACACATCAGAATAAAAGTCCTGATGAGTTAAATGGTACAACCCAGGGTGATCCCTCCCAGCATCTGTGAGTTACAACCTCTCTCCCTCCCTACTCGGTGCATTTACGTGCGTGCGGCATCTTAGGACCTCAATTAAGTAACAAAATTATAAAACACACAGTCTCTTAGGTCCCATGGAACCCCTAAGCCAGTCAATTTGGGGTGACTTTTCTCTAAGGGGACCCTTAACGATATCCCAAGACATTTTCGCCTTTTACGAGTTGGGGCGGTTGGACCGCTACTGGAATCTAGTGAGTGGAGACTGGGGATGCCCGTTCCACACACTGCAACACATAGGACAATCCCCACCACAGATGATGCCCCAGCCCCAGGCATCACCAATGCCCAGGCTAAGCAACTGTGATTTAAATAAACAAGGAAAGCAATGTTCACACACTTTGAGGGTGTCCCAGGGCCTCCCGGGCACAGGAGACATCAGCAAGATTCCAAGCCCAAGGTCGCCTGACTGCACGATATTTAGAATGAGGGCGTGAGAGAGTGGGTTGGCCTGGCGGCAGGACTGCCCCAGCTGCCGAGACCTAGAGACACCTTTCGGGCTCTTTTCTCTACCCGGCAGCCCACCCTCAGCTTCTCCATCTTCATCTCCGCTCCTTGCTAAGCCAGCTGCCAGACTCCTATGGGACCGCTGAGGGGAGACTGGCTCTTTGAGGGTCTGTGGGCTGGGCTTGGCTGTGGCACTTTCTTTGTATCTCGTGTCTCATAAACAGCATCTTCATGTGACAGCCGAGGACACCGGTGATCTTCACAAGCAGTGGCCAGAGACCCTGCTTGCCAGGAAATGAAAGCCCCGGGGGGCATGCCAGAGACCTGAGAAGCTACATCTCAAGTACTGCCCCTCGGCTCCCTCTGGTCCACCCATCCTAGGACGGGATGGAGATGCCCAGAGAGACGAGTGGGTAGATTCAGGGCAAAGCCCCAGCGAGCCTGTCAAAGATGCACTGCTCTGACTTCACTTGTGAGGATGCAGAGGCACCAGCCTCCGAGGGAGATGACCTTGGCCGGGGCTCATCGGGCGAGCTCTCATGTGACCCTCTTCCTCCCCTAACAAGCCCTGTCTGGGTCACAAGCTCGCCTTGGTGCTGGGCGCCTCTCAGTGGGCCCGACTCCTGATATCTGCACGCCGGATGAAGAGGCGAGGGCCATTCTGTTCTCTCGGTATCCCTGAAAGCCCACTCTGCACCTGCCTCATTAACACTTTTCGCTGGATGATTTTCAGATCTTCCAGAAACTTTTTTTGTCCAATCACCTATGGCAGCAGCTGGTCCCGAAGTCATTTTGGTTCATTAACAGAGTCCCTTTTAGATCCCCCTCCCGTGACCATGGCAACGCTGAGGACAGAGACCTCCGTATGCCTAATTATAAACCTTAGCCAGCCCCCAGGCAGACACGCACAGTCTCCCAGGCCTGGCTCTAAATACACCCCTTGTAAAGTCACACGAGATCCACTCCCCGCTGAGCTGGGTCCTTGCCTCTCTATCGTCATCCCAAGCGTAAGGACATGTGCGAGATCTGGAAGATTCCTAACGGGACGCTTCCAAAGCTGATGTGGCCAACTTGCCCACCGCCCTTAAGATGTTTATTTAAATGAGTAAGACTAAACAAAATGAACTCTACTGGTGCAACTATTTATCCAAAACTTCTTCACTAAATAAAAACGAAATTTGTCCCTTACCCAGCGTTAGGGGCTGGAGCGGGTCTCACCTCACCCCTACTCCCCCATTCATTACGTTGAAGTCCTACCCACCAGCAGCCCAGAATGTGACTGTATTTGGAGAGAGGATCTTTAAAGAGGTGATTCAGTTAAAATGAAGTTATGAGAGTGGGCCTGATCCAACAGGACTAGTGTCCTGATGAGGAGATTCGGACACGGACACGCACCGAAGGAGGACGATCTGGAAGACGGCCGACTACACGCCAAGGAGAGAGGCCTTGGAACAGATGCTCCCCTCAGAAGAAACCAGCCCTGCCAACACCTTGATCTTGGACTTCTGGCCTCCAGGTCCACGAGACAATAAATCCCTGATGCTTAAGCTGCGGGGTCTGTGCTTCTTTGTCCCAGTGGCCCTGGGAGACTCCTCCATTCAGCAGTGACAGTAATGCAATGCCCGTGGCTGGGTCCCCTCTTACACATACAACCCCGTGGAGCAGGGCAGAGCTGGGTTATAAATGAGTGAGTCAGACCGGACAGCTTATTCACTGCTCCGACTAAACCGCAGGCTGAACCTTTGAATCACTACTTTATTTATCATCGGGCATGGGCTCAGAAAGTCTCGACGAGGAAATGAGTAGAACCCAAGCTCATCAGCTGTGTTTCGGAGACATGCCTAATCTCCGAAGCCTTTGCTGGGCCAAAGTGAAAAGAGGTGAAGTGACAGGGCCCGTCGGGGACCCGGTGATGCTCAGACAGAGCCCTTTGTTCTGCGACTCTGTCCGTTCCGGATGAGGGCAGAGAGAAGGGCCTGTCTTGCTCTGCGGGGAGGCTGAGCAGGGGCTGCCGAGCAGGGGCTGCCTGGCACAGTTGGTTGGGGATGCTGGGCACACAAAGGGCTGGTGGATGGGGACTGGTGGGGGAGGGCAATGTCCAGAAGGGGTCGGGCGGCCCCAGAACGTGCTGTTTCCTCCCACGGAGTTACAGCAGCGCAATGTCTTGGTTGGGGAACAAGCAGGGGAGGCGTGTGATGAGCAAAAGTTAGACGGTCTGTGCACAAGGAGCGGCCAGCGTCTGGAGCCACGAGGGCGAACGGGAGAAGATAATGTGGCTTTAGGAGCCACAGTGATCTGAGGCCACCCCCAAAGTAGCTCTCGAGAAGAGAATCTAATACCTCTAATCTCGGAAGAAAAGCAACAATGTGTTCTGAGCCGAGGGACGGTTCCTGCAGAAATCCAGGTCAGTTGTAAGACAAAGAGAAAGACAATGGCATCTGCTGTCCCCGTGAGCGAAGATGGCCCTGGCTCACCTCTTGTTCCTCCTCTGCTGCCCATTCTGGGGGCGTGCTGCCTAATTCCCCCCTCAGTCCTTTCCCAGTGCTGCCTCTTTTTTTTTTTTTTTTTTTTTTAAATCAGGACTCTAGATTAAGAACTGACCAGATGGCAGAATTTGGTTGCCGGCCGCTTTGCCCCCACGCCTGCCCTTGGCAGCAGTTGTCTGGGAGCTGACCAAACACCAAAGACCCACTGAGGCAGAGGGAGGCCTCGGGCTATAACCAGATTTCACTACAGAGCGAGGGTTCTTGGGCCCTGAGAGACACAGCCACATCTGGAGACATTTTTCGTGGTCACGACGCAGGGGGTGTATGCTCTTGGCTGTCCAGCCGGTGGAGACCAGGGATGTTGCTTGATATCCTGTGGGACGGCCCCCACAGCAAAAAAAAAAACCCAGCCCCAATGTCAATGGTGCTGTGGTTGAGAAACTGTGCTCCAGCAATTTGGTCTTTGCCAATTTGAGGTTACTAATAATCCTTTGTGTTTCTGGAAAGCCCAGGGAGCCATCTCTGGCATTGCCGCCTGCCTGAGCCTCAGTTTCCATACTGAGAAAAGAACCAGGACTGCTTGCCGCCAGTTGGCAGAATAAAAGAGATGGGTATAAAAGGGTCTATCACAAAGGATGGTCAATAAAGGGCAGGGCAGGGCAGGGATCTGCTCATGCAATTCCCTCTTTCTGGCTTGATTTAACACCTCTGTATCCTTCGAGGCCTGGCTTGGACCTTGCCACCTCTTCCAAGGATGCCTGCCAGAATCCCCCAAGCCCTGAAGCTTGCACTGGTCATCCCTGATTCTATCCCACCACGTCTGTTGCTGCACTGACCACCCACTCTGCATTTCATTATTCCTGTGGGAGGGAGAGCACTAGAATATCCCCTCCTCCCAGGCAGGAAGGCTCATCTCTGTCACCGGGGCCCAGCCCCCAGCACTGGAAGGATCAGCCCTTGCTGAATTGAACTCCCAAGCCCATGTAAGACACAACTTTGGGGAGATGAGGAAAGGGAAGTGGTAAATTAACAAGCCTCTGTTGGGGACAGAAAATAGAGCATACAGGCAAACAGAAAGGGGACATTCCCGAGTCTCTACCCTGTCCTCTGAGCCAGAGGCCTGGAACTGAGGGAGAGTCTCACTCAGGGATTTCTGACCAGAAAGGTGCAGCTGAAGCTTTGGGAACAGATAGAACGTGCAAAAGCAAACATGGAATTTGTGGAATTTTCCATGCGGAAGATAAAGGAACTGTAAAAAAGGCTGTTTTTAGATACAAACTATACAATGAAAAGCTGAACACAAGCGGGATCACTGCAGTGGGGATTCACTGTATAAAATACGAGGAGGCTGTGTGCGGAGACGCTAAGATTTTCAAGATTGGGTTCTAAAGTTGAGAAATGCTGACTGAAGCCAACCCATTCATTTTGTAGGTGAAGAGACAAAGAGACTTGAGGGAGGTCGGGACCTCCAACACGAGAGCCTGCCTGGCCTCACTCCTGCTACTGGGAGACAAGCACCAGGGCCATGCAACCAGAAGATTCCAGTCTTGTTCATTGGGGGGTGTCCTAGCCAGGGCAAGCCCACACTCAATGTCCGTAGGAGGCATGACTTTGGGCTCTGATCACGTGCCCTGGGGCAAGCAAGGCCAAAAGCCACCTTCCATAAGGGCCAGAACATTCTGGAAGTAAAGAAAGAAGTTGTCTCTCTGTGTCCCTCTTTATAATTTATCCAGATTCATCTCCTGAACTAGCTATAAACCCAGCCCCCGCCCCCCCCAGCCCTTCTGGCAGATCCTGGACAAGGATCCCCACAGTTAGGAAAGAGGAGAAATTAATGTGGATTAAAACTACCCAGTGCAAGGTCCTTGACAGAGCCGGGCCCATCAGACGATGAAACGACCCCCCAGCTCAGCTGCCCAAGAGGCCTCCCACTGCTCCTGGATGCCATAAGAGTCTGGAGACTCCAAGACCAGAATAAACCTCAGGAAGGTAGGAGCTGGGACCCTCCAACGGCAAGACACGATGTCCCCACCAGCTCCCACCTCAGACAAAGAGGTGCAGGAGTGGCTTTCCCTTAAAGACCCCTGGCCTATGGAGCACCGGGACACCGGGGCACTGGGGAAAGAAGGGAGAGCACGCCAACTGCCTGCCCCGTGGCTGCGGGCTGCCCTGCCTCTCCCCGGCTGAGCTCACAGCCGCCGGGGGACAGATTTCCTGTATGTCGTTTTACCCATTTAAGTCCAAGGATGCAACTCTGAGGAGGTGGTGACAGCCTAGCACACGCGGGTGTGTGCACACCCACTCCCTCCCCTCTCAAACCCAGTTCCAGGCCCCAGCGAGGTCTGGAGGCTCCTTCCTTGCTCCCTGGGACCCCTGGCTCCAGCCAGCCCTGTCTTAGGAGGAGAGTGGCGTGGTTTTTCAGGTCTGGAATACCAGAATACCAGCCCAGAGGGCACTGGGACTCGCCGGCGGCGGGGGGGGGGGGGGGTTACCCAGCAGCTGGGGGTGAAGTCAGGAAACAGATGAATCGAGAGGAAGGGGGCCCTAAAATCCCATGTGTTGCACCCCAACGTCTGTACCCTTGTCCTTTCCTCTCCCCCTCAGCACCCCCCTGAACTGGCTCTCAGTTCTCGCCATGAGTTTTCTCCCCCTCTCCCATTGCCCCCTTCCCCATTCCGCCGGCCACCACACCAGTGGGTTCGGACCTCCAGAATCTGAACACCCACAGAATCTCAGGCGCCTCTCTCCCCCAGGAGCCATTCCTCTAACCCTTCAATCGAGGGCAGATGCCCCCAGGCCGTCCTGTAACTCTTCCCCCAATCGCACCCCGGCTGTCCCCCCACCGGCCTTGCCCCATGTCCCCCGCCTGGGCCTCTCAACCCCGCCTCCTTGCCTTTCCCCCTCCCAGCCCCGTTTCCTGCGACCCCCAACTACCACTAAAGCCACGTCCTCTTCAGAGAAGCCGCTCAAAGCCACAAGACCTGCTCCCTCTGCATCCGCAAACCCCCTTACCAGGCCCATTCCATCAACTTTCTCCTTAACCGTCCCGCTCCCACTCTCGTCTCCAGCAACCCCTTCACGACCCCCAAGCTCGTTCCCGCTCCCTCGACCCCAGCCTTAGCGCCTCCCAACATTAACCCTCAGCTCCGTAGCCTACAAGGCAACCCGCCAATGCGAGCTTCGAGAGCAAGCCCCCAACCCGCGGCCGCCGCCACTCACCTGGGCCTCGGCCGCCGCGCGCCGCCGGTCCCGGGCCGGGTCCCCGCCCGGCCGCCCGCCCGACCGCCCACCACTGGTCGGGCCGCTCCGCCCCGCCGCGCCCGCCGCTCCCCCGCGCGCTCCCGCTTCCGGGTTCCGGAGGGGCGGGGCCAGGGCGTGACGCCAGCGCGCAACGGGGCGGAGCGCCGCGAAGACCCGCCCCCTCCTAACAGGCTCCACACGGCCTCCTGCCGCTGGTGGATGAAACCAAGTGTGAGGGGAAGACAGAGAGTCGCGCGCGCAGGGGTCGCGCGCTCCACCCGCAGGCACGCTCCCCGAGGCCAGCGGCCACCCCTCCCATGGCGGCGCAATATGGCCCGGCCCGGGGCGAGGGGGCGGGGACCTGGCCTTGAAGAGCCGGCCTTTGAGCTAAAGGCGGGAAATGGCGGATTCCTCGGGACGCGGGGCTGGGTGAGTTGAAGCGCCACGGGTCTGGATTTTGTGGGGCCGGCGAGTAGACCATGGCCGAGAGCTGGGAGAAGTGGGGCAGCAGAGTTAGGGATTGGGGATTTGACCCCTTAAGGATCCCCCCGAGGGTGCACAGGCGCCGGGAGGCGGGAGGCGGCTTCTGCGCATGCTCGGCAGCCTGTGCGCGGAACTAGACTACAAGTCTCTAGTCAGTTGTGTGGGTGCGGGGCTATCCCTGGCTAGTGGCTTAACCTCTCTGTGCTTTCGCTTTGCTCCGCTGAGAAACGGGGCGAATGACGCCGCCGCTCAACCTTGTAGGCCTCGGGTGAAACTTAAAAGCTCTTAGAACAGTGCGTGGCGCTTGAATGTGATCTGTCGCGATTACAGTTACCATTTTAGAGTGGGCAAGCGCTGGGCCACTAAAGTATCTCCTTTAATCCTCGCAACCCTTCTTTTCTATGCTTTCCCTTCACAGAAGAGATGATAGAGGCTCAGGGAGAGAAGGTCATTTGTCCAGGGTCACACAGAAAGAACAAGAGAGACGGACTTGGACCACTTATCCGGTGCCAGGCATGATTCCTGGCCTGGGTTTGTTTTATTTGTTCACTCGGCCGATGTTTTATTGTGCCAGTGCAAATTGACGTTTAATAGACCAGCTGAAATCACTTGTGTTTTCTCCAGGGTCCATTACGCTGTGAGATTGCCATTACCCTCTCCCGAGGTTTGGGGGGAGGTACCTGAGGCTGGCACAGGTGTGGTGAACCCCCCCCCCATCTCGTTGGACTCCGGAGCCCTGGATTAGACCCCATAGGGAATCCGTGCTCTGTCCCTTGCCAGCCCTGAGACTTGCCAGGGATGAGCTGTTCAAACACTCAGGTCCTCGTCGGAAAACAAGGATAAAGCAGACCAGGGGGGAGGTACTTGTAGGGTTGGGAGGGTTCTGTGAAGGAGCAGAGCTGCTGGCACCCAGTGAGCATTATTTGGTTGGTTGCTTCTCCCCACTGTGGCCCAGCATCCGCTGGGTCTCACTTGGGGTCCTCAGAGCCTGCTGCACAGGAGGTGGCTGCAGTGAGCTGAGCAAGGGGACCACTGCTTTGTGACCAGTGGAGCTTGTGTCCTGATGTCGGCAGGGGTTACAGCGCCCAGGCCCCTGCCCTGCCCCTCAGTCTGCTCCTCTCGAGTTGCTGGTCTCTGTTGGTAGCATCTCCCTTGCCCAGACTGCACACCTGGGAGGCATTCCCAACTCTCCTGCCTCAAGGTTCCCTCTCTCCTATTACATCGAACTTCCATTATTTCTTTCCTTAAATAGGGGTGAAACACATAACAGCATTTTAAAGTGAGCAATCTAATGGCCTTAAGACATTCGTGCTGTGCAACCGCCAGCTCTGTTTGGTTCCAGAACATTTTCATCCACCCAGAAGGAAACTTTGTACCCATATTCAGCCACTCCCCATTCATCCAGCCCTCTGCTCCTGACAATCACAATCTGCTTTTTGTCTTACTTTGCCTGTTCTGGACATTTCAGATACATGGAATCGTATAATATGTGTCCTTATGTGTCTGTTTTCTTTCATGCAGGACAATTTTTTAAAGAGATTTTATTTATTTTTTTAGGTAAACTGTACCTGCAATGTGGGGCTCAGACTTCTGACCCCAAGATCAAGAGTCGCGTGTCCCATGGATGGAGCCAGCCAGATGCCCCTAGGATAATATTTTTTTTTTAAGTTTTTTTTTCTTTAAAGATTTATTTATTTGAGAGCGAGAGCGAGAGAGAGAGAAAGAGAGAGAGAGAGAGAACGAGCAGGGAGAGGGGCAGAGGGAGAGAGTCTCAAGCAGACGCTGCCTCAGGGCTCCATCTCAGGACGCTGAGATCATGACCCAGGCCGAAATCAAGAGTCAGACGCTTAAACGACTGAGCCACCTAGGCACCCCATCCCAGGATAATATTTTTGAGATTCATCCGTCTTAGCATGTAGCAGTACTTTGCTTCTTTTTAGGGCTGAATAACACTCAGGGTTTGTTATTTCTTGGCAGGAACATACAGCTCACAAAGCTGAAAATATCTGTTGTCTGGTCCTTTACAGAGAAAGATTGCCATTAGGTAGGCTGAGCCCTTAAGCTGGAAAGTCAGAACTCTGCCAGCGAAGCCAAAGGGCTGATCAGTGCCTATTTCAGCATCATTCTCCTCTGCCCTTGTGCCCTTGGCCTTGTTGCTCCCTGTCCCTGAATGTCCTTCCCCATGTACCTGAGCAAACGGGGCTTTGTCTCTCATCTCCCCTCACCTCTTTACCTGTCTGGGGCACTCTTCACATTGCCTGACAGGAAAACACTGTGAGGCAATGTGAAGGGAAGCTCCTCTCAGGGAAGGAGCTCCATCTCTTGTTCACCAGGTATCACCAGGAGCGTATAGTAGGTACAGAAATACCTGATGCATTAATGAACCCCTGACTTAAGTGGAGATCTCTGGGGCTTGGCAAACCTGCTTGCTCTTCTCACTCTTGGACCCTTCTCAATTTCAGCCAGGCAGGGGCTCTGTGTCTCTGTTCCAGTCAAGGTGGCCCTGCCTCGCAGACATCAGCGTTTATGGGGAGAGGTGGGGGGATGCTGGGACTGAGTTGTCCCCAGTCTCCTCGCTGCCTTCCCTGAGCTTAGCCAACTACGTAACCATGTCAACAAGACCCCTGTCTCCCTCTTCTAGGAAACCTTCCACGGGGGGTCCCGGTACTCCCAGTGGTGCTAAGATGAAAGGAAGAAGAACACAAGGTGAGCAAAGTTGGAATCCAGCTTACGATCCAGTTTCAGTAAGTGTTTTGGGGGAAGAAAAAAACCAGGCCAGAGCAGGGGAGCTAGGCTTTATTTCCTTCTAGTCACACCTTTGGGGATTCCGAGTCTGGTCACCCAGCCCTGCAGCCAGGGGTGTGGCAGGACCTGGGGGAGGTCATCCAGGGCAGCAGTGGGCCCTTCCAGCAGTGGGGGTCACAGGCTGTGCCCAGGACTCACCACTAGGAAGTGTGGGTGAGGAGAGCCAGAGCTGAATTCATTAGCAAACCCTGGAGTCTCAGTTTTCTTCTCTGGAAGCACCTCAGGGGTGCCCATGCATGTGGTGTCCCCCTGTGGGTCTGGAGTCACTGTTCACAGCCTCCCTTGACTCTTGGCAATGCCACTTTGGGCAGTGGACTCAAGGATCTCCCTCCTTGGAGCTCAAGCCTCTGATAAAAAGAATTATTTTCTTCAAGTATGCTGCATGCCAGTGCGTGTCTTCGAGAACTTAGAGCAGAATTCTGGTTCTAAGTGACTGGAGGTTCATCCATGACAGCATTGCTTGATGATCTTGTTTATAACCTCTATTGTGTTTACAAGTGGTCTAGTTCTTGAACACAAATTAAATCCTTCATCGTAACATTGCTTCTCTGGAAAATCCACTACTGTTCAAAACAAATATGTACATCCCGGTTTCTGGAAACTTGAAACTGCTTTTCAGCTGTCCAGGGAACCCCAGGCCTCGGGATCCTTCCAGAGGAGCAAAACCCTTTGCTGATGGTATTAGGCTGAAAGCAGGATCGTTTCCTGTGCTTGGAAATGGGGGTGTTCTTTGCCCTGATCCCTCGCTGGACATCCAGTGGCAGACCCTTGGTGTGTCTTTTCTCCCCTGGACACCACCTGGTCTTGGTCTTGACCCTTAAGTGCCTCCTGCCTGATTGTCTGAGTCCACTCACCCTGCAGGCATGGCTCTTCCTTGCCTGGGGCTCACTCAGGGCAACGACTAGCTCCTTGTCCAGCTCCATGCTCCCCATTAACTATGGATGCACCTCCTTCCACTCAGGATTGTGGCTGCACCCCCAGCCCCAGTGAAAGGTGAAATCCTGGCATGAAGATCCAGTTGAAATCACCATGTCACTTAACCAAATTGTCAAGCTGTGTGACATTAACCATGTCTTCTTCCTGGGTCTCTTCATTAAAAAGGGAAAGCCCTAAGCTCTAGAGGTACCTAGAAAAAGTGTAGAATTGTGCACTGGATGCATGGCTGAGCACCTAACTCCCTGCTGGGTGGTGGACCGTAGTCGCAAACAAAACAGACAAAAGTCCTGGCCCTCACGGTGCCTGGAATGGAAAGAGTGGGGGCCGTGAGGGGAGAGGGAGGCCCCTTGGGGATGTGAGACCTGTGAGGTGCCTGGAGGTGCTCAGGCTTCACCAGCTCATGGACCTGCAAGGGAGCCCATTCTCAGCCACCAGCGGGGTGGCCAGCCTGGAGGACACAGGATGTTCCAGGGAGGAGGGTTCCAGCAAGTGCTGTGTTCAGGATGTGAATGAGAATGAGTTGGTGGGCTTTGGAGCAGGGAGATCTTGGTGGTCTTGTGGAAAGGAGTTTCTTTGGTGCAGTGGTGATCGTGAGAGCCAGACCGGACAGGAGTGGGGTTCAGGAGAGAGTAGAGGAAGACGAGCCACCATTGTCAAGGGGAGTGGAGAAGTAGGGGGAGAAGGTATAGTTGGGAGGAAAAGAACAGGAAGATCGATGGAGAGGAACTGGGGGAGGGGGTTTGCCAGGGCAGTGGCAATGAGGTGAGGGCTGGGCTCTACCCCAAAGCACAGAGTTCCCTCCACATGGTGGGGCCAGGATATGGCCCTGAACTTGGGAGGCTGCTAGATGCTGAGGTGGGAGGGTCTCCTGGGGCTGCTTCTGTCTTCATGGTGAAGTAGTAGCTGGTCACTAGCTAACTGGAGGGGACCCAGTATGGGGGAAGTGGGAGGAGAACATACAAGGGAGCGTCTGGGAGGGGGGTTGGGGAACAGAGCAGAGGACTGTGGGTGATCACTGGGGCCATTGTGAGAAACCCCCTTCCTGCGAGGCAGGCATGGAATGGGGGGGGGGACCTGGGGCTGGGCTATCACCAAGGTATGTGATCTTGGCGTTGAGCATGTTTCCTGAGTCCTGAGCTAGGTAAGGAGGTAAAGAGGCATGAAAGGCTCATATCATGAGTAGGTCATACACAGACTCAGGTGAAGTGAAGGAAGGGGTGGTTGGGGTCCTGACTGCAGGGAGTGAGTTGGGAAGGGAGGAGGAGGCGGCGGCAAATAGGCGCCCCCCTGTGGAAGGTCTTTTATCCTGGCCCTGCCCTGCCCCTGAATCCACTTTCTGCTTTGAGCATATTCCCTTAACGTTCCTGCGACCCTCTGGGGCTCTGTCCTTAGCCTAGGGACTTATAAACCGTAGGTATCCCACATGTTCTCGCATACAGTAGGTGTCCCATACATGCTCGAGGACGCTGAAGCATAGGATCTGAGAGGAGCAAGGGGGAGCAGCTCCCCTGTTCCTGCTGTTGATCAGGGAGGGGGCATAGTACCTGGCTCTTGATAGGGGGGTGGGGGGTGGTCTTCACACTCCACCACTGTAGTCTTGTTATAAACCAACAGTGTGTCCCCCACAGGTGGAAGAGTGGTTGAGTCCCGATACTTGCAGTACGAGAAGAAAACCACCAAAAAGGTAACAACGTTGGTTTGAATGTTCTGAATGGAGTTCCGTCGGACTTGGAATTCTGACCCAAGTCCCACGGGCCGGGCACAGCATGGTCCTGAATCCCTTTTGCAAAGACATGATCTCTATTGAAACCTGAGATTGTTCCTTTCAACCCGATAATTCCTTTCTGGATTCTGTCCTGAAGCAGTTCTGTTGGGTGCCCAGCACACGGTCCCTGGCCTTGGCTGGCATTTAAAAAACACAGGGTTTTAAAGAAGGACTATGGGGAAAAAAAACGAAGGGTCTGAATCACCCAGTGTTAGAGGCAGAGTTTAGTGAACTATCTGCAGCCACATCACGAAAATCATGCAGCCGTTGAAAATGATGGGATGGGGACACCTGGGTGGCTCACTTGGTTGGGCGTCTGCCTTCGGCTGGTGTCACAATCTCAGGGTCCTGGGATCGAGCCCCGCGTCAGGCTCCCTGATCAGTGAGGAGCCTGCTTCTCCTGCTGCTGCTCCCCCTGCTTGTGTTCGCGCGTGCTCTCTCTCTGACAAATAAATAAAAATCTTAAAAAAAAAAAAAAGCTGTGACTAGAAAGTAGAAAATAAACTTAAAAAAAAAAAATGATGAGATGAAGCACTTAACGACACATGCATTGTGTGGTGTTTAACGGAAACGCTCAGTAGGTGCACCCAGTTACATATCTTGTTTGATTGTGTGCATACTTAGAATGTGGGGAGGTTGTGTTATTCCTTCCATTTTCTAAATTTGGTTTATGGTAAAATTCAGTGAACTGTTAATTTCTGCTCCCTACTTTTTACTCTGGTAGGGTGGAATGGTAGGTTCTTAATAAGGTGACTTAAGGGGCACTTGGCTGGCTCAGTCAGAAGAGCATGCTGCTCTTGATCTTGGGGTCGTGAGTCTGAGCCCCACGTTGGGTGTAGAGATTACTTAATAAGCAAACAAATAAATGAATAAACTTTAAAAAATAGTAATGTGACTTAAGATCCAACTTGAGGAGAAAGGAAACCTTTTCACAAACTGGTATCACTTCTTGGGAGTGATTGGTTGTTTTCAATGGAATTAATTTTTTAAGTTTTTTAATAATTTTTGTTTTTTAGAGCGCACTTGAGGGGGCAGCGGGGGAGGTAGAGCGAGAGAGAGAATCTTATGCAGGCTCCACACCCTACGCAGGGCTCCATCTCACGACCCTGAGATCATGACCTGAGCCTAAGTCATTAGTCGGATGCTTAACTGACTGAGCCACCCAGGTGCCCCTGGACTTTTTTTTTTTTAGGGAAGTTTTAGGTTCACAGCAAAATTGAGTGGAAGGTACAGAGATTTCCCATATAACCCCTGCCCCCCGCCACACAGCCCCCCCCCACTATCAACATCTCCAACCAGAGAGGTGCACTTGGACATTTGAGGAAGCTGCACTGACACATCACCCAGAGTCTGTGTTTTACTTTTTTTGTTTCTGGTTTTTCTTTAAATTCACGTGATTTACTTTGTTGAACTGATTTTCAACAAAAGATCACAGTCCGTGCCTCCTCTAATTTTAGTGTTGCCTTGTAAACTTGTTTACGAGCACCCCTCTGTGTCTGCATGCTCTAGTATTTTCGATCCCTACGACCTTGTCCGATTTTTGTTTTTCCCATCTCTTAAGGTAGAATTTACATAGAGTAAGTGTTGCTCTTTAGCATACAGTTCTGCGAGTTTTGACAAACTCATCCTGTCACAGACCCACCACAGTCAAGATACGGAATAGTCACCCCCAAGATCCCTTGGCTCTCCACTGAAGCCGGCCCCACCCCATCCCAGCAGTTACCTGATTTCTGTCCCTTTAGCTTTGCCTTTCCAGAAGGTCATTAAAAAGGTGTCACACAGGATGCAGCCTCTTGCATCTGACTTCTTTCACATAAAGGAAAGGAGGTCCCACCCTGTGGTTGCCTGTCACAGTTAGTGCCCGTTCCTTCTGGTGGCTGAGGAATATTCCACAGTGTGAGTGGGCCATAGTGTGCTTAGCCATTTGCCAGTGAAGGACATTTGGTCTGATTCTCTGTTTTGGCAGTGGTGATCAAAGCCACCCTAAACGTTCTCGTGTGGGATTCTATGTAGACATGCTCTCATTTCTCCCAGGAGAGGAACTGTAGGGTAAGTGTAGTTTTGACTGACTTGTAGGAAACTGTGCAGCTATTACCCAGAATGGCTGCAGCTCTTGACGTTCCCACCAGCCACAGAGGAGAGCTGGGTGGCTTAGTTGTTAGGCGTCTGCCTTCGGCTCAGGTCATGATCCCAGGGTCCTGGTCTGCTTCTCCCTCTCCCACTCCCCCTGCTTGTGTGCACTCTCTCGCTGTCTCTCTCTGTCAAATAACTAAATAAAAATCTTAAAAAAAAAAAAAAAAAGACTGAAGCCATTCTAGTGGATGAGAAGTGGTATCTTGTTGTGGTTTTAATTTACATTTCCATAACAACTAGTGATCTTGAGTACCTTTTCATGTGCTTATTGGCCAGTCCTGTATCTTTGGGGATGTGTTCTTTAAAATCTTTTGCCCTTTTTTTTTTTTTTTTTTAAGATTTTATTTATTTGACAGAGAGAGAGACAACAAGAGAGGGAATACAAGCAGGGGGAGTCGGAGAAGGAGAAGCAGGCCTCCTGCTGAGCAGGGAGCCCGATGCGGGGCTCGATCCCAGGGCCCTGGGATCAGGACCTGAGCCAAAGGCAGACCTTAATGACTGAGCCACCCAGGTGCCCCTCTTTTGCCATTTTTTAATTGGGTTATGGGTTTCCTCACTGTTGAGTTTTGAGAGCTTTTTATATATCCTGGATACCAGTCATTTATGGTGATTTTCAAATATTTTCTCCCGGTGGCGACACTTCTTTTAAGTGTCTTGGGAGGAGCAGAAGTGCTCAACTTACGGATTTCTGCTTTTATGGATTGTGCTCTTGGTGTCTTATCTGAGAAATCTTTGCCTAACTCAAGATCACAAAGATTTTCTCCCATGTTTTCTTCTATGGTTTTTATAGTTCTTTTATAGTTTTAGATTTTACATTTAGGTCTGTGATCCATTTTGAATTAATTTTTATATCTGGTGTGATGATGGAATTGAAGTTCATTTTTAAGTGTATGGATGTCCTCTGTGCCAGCACCATTGTTGAAATGACTTTCCTTTCCCTGTCATATTATCTCATCACCTTCGTTGAAAAGCAGTTGACCTTTTTTTATGCATTGCTTCTGGACTCCATTTTTTCCATTGTTCTGTGTGTCTGTCCTTAGGCCCGTCACACGCTGCGAAGATTACTGTAGCTTTATAGTCTTGAAATCAGGTAGTATGAATTCTCCCACTCCATTCTTTTCCAAAACTGGCTGTCATAGTTCCTTTGCTTTTCTTTCTTTTTTTTTTTTTCCTTAGAATGAGAGGAAGCGCGCGCACATGCGAGCTGGGAGGGGCAGAGGGAGAAGGAGGAGAGATAATTTTTTTTTTTTTTAAGATTTTATTATTTGAGAGAGAAATGAGCATGAGAGAGTATGAGCAGGAAGGGGGAGAGGAGCAGAGGGAGAGGGAGAAACAGATTCCCCCCTGTGCAGGGAGCCCGGCAACTCTAGACTCCACCCCAGGACCCCAGGTCATGGATCATGACCCAAGCTGAAGGTAGATGCTTAACCGACTGAGCCACCCAGGTGCCTCAGGAGAGAGAATTTTAAGCAGGTTCCACGCTCAGTGCAGAGCTTGATGCAGGGCTTGATCTCATGATCCTGAGATCATGACCCGTTCTTTTAATTTTCTGTATGATTTAGACTTAGCTTGCCATTTTCTACCAAAATTTCTACTGGGGTTTTGAATGTATAGAATCTTTGCATCGGTTTAGGGAGAATATCCTAAAAACACCAGGCCTTTCAATCTATGAACATGGTACATGTATCCATTTAGTTGGTCATGTTGGATTTCTGTCATCAGCATTTTGTAGTGTCCAGCGTATAGATCTTCCCTATATTTTTTTAGGTTTATACTTAAGTATTTGTTGTTTTTAAATGCTAATATACATGATACTGTCTTTTTTTCTTTTTTATTGATGAAGACATTTTGTAATTGAGGTATGATCAACATACAACAATATATTTCAGACATATAACATAGTGTTTCAGGATTTGTATATGTTGCAAAATTATCACCACAGTGAGTCTAGTTAACACCTAACACCATACATAGTTTTGTTTTTTCCTTGCTGAGAGCTTTCACATGGTACTATCTTTGAATTTCACTTTCCAGAGTTGTTCATTGCTAGAAATGTGATCTTTTTTTTTTTTATGGTGAATTTCTTTTTTTTTTAAATTTTTTATTGTTATGTTAATCACCATATATTACATAATTTGTTTTGGTGTACTGTTCCCTGATTCATTGTTTGTTCATAACACCCAGTGCTCCATGCAGAATGTGCCCTCCTCAATACCCATCACCAGGCCAACCCATCCCCCCACCCTCCTCCCCTCCAGAAACCTCAGTTTGTTTTTCAGAGTCCATCATCTCTCCTGGTTCGTCTCCCCCTCTGACTTACTCCCCTTCATTCTTCCTCTCCTGCTATCTTCTTCTTTTTCTTTTTTCTTAAAATATGTTGCGTTATTTGTTTCAGAAGTACAGATCTGTGATTCAACAGTCTTACACAATTCACAGCGCTCACCGTAGCACATATCTTCCCCAATGTCCATCACCCAGCCACCCCATCCCTCCCACCCCCGACCACTCCAGCAACCCTCAGTTTGTTCCTGAGATTAAGAATTCCTCATATCAGTGAGGTCATATGATACATGTCTTTCTCTGATTGACTTAGAAATGTGATCTTTTTATATTGACCCTGTATCCTCCAGTCTTGCTAAACTCACTAATTTGGTTTTTTAAAGATTTTATTTATTTATTTATTTATTTAAGGAGTGCGTGCATGCATGCACACAAGTGAAGGCGAGGGGCAGAGGGAAAGGGAGAGAGAGACTCTCAGGTGTACTCTGCTGAGCACCGAGCTCCAAGCAGGGCTTGATCTCACAACCCTGAGATCATGACCTGAGCCGAAATCAAGAATGGAATGCTTAACTGACTGAACCACCCAGGCGCCTCTTACTAGTTTTAGTAGCATTTGGGATTTTCTTTGTAAATCATGTAAGAAGAGAGTTTTATTTTTTCCTTTTCAACCTGTTTGCCTTTTATTTCTTATTCTGAGACCTCCAGTAGGAGGTTGAATAGGAGTGTTGTCTACATATTAAAATATTCTTGCTCTTTATGAGGTTTTGTTTCTGCTTATATGTTACTATTATTATAATGGCTTGCTAGCTCCATGCATTGCTTGTTTTTTTTAATAAATTTTAAAGATTGATACTTGTACAAAAACTTTTTCTTGATGACCAAAGTAATATGTTCCCTGCAAGTACTATAAAGTATACAGAAAATCAGTTGGAATCTGCATTGTCAGATAATCACTGGCAAACATTTTGGTGGTTCCCTATGTTCTATGCATGTGAGGATATCTTTTGATTAATTCGTTCTACATGTTTGTAATTAAATGTCAGAACTTTAAGTCTATCCCTGGCCTCAAAGTAATAGCCGATGCAAACTGCACAGGCCATGAAGGGGTCCCTTCTCATGAAGGGGAGGTGTCTTGTCCCCTGAATCCTGAATGTCATGTGTTCTTCTAACAGCCTTCTGCAGCAGATGCATTAAAGACCAGTGGGAAGATGCCAGAAGGGGGAAGGAAACTCCAACTGCTCCGGAAGAGCAAAGGTGTGTAAAGATGGAGGGAGGTTGTGAAACAGCTCTGAAGCTCAGCGAGTGATGAACATGGTGGTGAATTTTGTTTTCAAGTATGCTAAGGTGAAACTCCCTCTTTCTTTCTAGGAAGTGTCAGAAGAAGGAGCTAGTTAAAGAATGTCCGTGTAAGGACAGATCTGAGGCATGTGGGGAGCTTAAGGGGGATGGCAAGGCGAGAGGGCAGGTTACTTCCGGAGCAGCCATGATCGTGCTTCCTTGATTGTGCGTCCCATTTCCTGGGTGGTACTCTGTTGAGAGCAGGACTCAGCGTGTGAGGCTTCATCTTCCTACCTCTCACCACCTTGGGTTAGGTCTTCCTC
Organism: Zalophus californianus; assembly: GCF_009762305.2. NCBI lineage: Eukaryota > Metazoa > Chordata > Mammalia > Carnivora > Otariidae > Zalophus > Zalophus californianus. The sequence goes on along the minus strand of NC_045595.1, from coordinate 12,885,226 downwards.
GGAATGGTTTCCCCTTAATTGTTCTAGAAGCTGTCACCAAAGTGATATGCAAAATTTGGGAGTTTTTCTGATTGTAGACATATGTGTGTGTGGTAAAGCAAAAAACAACAACAAAAAACAGAAAATGTAGACGAGGAGGGTGGACACTCACTCATGAGCTGCCACTTCGATCATTACTGTGTATTTGGTGTTCAGTTGTAGTCAGTGTGCTCTTCCTAGAAATCTGGGAAGGCCCCTCCCCAGAGTAGCACTCCATCCAGCTCCTCACATGCCCACTTCTCCAGCAACACTGGGTAGCTCTTTTGCATGAAAGCAGTTCACAAAAAGCAAAACTTTCTTGTCCCACACCTCCTTGTTCAAAATGGCAACAACTGTGAGTCTCATAGGAAAAATTAAGTACAGTGGACCGTTGAACAACATGGGTCTGAACTGCATGGATCTATTAATATGTGGGTTTTTTTACAGTACGGCACTGTAAATGTATTTTCTCTTATGATTTCCTTAACGTTTCCTTTTTTTTTTTTTAGTTTGTTATAAGAGTACAGTTTATAGGATATGTAACATGTAAAATATATGTTAATTGACTTTATGTTCTCAGTAGGGACTCCAATCAATTGGAGACTGTTAGTCGGGGGATTGGAAAGTTTTTGATCGTGGTTTAGATGTTTGCAGCAGCATCTGTGCTGCTCCTTGACCTAGGTGTGACTGAGAAGTGGCTCATGGAGCTGGGGTTGACTTTGTAGTCTTTCCTTATGCGGTTGGGTTGGGGGCCACATGTCAAGCCGGGAAAGCTGGTGTTCAGCCCAGAGGGATCTGAAGTTGGGTCAGCCACATTTTAAAATCAGGGTTCTCACCCGCAGGCGATTCAGACTTAGAAATGTCTGGACATTTTTGGTTGTTGTGAGGGGTGGGGGAGGTACGCCACTTGAGTCTGATGGGTGGAGGCCGGGGATGCTCCTCAGCAGCCTGCCACAGCCAGCACAGCCCCGTCCCAGAGAGTGATGCAGCTCCGGATGTCAGTAGCGTCAGAGCTGAGAAACCCTAATTTAAACAACCACCAGAATTGAGATGGAACCACCAGAGACTGCTTGATTGAGTTCCATTGTATAGCTCAGTAGGAAATTACTTTTCTCGATGGAAACACTGTACATGCGCATGACGGAACATCTGACCCGTGCAAAAGCGATAGCAATAAAAAAAAAGTCCTGTTTCCCACCTCAGATTTCCGTCCTCCTACCCAGGAGGTCAACAGACTCCTGTTTATCTAGAATTTTTCAAAAATTCGGACGAAGGGTGCCATACCGTACACATTACCGTGGTGTCGCTCTATTTATTTCCACATACTCATTTTCTCAACTGCATTGGCATTCATTAAATCACTTGCTGTTTCTTTGCTAACATGACAGAGTATTTTGCATGCCATCTGTTTGTTTTGCGGCCCGCTGGAGCCCTGGCTTGGTTTAAGCCCACCGTACCCCATTGCCCATTTCAGGTGGCGTCAGGCATAACTTCACATGGTTAAGTAGAGGGTAAAGATGAAGGGAACTGCCAGGGAAGATGAACAGTCCAGAAGCTGCTGGAAAAAGAAGGGAAAAGCTGAGGGAAGAACAGGTACATGGTGTGTATCAGACTTCTATCCAGAACATAGCATTTTTTATTAAGCTAAGCAGCAAGGCATATTTGCATCTCTGGGTTAGAGAGCCTGCGTCACTTGTCTGCTTCTACTCTGAAATATATTCACCTTGCTGGCTGGGCGTTTGGCAGAGGTGCTTCAGCCTTCTGTCCCGCTCACCTCCCAAGACGCTGACTTTTTGGAAGCAAGTAGTAGTGTTCCACAGAGTTACCTGCTTGTCGGGGTAGGTGTGCAGTGCCTTGCAGACTGTGCTGACCTCTGGGGATTCTCACTGGGTCCACAGACAGCAGTGGAATTGGGAAGGGTGACCTGCAGTCCACGTTGCTGGAAGGGCATGGCACCGCCCCGCCGGACCTGGACCTCTCAGCCATCAACGGTAAATCATTCACCTTGGCCCCCCCTCACTGCCCCCCGCTTTTCCCCAGGCGGGGCTTGCGGTGTGTCTTGGCGGGCTGCCGAAGCGTGCTCTGAGTTCTCACCCTCAAAATACTTTCTTGATCTTAGACAAAAGTATGGTTAGAAAGACTCTGCAATTAGAAAAAACGATGTCTAAGAAGACTGAGTCATCGTCATTTTCTTCTTCACAGAGAAAGAGCCCGGTAAGTGTCCGAAATGAAAGGGAAGCTGTGGAATTAGAGACGCCTGATATTAGCTTCTGCCCTGTGCACATGCCGTGCAAGGCTCAAGGCTCTAAGATGGAACAAGCCAGCCACGCGTTCTAGGACAAACCCAAGACCACGCGCGTCTTCAGAATATACATAGAGTTTAAGTTGCCCCAAATACATGTACAGGAGTCGTTACTAAGGCGAGATCATGTGAACAACAGTGCCTCGTTTGCTGATGCTGTGCTAGGAAAAGCACTAGGCCAGGCCCTGGGTCCCGGGGCAGGACAGCTGGGCTGGGGTCTTGCTGGGGTCAGAGGCCCGCGTCCTGGCTCCAGTGTGGCACTGATTGGATGGGTACCCCCCAGCTGACCCTGGACCAGCCAGCCACAGTAGGGGGCCGGACCATCCCCTTTCTTCTCATGGGGCGCCCAAGAAGACTAAAGGAGAAAATAGAAACAGCGGGTTGATACACAGGAGAGAATCATCAAACCACTGAATTAAGTAAAGTTCATAAAGGTTCGGCTTCTGCCCCTCCGGGGGAGAGAGCTAGGTTTATACCAATTCACTGGCAACCAAAAATGTCTTTTTCTCCTCCTCAAGGACCTGTCGGAGGCAATGGAAATGATGGAATCCCAAACGTTGCTCCTGACCCTGCTGACCGTAAAGGTGAAGACAGAACCTTGCTGGCGTGTGACGTGGGTGGGAGGGCGGCCTTTGTCAGCCGCAGGGGTGGAGTGCCCGCTGGTCTGAGTTCCTGTTGTGCACTTCACAGATGGAGAACGGTCTCGCTCTGTTCGAACAAAAGGCAGAGAGGAACTTATTAATAATGTGTAAAGAGAAGGAGAAGCTACAGAAGAAGGCCCACGAGCTGAAGCGCAAACATCTCCTCACTCAGAGGAAGCGGGAACTAGCAGACGTCCTTGACGCTCAGGTCTCTGCGCTGCGTGTCCCGGGAGGGGGTGCGGTGCGCCCGGCAGGGCAGTCAGAGGGAGTTCTGGCGGGAGGTGTCCCTGCCGCCTGGGTGTTGGTATGTGACAGTCTGTAAGAGGATGAGGCTGTAATGTCAAGTACTGAGCAGCCAGAGGGACCTGCCCCTTCCATGCACGCATGCACATATTCTTCAGGCCCCCTGAGGCTTGTGCTCAGCGACCCCACGGACCAGGGTGCTGGTGGGGGATGCTGTCTTGGCACCGCGTGGTCAGCGTTGGGACAAGAGCCGACCCCTGGCACCTGGAGAGGGCCCATCAGGAGATGGGGGCGGGTCCTCCAAGCGTGCGAGGGTACTAGGGCTGCTGTAACAAGTACCCCGGGGCCGGGCGGCTTAAACGATGGCACGGGATTCTCTCACGGTTCTGGAGGCAGGACATCTGAGACCAAGAGGTTAGCGCATGTGGTGTCTTACCAGGGCCAGGAAAGAAGGCTTTGTCTTCGGCCTCTGTCCTTGGCCTCTAGAGGGCCATCTCCTCCCTGCGTCCCTTCACTTGGCATTCTCCCTGTGTGCTTCTCTGTCTCCAGACCTGGCTCACTTGAACCTGAAGTTGGTTACTTCTGTAAAGACTCTGTCTCCAAGTCAGGTCATATTCTGAGGTGCTGGGGGTTGGGACATCCACAGAGGAATTTGGGGAGACATGATTCAACCCATTAATACCCAGTGTGTGTGTGTGTGTGTGTGTGTGTGTGTGTGTGTGTGTGTGTGTGTGTGTGTGTGTTAGAGAGAATGACATCCACAGAGAATTTGGGGAGACATGATTCAACCCATTAATAACCCAGTGTGTGTGTGTGTGTGTGTGTGTGTGTGTGTTGTGTGTGTGTGTGTGTGTGTGTGTTAGAGAGAGAGAATGACATCCACAGAGGAATTTGGGGAGACATGATTCAACCCATTAATAACCCAGTGTGTGTGTGTGTGTGTGTGTGTGTGTGTGTGTGTGTGTGTGTGTGTTAGAGAGAGAGAATGACATCCACAGAGGAATTTGGGGAGACATGATTCAACCCATTAATAACCCAGTGTGTGTGTGTGTGTGTGTGTGTGTGTGTGTGTGTGTGTGTGTGTGTTAGAGAGAGAGAATGACATCCACAGAGGAATTTGGGGAGACATGATTCAACCCATTAATAACCCAGTGTGTGTGTGTGTTAGAATGACATCCACAGAGGAATTTGGGGAGACATGATTCAACCCATTAATACCCAGTGTGTGTGTGTGTGTGTGTGTGTGTGTGTGTGCGCGTGTGTGTGTGAGAGAGAGAGAGAGAGAGAGAGAGAGAATGCCCTGCGGCCCAGCCCTGGACTAAGAGCAGGTCTCTGTCCTCATGGAACTTAGAGTGGAAGGAAAAGAAAAGATAAGTGAACAAATATGTCCTTACAGGCCCACATGAGGACCCTAACAGCATGTACAAGGGGAAAGGGGGGGGGGTCTTACGAGGGGCAGGCCTTTCGGCTCAGTGCTCTGAAGCAGGAGGGCCCAGCTCTCTTGGGTCCAGTGTGATCCCCCTTGAGGGCCTGGCCCTGGAATGTTCTGGAAGCCATGTTCCTAGTGAAGGGGCCTGGGCCACCCTGCTATCAGCTGGGCTCTTGGAAGGCAGTTGGGAGTGAGGGGAGAGCCCCCCATACCCACGGAACCCTCCTGGAGGATTCCTTAGGAGATCCTGAAAGCACAGCGCTGTATTTTCACCTCACAGGTACTGTGAACTTCCCGAGTGCATGACTGGGTCTTGTCTCATAAACCTCTTTCACTCCTGCGTGCAGATCGAAATGCTCAGCCCCTATGAGGCTGTGGCCGAACGCTTTAAGGAGCAGTACAAGACATTCGCCACGGCCCTGGACACCACGAGGCACGAGCTTCCCGTGAAATCGGTCCACCTGGACGGGGACGGGCAGAGTTTCTTAGGTAGGAAATGGGGCGGCTGCCGGGCAAGGGGCAGATCCAGCGTGAGTCGGTGCTTCTTGTGTGCCAGCCACCTTTATCCATCTGTGTCACATCACAGCCTCCTCTGAGGTAGATGGTGCATCCCTTATCAAATGGCAGAGGACAAGGGAGGCTGGCAAGGCTGCGGTTTGTCTGGGGTCACGCTCTGAGTAAGGACCATGCTGGGATTTTAAGCCAGGTCTGTCTGTGGACCGGCCCAGTAATTTCCAGCCCTGCTGAAAGACACTCCTGGGGAGCAGCTGCACTCCCCCGAAGGGGGTCTCTTCAGAGATGCTGATCTTGACCCCATCCAGCTTTCTTTTTCCTTTTCAAGATTTTATTTTTAAGTAATCTCTACACCCATCGTGAGGCTCAAAGTCGCAAACTCAAGATCAAGAGTCACACACTCCAGCGACTGAGCCAGCCAGGCGCCTCAATCCCGTCCTGCCCACTACACAGAGCCGTGGGATCCCCCTCTTGCATAGGGTTCCCACCTAATCCTTCACGGGAAGAAATCAGCAAGCATGCTTGATCTTAAAACTCTCTTTAGAGGAAGTATCTTCCCAAAGCAAGTTTTCAGTCGCCCTAGTGTCTGGTTATTTCCAGGCAGGGCCCTCATGAGCCATCTACATACGTCTAGTTTGAGGCTGATGTAGTAAAGCATCGCCACCTAAAATCAGGTGGACAGTCCCTGCAGAACTTTCCACAAACGCAGTTCAGGATCACAAAGGCTGTTGTTGTATTGGCAATCTCAGGGATGATTTCTGACCCACCTCTTCCCAGTACGGTTAAGTATGGGAATCACATGGAGTCTTGAAGAATGAGCCTTGTGGAGCGATTACCTGCGTGCAGGCGTCCAGTTTTATAGTGACAGCAGTCAGCTGCACACCTGCGACTCTTGGACTCCGTCCCTGACAAGTGCCATAGGTGGTGGCTAGGAGTTGGGATCAGGGAGCGGAGGAACGTCCCACGGCTTCTATAATTAATGACAGACTGGGTAGCTCAAAACACCAGAAGTTTATTCCCTTCAGTTCAGGAGTCCCGCAGTCCAAAATCAGGGTGTCAGCAGCGGTGGACCTTTCTGGAGGCTCTGAGGGAATATGTGTTCTGTGCCTCTCTCCCGGCTCCTGGTGTTGCTCCCCGTTCTTGGCATTGCTTGGCCGGTGGTGGCGTCACTCCAGTCTGCCTGTGTCTTCACACGGCCTTGCCCTTGAGCGCTGCCGCTTCCGAATTGCCCTCTTCTCAGAAGGATGCCAGGTCACAGACCTCACTGTAACCCAGTGATGTCGACAAAGACTCCACTCCACGTCCAGTAAGGTCACGTTCGCAGGTACTTGAGATTAGGTCCTGACCATGTCTTTGTGGGAGGAGGCAGTGGAGGCCAGAACGAGGAGTAGAAGAGAATGGGTGTTTGTGGAAGAACCCTTATAATGTTCTCAGAATGTTACGGTGTCCACTTGTCACGCATCGTGTGTTTAGGCGTGGCACGTGCTGGAAGTGGAGAGCTGCTGGTGTCCTTAGATGCAGGCCATACTCTCAGGGGTGAGGGGTACAGAGCTGCCAGGAACGCGGAGTGGGAACCACGGGCTTGTTTTTAAGCTGCTCGCAGGACAGACTTCCTTGGCCTTTTGCATTGGTTTCTGTTGAGGACGTCGAAGTGGCCTTCCAGGCCCGTTCCAGCGACTGTCGGGCTGATGGACATGCCTGATCCATGGTCTCAGGCCTCTGTGGGCTCCAGCACAGGGGCATAGAGGTGGTACCAGCACATGAAGGTTGTCTTCCACGACTCTCTCTGCCTTTGAGCTCTTCACGATTCCAGCATAACACGCAGGCATTCCAGGGAACAAGAAAAATCCAGTCAGCTGCCCAGCTTGCGCATCCCTTGCTTGGGGCACCATGAAACCCTCGGCTGACCGTCCCTTTCTCCCTCCAGACAATTTGCAGCGGGAGTTGATGACCACATGCCATCTGCTGGAAGAACTGGGGATCGGCAGTTTAGAAGAAAACGTGAAAGCTCTGGACCTGCTGAGCGAACTCAAGGAAACAACCCAAAAGAAGGATCTGGAGCTCCGAAGGTATTGCAGGAAAAATTTGACGTTGGGAGCGGTGGGTCGTGCTCCAGGGAGGGGGCAGCTCTGGTGTTTTCAGAGGCTGGGGGTGCAGGGGTCCGCTGCGGCAGGGAGAGGGGCCTGGACAAAGCACCTTGAACTCCGCCCAAACCCCCGTGTCTGTTCTCAAGCAGCCACGATAGAAAGGGGGCTCTAGCGTCACCCGTCCTGTACTTGCCCAGAGTCAAAGCACTTCCGGTGCCCTTGGATGGGTCTGCTCGTGCTTGAAACGTCTCCTGGGGTAAGGGCTTGGGGTGATCTTCTTGGAACTTGTTATTGGAAGTATAATTACATCTAGAAAAGGCATGGATCCTAACAGTTTAGTTGATGGGTTTCACGAACGTGTGCCCTAGGGAAGCAGCCCCCAGGCCGCAGTGCACCCCACAGCGCGCTCCCCCCAGAAAGCCCCCTCGACACCATTCTCAGTGCTGAAGCTTTCCCCTGTTTTTTTTTTTTTTTTTTTTTACCGTGGGGCTTTCCTCCTCATCTTCCCTAAAAGAATCTCATTTTGTTCTCCTTCGTAATGCTGAATGTGCTTCCTGAAATATCTAAAGCATTTGAAAGTTACTCGTAGAAAAGAGCTGCCGCCTACTATGACGTTTCCTTCTGTGTGCGCCCTCAGATGAGCTCAGCGTGCCTCAGAGGTTCCAGATTACAAGGGTCCCACGTTCGGCTGGCCAGACACGCTCCTTCAGGGTGTGTTTCCCCGCCGCCACTTACACTGTGTGAGGGCCACCCGTCCATTCATGGCATGGTTCCTGACGCGGTGTGGGTGTTCCCTAAACGTTTGGTGAATGAACGAACATTCCCTCGCGCCCGCCGGGTGCTGTTCTTGCAGGGCCTCTCTGAGTTCTGCTCAGGTTCGTTCTGTCCTTGGTTGTCTGCGCTGTCCCAGGAGCACACAGGAAGCAGCCCCCTTCCCCACATCGCAGCTGCGAAGGCCGCAGCCCCCCCCGGTTCTCTCTGGCTCCTGAGCACAGAGGGCGAAAAGGCTTCATCCATCCTGTCGTTTCTGCAGGAGCTTCGCCCAGGTGCTGGAACTCTCTGCCGAGGCAAGTAAAGAGGCGGCCTTAATCAACCAAGAGGTCTGGGAAGAAGCCCAGGGCCTGGAGGCCCCCAGCCGGTGGTACTTCAGCCAAGAAGGCGCCTGTGGGGAGGCCCCCGGAGAGGTCGGGACGCCACTCCTGTTGGGCGCCGGTGAGCCACATGCGGTGTGAGTCTACACGCAAGCTGTGTTCCACCCTCACAAGTGGGGACCTCCTTGCAAACCGCCAGGAAGAAAGCCCATCCCCTCCCCCTGGATCAGGGCATACGTGTGCCATGGTGGCGCGTGTGTGACACTCTGGGAACTCAAGCACTTTAGACACTAGTTTGGCAATGTAGCTGTTTTTGTATGAGCGTATCACTTGATATGTAAAGAATAAAACTTGTGCATTTGAGCCTCGGTTGCTATGTCAGGGACCAGGAGAAGGCTCGTGTTGTTTTAAGTTTTTCTGAACAGCCGCTCCTAAGCCTTGGGACCTCTGAGACATTGTGAGTGTTTCACTTGCATGGGGATTTCATGTTCTTTAGGTACGGGGTGCTTGTCCCTTTACTTTCCTTCAGCAAGTTCGGAGTTGGCCCTCCGGTGGAAGCTCTCTACCCAGTCCAGAGTCCCAGTGCTGTTGCCGGAGGCGCTGACAGGCTCTGGTCTACACCCCATGCCCAGTATGGCACAGAGTATCAGCCCTCCAGCTTCTGTCTACACTGCATGGGTTCCGGCCATCTGGGTGCTTCCCAGGTAGCGTGCCTGCATTGACGTTGGCTGGTTACCGTTTACAAGCCTGTGTGACCGCACTGGGTACAGGAACGTTCCCCAGAGAGGCGCGGTATCCGTTGACATGCGTCTGAGTAAAGAGACGCAGCCACTGTTGCTAAGGCCACTCAAACACGCAGGGCTGTTCTTGTCCAGCTTCTGCCTTCGCTCCGCCGGCCCTTGCACTCCTCACCGGGCCTCCCCAGCAGGTTTGGATTGACAGTTGCGGGCAGGGGAAGTGCTCCCTAGGGAGACGCAATAGTCGTGCCCACAAAACAGGCACTAATGGCCACCAGCTCTTCCCGTCAAGCCTGTGGGAACGTTCCAGTCTCTGTCCACACTTCACCCATAATCCTGTCAGCCCGCACATTGCTGGTCTCTGCGTCCGTTCACAGCCGGTTCTGGGGCTTCCCACGGAGCTCCTGGATCAGAGTTCCAGAGACTTCTCTCCCACCCCTGACCACTTTGTCCCCCATTCGTGTGTGGAAAGCGTTGGGTCTACCAGGGGGACACCCAGGAACCCTGGTCCTGTCGTCAATAGTTACCTGCACTCACCAGCCCACTTACCGCCCCTCAGGCCCTGTCTCCCCCGGTTTTCAACAGCCAGGGTTTCCAAGGCCCATCGCAGTTTCCTATTGAGCTGTTCCTCTGCGGAGGGGAGCTCTCGGCTGGTTGTTGGGCATCATGGGCTATCAGTATGTGTCCCGGTCTGAGGGAATGGGACTCGGGTCCACACGGTTGCAGGTTCCGCTGCGGTTCCTTGACAGCACTCTGGGCGTCTGCGTGTACCACCAGGTAACCAAAGCCTGTTCAGAATCCCAGTCTGTTCCCACCAGGGAGCCTGCCACGGAGCTATCTGCAGGCTCTGTCTCTCGCGTGGGCAGACAGAACAGTTCTTGTAGGCATTTTGTGCCGCCGTGGGTGCGAGGGGGCCTTGTCAAGATTCAGCACATTTCTATGTTGCTACAGAACCCCCACGTCCACTCGTGTGCCCAGGGGGCCACCCGGAGTGAGGACCCTGGGCCGATTCCAATCCCCTTCCAAACATGGAAGGCATTTCTACTGATGGGCATTGTTGTGTCCTATTTTCATGCCCCCCCTCCAGTTCTCATAGTGATTTCCACAGGGCTGGGCCCCACACGGGCATCCCTTTCGTAGGCCAGCTTTCCAGTGCCATTTGCCTGACTGGCCCGGCCACTGGCCACAACCCCTGAGTCAAAAAACCCAGACAGATGGACTCTTGTTCTGTTCAAGTCTTCCATTACTGCTGAGAAAAGGGTGTGCAGTTCAGCCCACCGGACTGGTTCGTTTTTACGTCCTTTGATGAGGGTGCCGGCCTTCCAAACTGTTGTCCCTTCACCTTGGCACTGCTGTTCATAAGCCAAGCAGCTCTTTGTCAGTTGAGAGCTGTTTGTAGGGCACTCTTTAAGTGACAATAGAAGCTGGCAGCTACTCCCACGGCTTCAAAGTCAGTCCCAGGGGAAAAGAGGCTCCCTGCTCATGCGTATCTCCTTTCATTCCCCCCAGTAGCATAGTTGTGCATTGTTATCATCGAAGTCTGGGCATTGCTGTCGCAAATGGAGTGTGTCTCCAACGCCATCAAAAACGTGATGGATATGGCGGCTTTCGAGAATATTTTATAACTTCTAGTTACAGAGACAATCTTAATTAACCAAGAGGTCTGGGAAGAGAACAAGGAGGTCCATTAGTATTTCAAGGGAGAGAGCACCACTGGGAAATCTCGGGGAGAGCTTAAGCACATGCTCCTCTCAGGGGACAACACGCTTCGTGCATCCTGAATCCACACCCAGGCCACACTCACTCACCCAGGTGACGAGCTCCCTGCAAACCGCTAGGGAGTATGCATCCTGTGCCCCTTGCTCAGGGAGGGATTTTCAGTGATAAGATATGTGATATTCAGTAAACAGGATCCCTTTATCCCCTTGTTCTAGGCAGTTTTGTATGATCATTTTGTTTGATATTTTGAAAATAAACCTGTTCTGACTGAAGTCTTGGTTCTTTGTGTACCGGGGACAGCTGAAAGTCACGTCACCATATTGTGACTTACAGTAAAAAATAGTTTGGTCTTCACCTGAGTTCTGGCAGAGCTCCTAAAATCCTTGGAATTTACTAAGTGATGGGAATGGTAAAGGTGTATTTTGCTGTTAATGAGGCGACTTTTGGAAAAACCCTAGGTAACCTAAGGATGGGGAGGACCAACCATGCAGTTAGAGGGGTTGGAACTCTGAGGCCTACCCACCCCCCACCTGATCCCCCCCCTTCATTGTGCCCCCCCCTTCTCCTGGGAGAGGCTGGTGATTGAATTAAGTTGCCAGTGGCCAATGTTTTCATCAGTTATGCCTGTGTCATGAGGCCTCCATAAAAGCCCAAAACAGTAGGGTTCAGAGAGTATCCAGTTGGTGAACTCATGGTGATGCTGGGAGGGTGCACATCCAGGGAGAACCTGGAAGCTCCCTGCCTTTCCCCTATACCTTGCCCGATGCAGCTATTCTATTGGGCTGTCCCTGGGTCCTATCCTTTTATAGTAAGTTGGTAACTTAATGAGTAAACTGTTTTCCTTAGTTCTATGACTCACTCTAGCAAATTAGTGGAATTCAAGGGAGAGGGTCATGGGAACCTCTGATTTCTAGCCCGTCAGAGGCCCAGGGGATACCCTGGACTTGTGATTGGCATCTGAAGTGGAGGGCAGCCTTTTGGGACTGACCGCATAGGCAGCGGACCTGATGCTGTCTCTATGTGGACAGTGTCTGAATTGAGTTGAACTGTAGGACACCCAGCTGGTATCCTAGAATTGCTTGGTATTGTGAGAGGAAAACCCACACATTATAATTGGTATCAGGATAAGATTTGTGTTGTCTGACGTTTTTTCTGAACAGCCGGTCCTGAGCCTTGGGTGTAGGACTCACCGTGCAACCATGTGTACCATGGGATGTATGTGCTTAGGAAAGGTTTCTATTGGAGGAGGATTAAGAGGTCGGCGTTGTCTCGTGAATGTGCTCATCTTTTCTTCTTTTCCTCTTCAAATACTATTAGGCTGAGGATAAAGAAAAAAGAGGTTTATTCAAACAGGATGGAGGGAAATAAAACCATATAATTATATCAATTGATGCAGAAAAACCATTTGGCAAAATGCAACACCCTTTCGTGATAAAAACACTCAAAAACTGACCGAGGGAAACTACCTTAATATAATAAAGGCCATCTATGAAGAACCCACAGATCACATCGTACTCAACAGTGAAAGACTAAAAGCTTTTCTTTTTTTTTTTAAGTAGGCTTGATCCCTGAGATCAAGACCTGAGCTGAGATCAAGAGTCAGATGCTTAACCGACTGAGCCACCCAGGCGCCCCTGAAAGCTTTTCCTTTAAGATCAGAAACAAGGATGTCCACTTTCACCACTTTTATTACACGTAGTACTATGGGAAGTCTCAACCAGGGCAAGTAGGTAAGAAAAAGAAATAAAAGACATTCCAACAGGAATTGAGGATTAAAATTGTGTCTGTTTGCAGATGACGTGATGGTATACATAGAAAATCCTGAAGTTCCACAAAATAAAACAACTAATAAATGAATTCAGCAAAGTTGCAGGATACAAAACTGATGACACTCAGAATTCAGTTGTGTTTCTATACACTAATGAACAAAAAGGAAATTAAGAAAACACTTAAAAAAATGATCCACTTCCATTTGCAATAGCATCACAAAGAGAAATACTTAAGAATGAACTTAACCAAGAAAGCAAAAGATTTATAAACTGAAAACTATAAAAGATTACTGAAAGAAAGAAGGTACAAATAAATGGAAAGACATCCCATATTTATAGACTGGAAATCTTAATGTTATTAAGATGTCAGTATTACCCAAAGTGATCTATAGATTTTTTATTGTTATGTTATTCACCATACATGACATCATTAGTTTTTGAGGTAGTGTTCCATGATTCATTGTTTGTGTATAACACCCCAGTGCTCCATGCAGAACGTGCCCTCTTTAATACCCATCACCAGGCTAACCCATCCTACCACCCCCCTCCCCTCTAAAACCCTTTTTGTTTTTCAGAGTCCATAGTCTCATGGTTCATCTCCCCCTCCGATTCCCCCCATTCACTCAGTGATCTATAGGTTTAATGCAATTCCCTGTCAAGAGCCCAACAGCATTTTTTAGAGAAATATAAAATCCATCCCAAGATGCACATGGAACCTCAAGGGACCCCAGATAGCCAAAATAATCTTGAAAAGGGATAACAAAGTTGAAGTTCTCAATTTTCTGATTTCAAAACTCACTACAAAGCTAAAATAATCAACAGTATTATACTGGCATAAAGACAAACATGTAGAACAATGGACTAGAACAGAGACCCCAGAAATAAACCCTCACATATATAGTTAAATGATTTTCAATAAGGACGCGAAGACCATTCAGTGGGGCAGGGACAGCCTCTTCAACAAACGGTGCAGGGAAGACTGGATAGCCACATGTAAAAGAACGAAGTTGAACGCTTAGCACCATATACAAATAGTGACTTAAAATGATCAAAGACCTAAACATCAGACCTAAAATGATAAAACTCTTAGAAGAAAATCGAAAAGCTTTATGACGTTGGATTTGGCAAGGAGTTCCTGGATGGACACCAAAATCACAGGTAACAAAAGTAAAAGTAGACAAAGTGGACTGTGTCAAAATGTAAAACTTCTGTGCATCAAAGGACATGATAAACAGTGCAGAGGCAACCTATGAAATGGTAAAAAAAATATTCGTTGAATACATATCTGTTAAGGGACTAATATCCAGAATATATAAAGAACATCTATAACTCAACAACAGAAGCCCCCAAATAATCTAAGTAAGAAATGGACAAAGGACTTGAATTGACAGTTCTCCAAAGGTGATATGCAAATGGCCAACAAACATATGAAGATGCTCAACATCGCTCATCATCGGGGAAATGCAAATCAAAACCATAGTGAGATACCACCTCACACCCTTCAGGTGGCTACTGTCAAAGTAACAAGTGCTGGCGGGGATGTGGAGAAGGTGGAACCCTTGCGCACTATTGGTGGGAATGTAAAATGGTATAGCCGCTGTGGAAAACAGTGTGGTGGTTCCTCACAAAATTAAAAATATAATTACCATAGAGTCAGCAATTCCACTTTTGGATATATATCCAAAGGAGATGAAAGCAGGAACCTGAAGAGATTTTTGCATACCTGTGTTCACAGTAGCATTATTCACAATAGCCAAGCCATGTGTCCATCGACAGAGGAATGGATAACCAAAATGTGGCCTATCTACACAAAGGAATATTCAGCCTTAAAAAGGGAGGACATTCTGACACATGCCACAGTATGGGTGAAACTTGAGGACATTATGCTAGTGTAACAAAAGGATAAACAGCCTCAAAATGATAAACACTTCATGATTCCACTTATAAGAGGTCCCTAGAGGAGTCAAATTCAAAGAGACGGAGGTAGAATGGGGGGCCAGGGCCTCGGGGAGGAGGCCTGGGGAGTCAGTGTTTAGTGGGGACACTTTCAGCTTTGCAAAATGGTAGTGATGGTTGCATAACAATGTGAATATACTTAACACCACTGAACTATATGCTTAGAAATGGTAAGATGGTAAACTTTTTGCATTTCTTACCCTTTTAAACAATGTGGGAAGGGTAATTATTCACACTCCAAGAGGAAGATAGAAAAAGTAATAGAACAAACTCTGCCAGGATGTGTGTGTGACGAAGAGTTAACCTTGTCTAAGAGAGGTCAGGCCTTTGCTATCGGCTCTTGGGAGGTGACCTCTAGTCCTCTGGAATGTTCTGCCTGATAGGAGTGTGTGTTCCTCTGGGGGCTTTGGCCCACAGCCTTTCAGTACTGCCTCTGGGAGAGAGTGGAAGACTAAAGGTCGGCCATGTGAGCCATATGTCACTAAGCCCAAACAAAACTCTGAGCACCAAAGCTCAGGCAAGATCCCTTGCTTGGCAAGATGGGTGCGTATTGTCACACAGTGTGGTTGGGAGGAGGAATCGGCATCTGTGACTCCCCTAGGAGAGAGTAACTGGGGAGCTCCACGTTTGGACCCCTTCTGCACCCTGCCCCATGCATCTCTTTCCTGGGCTGGTTTTAACCTATCCTTTCACTATAATGAACTGTAACCATTAGCATAAGCTTCCAGTGAGTTCTGTGAGTCCTTCTAGGGAATTGTCAACCCCAACAATGGTTTTGGGAACCACTCACTGCAGTCGGTGTCAGGAATAGGGACGGCAGGGCTGCCTCTATCCAAAGCAGTGTGGCAGTTCCTCAAAAAGCTAAACCTAGAATTACCATGTGACTCAGCCTTTCCACTCCTAGGTATGGACCTCAACTGAAAACAGAGACTCAGATACTGGAGCACATTGTTCATAGCAGGACCCAGGTGAAAACAACCCAAATGCCCATCAGTGGCTGAATGGATGAACAGAATGGGGTGCATCCAAACAATGGAAGATTTGTCATAAAAAATAAAGCATGGCTGGATACGTGCTACCACGTGGATGAACCTGGAAAACATTCTGCTGCGTAAGAGAAGCCAGACACAAAAGGCCACAGATGTGTATGATTCCATCTTAACCTTTGTATGAAATGTCCAGAATAGGTAAATTCATAGAGACGGAAAGCAGATTAGTGGTCAGGGGCTGGTGGTGGTTGGGGGGATGGGGAGTGACTGCTCACAGGGACGGGATTTCCTTTGGGATAATGAAACATTTTGGAACTAGATAGAGGTGATGGTTGCACAACTCTGTAAATATACTAAAAACCACTTGTAGAGGGTCACATTGTGCCCCCCACAAGACACATTCATCCGGAGGGGTGCCTGGGTGGCTCAGTTGGTTAGGCGGCTGCCTTCGGCTTGGGTCGTGATCCCAGGGTCCTGGGATCGAGCCCCACTTCGGGCTCCCTGCTCAGCGGAGAGCCTGCTTCTCCCTCTCCCTCTGTCTGCCACTCTGCCTGCTTGTGCTCTCTCTCTCTCTCTCTGTTAAATAAATAAAAAGTCTTAAAAAAAAAAAAGACACATTCTTCCGGACTCATGATGAGACCTAATTTGGAATAAGAGTCTTTGCAGATGTAACTAACATAAGGATCTCAAAGTGAGATCACCTTGGATTGGCAGTGGGCCCTGAATCCAATAACAGGTGACTTTATACGAAAACATAAGGAGAAACAGAAGACAAAGAAGAGAAGGCCGTGAGATGACAGAGGTAGAGGCTGGAGAGACGTAGCCAAGGGCTGTAGGTGGCCTCCAGAAGCCAGGAGAGAGGCATGGGACAATTCTCCCTCGGAGCTTCCAGAAAGAATCAACCCCGCCCACACTTTGATTTTCGTTTTTCAGCCTCTGGAAGAGTAAATTTCAGTTGTTGTCAGTCTCTCATTTGTGTTAATTTGTTATGACAGCCTTAGGAAGCAATACATCACTGAATGATACAATTTATAATGGTAAGCGCACACACATAAGTGCACGCGTGTGCATACGTGGGCAAACACGTGCACACACACACTCTGCTCCTCTGCAGCCTTCCGCATCTCCTCCAATGACAGTCCAAACGTCTAGCACCCAGGGCAAACCCTGCTGCTGCCCTATATGTGGGATGTAAGAGTCTGATACTCTGCTATATATGTGTTCTTCCCTCCGCTCTTTTTCTTTCTCTGGCAGCTTTTAGATTATTCGTCTTCCTGGAGTTCCCTTCATCTTGTGGTCCCTGCTTATAATCGTGAAATTGTGCCTCCCGCCCTGTAACGTGGGCAGCACGTACTGCATGCTTCAATTAAGCCAGGGCTCCGGAGCGCCGCAAAATGAACAGATGGTACACAAAATATGCTCTGTTGTGTTGGCAACTCAACTTTAAGGTATTTAAGGAGCAACTGTGCATTGTGACGATGAATCATGGGGAAAGATGGCCGTGATTTCTTACGCGGAAACAGGTCAAAATAATGTGTAGGCAATGGGACAACGGGTGTTGAAATTTCTAAAAAACCTGGAAAGATAAAAATGCTTGGGAGAAGCTGTGTCCAGGGTTGGGGGCTGGGGGACCCCAAGGGAGGAAGGAGGGGCGTTGGCTTGTTGTTCTTCTTGTTGCATTTTACGTTCCCATTTCAGTCCAACATTTCCTCCTCTGAGTGTATCACATTTCCCCAAGGAATCCATGCAGTGGAACTCGGGCAAGCTGACTTTTTGATTACAGTCGTTCTAGTGGGGGCCAGGTGGTATCTCTTTGTGGGTCTGATTTGCAGTTCCTTAATCATTGGAGCATCTTTTCAAGTGTGTATCGACCATTTGTCTATCTTCTCTGGAGAAATGTCTTAGTTTGTGTTGCTACAACAAATAAGCCATAAACTGGGGTGGGGGGGCGCTTAAACAACAAACAGTTATTACTGCCAGTTCCAGAGGCTAGGGAGGCCGAGATCGTGGTTGGGTTCTTGGTGAAGGCCCTCTTCCTGATTCACAGATAGTCTTCTTCTAGTTGTATCCTCACATAGCAGAATGGAGAGAGATCATCTCTCTGATGTCTTTTCCTATAAGGGCACTAATCACATACATGAGGCTCCACCGTTGTGACCTAACCACTTCCTAAAGGCCCCGCCTCTTCATACCGTCACATGGGGGATTTAAATTTCAACCCATGAATTTTGGGGTGGGGGAACACACACATGCAGGCCATAGCAAATCTCTCTTCAGATCTTTTGTCCACGTTTCTAAAGATTCCACATGTAAGTGAGATCGTACAGTATTTGTCTTTCTCTGTCTAACCTGGTTCACTTAGAATGATGCCCTCAGGGTCCATCCACGTTGTCACAAATGGCAGGGTTTCCTTTTTTATAGCTGAATAATATTCCATTATATATATAATATATAATAATATATACCATGATTATCTATATAGATGTGTGTGTGTGTACACCACATTTTCTTTATCCATTCATCTGCCAATGAACACTTAGGTTGTTTCCATGTCTTGGCTATTGTAAATAATGCTGCAATAAGCATGAAGGACCAGATACCTTTTTGAGTTAGTGATTTTGTTTCCTTTGGGTAAATACCCAGAAGTGGAATTGCTGGATCATATGGATGTTCCATTTTGAATTTTTTGAGGCACCTCCATACTGTTTCCTGGCTGTACCCATTGATATTCCCACTGTCCAAGGCTCAAAATAGCCACAGTGAAGCCCATGAATCACTGAAGTAGTATTTAGCAAAAAGATGGTTTGCAAGCTGGGAGGACTCAAACCAGAACAGGGCTGTATTTGCTGAGAAAGCAGTGACTGTTGATTCTTCATGGTGACTGGTTACAATATTACAGTTTTCTGTGGTTATATCAACCTTGGGAAACAGTTTGGCTTGTCATTTCCAGAGGCACAAGCAAATGATGCAGGTCGAGGTAGCCTTGCAAAGTAAGCTAAATTAAGCTTTGCCTCCATGGCTAAACTGGTTCTGCCTCAGGGAAACTTCAAGGCCGGTCTCTGTCCTTGATTTTAACATTACGAAGGTGCACAGAGCCTTCCCTTTCCTCCACATCCTCACCAACACTTGTTATTTCTTATCTTTTTGATTCGTGGTTTTGATTTGCATTTCCCTGATGATGAGTGACGTTGAGCATCTTTGCCTGCCTTTGTCCGCTTTTAAATTGTGTTGTCCTTTTATTATTGAGTCGTAAGAGTTCTTTATATATTCTAGATAGAAATCCTTTAGCAGGTATATGATTTGCAAATATTTTCTGCCTTCTGTGGGTTGTCTTTGACCTTCTTCCTGGTGTCGTTTGAAGCACAAAGTTTTTAAATTTGGGGAAGTCTGGTTTCCTATAGAATATGTGCTTTATACAACCTGGGGCAGGTCTGGTGCATTTCACAGTAGAAATACAGGTATCTAGTGGAGGTGCTGTGGAGAGACTTCATTATATAGGTTGGAACGACACTGGCCTGAAACAGCCACAGAGCAGGGCTGCGTGGCCACGTCTGTCTGTCCCGAGACAGACTTTAAGTGTCCTCCGACCGTCAAAGGGCCACCTCCTCTGAATATGTGGGGAAAGAAACACTTTAGCTGTCACATTTTCCAGTTCCAGTGTGGTGGAGTGGGTGCTGCTCTAGGCTCTGGGCTCCCTCAGGAGTCCCCAGTGAGCTGTCCTCAAGGTATGAACACTGGGGACAGTCAGGACAAGTCACACGCAGGAATCAAAGACCCTCAAGCACCACCTGGAGTCTGTGAGTCCGTTCGGATTCCTCCGTTGCCTCCTATCGTGAATACAGAGCTCCAGCTTGGGCTTCCGAGATGCTGACCCAAAAGCAAAGCCTGCCGCCTATACCAGAGGCTGGGGGTGTTTCTGGCGGGGGGGGCAGTACTGAGGGGGGCAGCACTCTGCTCTGTGCACAGCCCCTGTTCATTTCAGGTTGTGGTTCTCAACCAGAACGGTTCTCCGCCCTACCCCAGGGGGATATGGGTGACATGCAGGGAATTTTGGTTTGTCGCAGCTCTGGGGTAGGGGATGCTACTGGCACCTGGTGGGTCGGCCCAGAGGTACCACCCGACATCCTACAATGCACAGGACGGCCCCCAGCCACCACCTGCAAAGAATGATCCTGGCCCCAGATGTCCATAGTACCCAACTTGGGAACTGCTGATTTAAGGTGATTCTGGCCGAGTGAAGCCCAGTAATTGGTGGGTATCAGGAGGCATGATGAAGGCTGTAATTGGAACCTCTGGTCAGCACAGAGGAGACTAAAGCAGGCGGAGGAGATGAGACCCAAAGGAAGAAGTCACAGAGATGCAGCCCTGAGGTCACTTGGACCTCAAATTGTCCCAGGTGCCCAGGCTGAGAGGCGAGATGGAGCCTCCGCTCCCTGCAAAATCCTTCTTGGCCGGGTGGCCGGCAGTTGAGAGAGGTGAACAGGGGGCCCAAGGGGAGGGGAGCACAGCACCCCTGAGGGGCCACTTCCCGTCTTCATGGAGATGAAATCAGGGCACTGTACAGAGAGGGTCTTCCACAGCCTTGCTCTCTGGCTCCAAGGAACCTTCCATTGTCCGGTCCCATTCTCTGCTGGGGAGTCTCCGGGAGGACTCTAGGGGGCAGCAAGTCCCCGCCTCACCCGTGTCCAGGGTTACCGGCCCTCTGGTCAGTTTCATCCGCCGCTGCCTCACCCATCAATTCAGATGAAATGGTTATTGTCTTTGCTTTGGGGGAAAAAAAATCAATGCTGAGAGATTATATTAGTGTTTTAGTATGTCTAAGATCTTAGCGGACTTCTTTTGACAGGCCTATCATAGGAAATTGAGATAAGAATTCTCAGTCATCCAGAATTGTCACCAGTCAGATTGGCATGGTGCACATTTTGGAGCATATAATTCCAATCGAATTTCAGAGAAAAACAGAGCGGAAATGGAAACATTTGTAACCCGCCTCTCCTTTACTTGTAATATCACGGGCATCTTTTTGTGTCTAGTATCCTTGCACGACATCACTCTTAAAGGCATAGTGTGCTTTGTTTCACATTTTGGTGCTGAACAGCATTGTCCAGGGTAAAATGTGAGCCCCAGCCCTCTCCTGGAACCCCTCAGCTGAGCACCCTGGATGGTTGCCTGGCCTTGCCCATACTGTCCAGCTCTGTAATGTGGAACATTTGAGCACTGGTTACCTGTGGTGGAGGTTTCGATCTCCGTGTTGTCAGTCTTCATGGAGAACTCCACATCATGACCTTGGGTCTGTTTGGAGCACCACCAGGAAGGGAGATAAAAACCAAGATTTGCCCAAAGCACAGATAAGGCTCAGGCAGACACCCAGTCTTCAGGAAGAATGTGCTTGGGGGTGAATGGCAGCCCCCCAAAGTTACATCCACACCCTGACACCCAGAACCCATGACTGTGACCTGATTTGGAAAGGGGTCTTTGCAGATATAATTAGGGGAAGGATCTCAAGATGAGATCACCCTGGGTTATCTGCGTAGGTCCTAAATCTGATGCCACAGGTCCTTAAAGGAGAGGCAGAGAGTTGAGATGGAGAGAGGTCTCTGTGGAGGCAGAGACTGAGGTGATATGGCCCCAAGCCCAAGAAACCGGGAGTCTCCCGAGCTGGGAGAGGCCAGGAAGGACCCTCCCCTAGAGGCTTCTGGGGGAACATAGCCCTGCTGACACCTTGCTTTCAGGTGTCTAGAACTGTGAGAGAGTAAGTTTCATTGGTTTAAGTCGCCAGTCTGCGGTTACTTATGGCAACAGCCCTAGGGATCTACTGCAGGATCCAGTCAGGGACACAGAGGGACTTCTGTGGGAAAAAGAGGGTGCCGTGGCCTTGGCCATTCTGCTCAGTCAGCTCCTAGGGACTCTGCTGCCCCCTGGGCTGCCCCTCTTGCTGCACAGATTTTGGGCGGGGGGGCTCCTCTGGCTTAAGATTGTTTAGTCACTTTGAACAGGAAGCAGTTTTCAAACCCCTCCCCAAGCTGCCTCGATTGAGGGACAGGAGCTGTGGCCACCAGTGCAGGCCCTGGGATGAACCAGGGGCTGCAGGGAAGAAACAGCCCCCAGCCGCAAGGATGCCCCGACCTGACCAGTGAGAGCTGGAGGCAGGCAGTTATCGGGACAGGGTGGAAAGACGGACGTCTTCACTCTCTGGATCCGCACCGTCTCACCTCCCATAACTCAGATTTAGACACTCCTTCCTGAGCACTTGCCTTGGCCAGGGGGCCGGAATTGGCGGCAGCAGGCAAAGGGCAGGTTCCCCTTGACCCTGAGGCGTGGCGGTGGACGTGGATGGCGGTTGGGGACGGCGGAGCCGGAGGCCGCGCTTGGACTCTTGCCCACGGTGCTCGGGGGGACCGTGGGATAAATGCGGCCGTCCCCCTGGACTGCACATTCGCTCCCGACACATGGGGATGGTGACGGCCACTGTCAAGAAAGCCACCTTCTCTACACAAGCCTCCGGTTTGTTTTTTGTTTGGGTTTTCCTTTACTGAATGCAGTGTGATAGGACTTTACACATAACATAATATTTATTATTTTTACCATTTTTAAGTTATAGTTAGGTGGTGTAAATGCTTTCACAAGGTCGTGTAACCATCACCACTGTCTGCACCCCCAATTTTTCATCATTCCTGCCATAAACTCCCTGCTCGCTAAACAATAACCCCCCTCCCCCCTGCCCCCAGCCCCTGGTAAGCTCCCTTCTACCTTCTGACTATGGATTTGCCTCTTCTAGGGACCTTGCCTTAAGTGGAATCATGCAGTATCGGTGCATCTCTGGTTTACTAAAACATAGCTTATGAATGAACAAATGAACCATAAAGGGTGATATTGCTAAGTCACCCGGCAGCCCCCACTGACCATGAGGCCTGGGTTCCCTCCCTACCTCCCTGTGCCTGTTTCCATGGGGCAGCCCCCCTCCCCCCGGGGCTGGGCCTCATCTCCTGTGGAGAAGCCCTTTCACCCCTGCTCCGTCTCCAGCCCACATTCCTGCCTTTTTTGGCTAATTGGAACTGATTGGGTTCCAAGAGTTCCGGAAGCCCCCCTCAGCGATCAGAGAGAACCCCCTCCCCCGCAGCGTCCCAAGGATTTGCTCAGTGAACTGCCAACCCCGAACAATTAAGAGCATTTGCTGGGTTTGTGGGCAGACGCTGCGGACCAGACCTCGGGCCAGGCGCCCTCTCTCTGGACCCAGATTGCATTTGGCTTTGTGAATCCAGCATCCAGCTCATCCCCCCTCCCGAAGGATTCAGGCTGCTGTTCATCTTTTGTCTTTTTTTTTTAAAGATTTTATTTATTTAGTTTTGAGAGAGAGAGAGCGCGCATGAGCACAAAAGCAGGGGGAGTGGGAGAGGGAGAAGCAGACTACCCGCTGAGCAGGGAGCCCGATGCGGGACTCGATCCCAGGACCCTGGAATCATGACCTGAGCTGAAGGCAGACGCTTAACCTACTGAGCCACCCAGGTGCCCCATCTTTTGTCTTTGTGTTTTTTTTTTTTTCCTCCTCCCTGTGCTGAATCACCAGGTTCTGGTTCACAGCTATCTGAAAGATCCATTTAATTTTCTTCTCACCATTGAACATTTTAGCAAAATCAGACTTCTTGAGAGCTCCGTGTTCTCCCAGCCCTTGGGTCTCCCTCTAGCCACTGGGTATGCCCCCCTGAAAAGCGACTGGCCGGTGTGGGACTCCGGGAAACAGTCTGTTCACAGCTGAAGCCTGTTCTGTCTCATGAGTCCGGCAGGTTAGCTCACCTGGCCAGGGGCGGCTGGGAGGTACAGAAGAGGCACCCGCTGCTGCAGGATGAGTCGGTGTGTCGGCCTGCCACACACAGTCCTCAGCTGTCCCCAGAGGCAGGCAGACGCCTTTCTTTTCTTGCTTCCCTTTGAGGAGGACACGGCCTCTGTTACTGGTTGAACTGTGTCCCCCCACCCCCAAACCAAAAGACCTGTGGGAATTCTAAGCCCCAGTACTTCCCAGTGTGACCTGATTTGGAAAGAGGGTCTTCCAGATTTAACCAGTTAAAATGAGGTTAAATGAGGTCATTAGGGTGAGTCTTAATCCAGTATGACCAGTGTCCTTATAAAAAGGGGAAATTTGATGGGACACCTGGGTGGCTCAGTCGATTAAGTGTCTGCCTTCTGCTCAGGTCATGATCCCAGGGTCCTGGGATGGAGTCCTGCATTAGGCTCCCAGCTCAGCAGGGCATCTGCTTCTCTCTCTCCCTCTGCCCCTCCCCCCTGCTCGATCTCTCTCTCTCTCTCTCTCTCTCTCTGACAAATAAAATCTTTAAAAAGGGGGTGGTAATTTGGACACAGAGACATGCACAGAGGGAAGACAATGTGAAGAGATGGAGGGAGAAAGAGATGAGGCAGGGATTGGGGTCACATGGCATAAGAGAACAGGGAACACCAGAGCCCCCAGGAGCTGCAAGAGGCCGGGAAGGATCCTCCACTAGATCCTCAGAAGGAGCACGGCCCTGCTGACACCTTGATTCTCGACTTCTGGGCTCCAGAACTGTGGGATAATGAATTCTTATTGTTTTATTATTTTTTTAAAAGTAGCTAACCTCGTAGGTCTTACTAAGAAGGTGGTGAGGAGGTTTGCTGTGAGAGTATCCAGCTGAAGTATGCCCTAGGCAGCGGAAACAGCCAGTGCAAAGGCCCTGAGGCAACAGTGCCTGGGTGGGATGGGGGCTTCTGGGAGTTTTGGAGCAGAGGACTGAGTGCTCTGCCATCTGTTTGCCAGGATAGGGGCTGGAAGTCCTGTGGGGGCCATGTCATCTAGGCAAGTGATGGTGGGGTTCACCTGAGCAGGACAGTGGAGGTGAGGAGAAATGGGCACATTCTGGAAACTTCTTTACAGATAGAGGCAGCAAGACTACTTCAGACCCAGCAGGGGGCTGCCGTGGCACTGTAATCCCACAGCTTTTGTCCAGCTCTTTGGTTTCCATACAAAAATGGAATTATCATCTTCGGATTGTGTAGTGTGACCAGGAGATGGCAAACTACAACCCCCAGGCCAAATCCAACCGGTAGCCTGTTTGTGTAAATAAAGTTTTATTGGCACATAGCTGCTCTCATTCACTGATGCACTGTGGCCCCTTTCACTCTCCAATGGCAGCGTTGTCGTGACCTTCCCGTACAGGCATACCTCATTTCAGTGTGCTTCGCTTATGGCCCTCTGTAGATACTGCGTTTTTTATAGATTGAAGGTTTGTGGCATCAAGAAAGTCTGTCACCACTGTTTTCCATTATTTGCTCATTTTCTATCTGGCTGTCACATTTCAGTAATTCTCACAATATTTCAAACGTTTTCATTATTATTATATTTGTTATGGTGATCTGTCATCAGTGATTACTGAAAGCTCAGATATGGTTAGCATTTTTTAGCATGAAGTATTTTTAAACTTAGGTATGTACATTGTTTTTTAGACCTAGTGCTATTGCATACTTGATCGGCTACAGTAGAGTGTAAACATAGCTTTTATATCCACTGGGAAACCAAAAAATTCATTTGCAGGTTGGCACTGAACGCACAGTATCTCCTCGGTGTGCCTGTATCTTTCTGTTCAAATACCTCAAGTGGCTTCTGTTCTCCCGCCTTGATCCCTGACTGATACACTATGTTATGATAAATAATACATTTTGATACATCCATAAAACCAGACTTGATTTCAGCCACCCTAACTGCTCACCGTCACCCCTAGCCCATAGTCAAAAGCCTACCGATAAAATTTGATTTCCCAAGACTTAACTGCAGGTAGCTTCCTCGTGACCAGAAACCTTACTGAGAGCATGCACGGTCAATTAACGCATATTTTGTGTGTTATATGTTATATTGTATGTTGAATGTGTTCTTTTTTAAAAAAGATTTTATTTACTTATTTATTTTAGAGAAAGAGAGAATGTGAGCAGGGTGGTGGTGCAGAGGGAGACGGAGAGAGAGACTCTCAAGCAGACCCCGCTCTGAGCGCAGAGCCTAACGTGGGACTCGATCTCACGACCCTGAGATCATGACCTGAGTGGAAACCAAGAGTCGGACCTTAACCGAGTGAACCACCCAGGTGCCCCTATAATCTGTATTCTTACAGTAACGTCAGCTACAAAAAAAGAAAATCGTAAGGAGGGGAAAATACATTTATAGTCCTGTAGCATATAGAGAGAACTCTCCATATGAGTGGACCTACCCATCGGAAATACACATTGTTCACGGTCATCCGTACAGATTGTTCTGCAGGTCGTTCTTTCCTCTAACGCTCTTTCCCGTATCTTTCTGTGTCAGCATATCTGACCCCCCTTTGCTCTTTTTATCAGCTACCTGCTATCTCATCCTGCGGACCAAGCTTGCTGACTTAGTCCTTCTCCCCCCCCCCCATGCACATTTAAGGTCCCTCCGAGACTTCTCGGTTGACCCCATCCCGTTACAGCGTGGTATGTGGGCGTTCATTAAATGCACTTGGTCTTTTTTCCTCTTTTTGACTGATTAAAAATGACTCATGTGTGTTCCTGCTGAAAAGGGCCCTGGGGCTCATCCGCTCCCTGCCCCACCCCCACCCCTGGCTCTGCTCCCTCCACGACCGGCCTGGGACCCGTTCCCAAACAACTCACTCAGCAGATGTTTGATGATTTCAGAAAGCAAGAGGGTCGCAGGTCACGTCCATCAGCTCCGTGCAGAGCCCCCCAGGACCGCACCCGCCCTGTGGCCTGGTGAAGCCGAGGTGGGAGCCTTGCCAACGACGTGACCACACGGGTTCCTATCTTTATGGTCTCTTCGATCACTTCCGTAGCGGGTTAGCTCAACTTACAAACCTAACAAATATTTTCCTGTCGGCACCACACTTTTCCCGGGAGAGCTGAAAGCTTCTGGCCTCTGGGTCAGGGGGTTGCCTTGGCCCCAGGCCAGCGATTCATGGGCTCACATGGCAGCATCGGATCTGCACCAGCCTCCCTGAGCCGCTGGGAGAGGCCCAGGGACACCAGGCTGTTGGGCTCCGGGTCCTAGTCTGTCCTGTCTGCAGATAGGGAGTCGGGGTGAACGCGGCGGGGGGGGGGGGGGGGGCGGTGGACACATGTGGAGTTCCAAGGGGGACCCGATCAGTGGCTGAGCCAAAGTGCTTTGCAGTTATTCTGCAATTACATTTCTTATAGAGCTTGGAAGACATTTTAGACAAAAAGGCGTGTGAAATGACACAGTATCCCTCATATAGAGAGACAAACCTTTCTACGCTCTCCTTTTTTTTTTTTTTAAACGGACACAGGGAATTCTTTTTTTTTTTTTTAAGATTTTATTTATTTATTTGACAGAGACAGAGACAGCAAGAGAGGGAACACAAGCAGCGGGAGTGGGGGAGGGAGAAGCAGGCTTCCCGCGGAGCAGGGAGCCCGATGTGGGGCTCGATGTGGGGCTCGATGTGGGGCTCGATGTGGGGCTCGATGTGGGGCTCGATGTGGGGCTCGATCCCAGGACTCTGGGATCATGACCTGAGCCGAAGGCAGATGCTTAACCACTGAGCCACCCAGGGGCCCCATCTACGCTCTCCTTTTTAAACACCCGTGACCTACTGGCTGGAGGGAAGACACATGGGGAAGAAGTTACGTGGGGGTGCAGCCCGGTCTCCTTCTGATCTCTTTCCTTTAATTCTTCTTCACCCCCGTGAATGTCTTGGGCATCTCATGTCTCCCTGTGTCTCCTTTGATAACGAGGCATGCCGATGAGATGTGAGCGCTGGAGCCTGAAGAACCTATTTCCAAAGAAGGTCACATTTGCCTGTTCCGGGACAAAGATTAGGACTTGGGCATAATATTTTTGGAGGGACACACTTCAACTCACTACAGAAGCCAAGATCTTTCTTCACCAGTGTTAACAGCGCTCAACTTTTGACTGACAAAACTTTGATAATGGCAAATTAAACAACTGAGATATTATAAAACAGATGGATTTGTGGATTAATAATGGTAAATAACTTTTTCCTTAGAGATTTGATTCTTAGTGGAAGTATCGTAAATTTAAATTGGGAACTCAGGGGGCGCCTGGCTGGCTCCGGCTGAGGAGCATGCGACTCTTGATCTCGGGGTTGTGAGTTCGAGCCCCACATTGGGTGTAGACTGTACTAAGATAAATAAATAAACTTTATAAAAAAATAAATAGATTGGGAACCCAGTTATACTCTCCTAGTATAGTAAACAGTTGGTGGATGACTTAAATTGCTTATGAGATGCAAAATGTAGCCAGAGCACTCATACCAGTAGAGGTTTAACATTTTTTTAAAGATTTTATTTATTTGAGAGAGGGCACAGAGGAGAGTGAAAGGTAGAAGCAGACTCCCTGCTGAGAAGGGAGCCCTATGTGGGGCTTGATCCCATGACCCTGAGATCATGACCTGAGCTGAACGCAGATGCTTAACCGACCAAGCCAACCAGGTGCCCCCAGATTTTTTTGAGATCCTCACAGATTAGTGCATCAAAAAGCAGCTTCTTTTTCTCTCTTTTTTTTAAAATTTGTTTCTCTATTTCTTCCCTTCTTCCCTCCTTCCTTCCCTCCCTCCCTCCCCCTTCCCTCCTTCCACCTTCCTTCCTTCCTTCCTTCCTTCCTTCCTTCCTCTCCTTCTTTGTTGAGAACATTTAAGTTGGGGCCAAATTCTTTGCCTGGTGCGCAGGCCCAAGGCTGCCGTGTTGGGGAACCCCCGCAGGTGCAGGGTGACTGACAGCCTCCCGTCCCCCCACCAGGATAGAACGGGCCATGCAAAGGCAGCTGGGAGCAGTGTTCCAGGCTGAGAGAGCAGAGCCAAGGGCAGAAGGGCAGGGTGGAGTGTGGCTGGAGGGTGTGGGCCGGGGGCGGGGGGGTGGGGGGTGAGATCCTGGCTCTGTCCCTGGGCAGCCAGCGTCTCTGGGATGCAGCCTCCTTGGCTGAGGACTGGGGACGACAGCCCTCCTTGCTAAAGATGGTTAGGAGACAAAGAAAATGCCCCCATTCATTCCTGGTGCCTGGTGCTCACGCGGTGAAGGCCAGCCCCTATTGTTACTGGTGGTTTTATTGTCGCTGCTGTCAGTCTGTTTCACGTCAGGGACTCTAGGGCCCCTTCCTGTCCTCAGCAGAACCACGGGTGGCTCTCTCCACCACTTTGGAAGGTTGTGCAGAGGGCCTCAGGAATGAGCCTTGAAGCATCGTGCTGAGTGAGGGAAGCTAGTCCCAGAAGGCCACACAGTGTGCGATCCCATTGACATCACACGTCCGAAACAGAACAACCCATGGAGAGAGCAGATGGCTGATTGCAGGGGCCGGGGGAAGGGGGTGGGGGCGGTGCCTGCTCATGGGGACAGGGTCTCCTTTGGGAGTGATGGAAATGTTCTAGAATTAGGTTATGATGATGGTGGCACAGCTCTGTAAATACACTAAAGACTGTTGAATTGTACATTTTAAATGGATGAAATTTATGGGAAGTAAATGATATCTTGATAAACTATTAAAAAAAAAAAAACAGGAAAGGAAAGAGTGCCATGGGCGAGGTAGAGGGTGGTGAGGCCTGGAGTCGGCCCCCTAGAGCTGAACCCCGGTGGAGGCAAGGCAGGTGATGGGAGGCTGGGGAGGTAGGAACCACAGCCCCGGCTCACAGGGCAGCAGGAGCTGAGTGCCCAGGGTGGGGTGGCACATGAGCCTGGGGAGCCAGGACGGCCAGGAAGCCTTGGAAGGTTTGCATGGAAACATCTCCTCCTGCAACACCTCTACCCCCTCCTGGGAGCTGGTTCCTCCCACTCCCAGGTTATCTGGCCCCTGCATCACACCTGGGAGGCCTCTTCCCCCCTTTACGGGACGAGGTGCCCTTTACGGACACCGAATACGTCCTGGGCTTAGAGCTGGCCTTGCATCCCCAGTTCTAGTCCCCACTGGTCCCCTGTGAGGTGAGTTCTGCTGTCAGAGGTTCTGGAACTCACCTGTTTAGACTGATCTTCCTAGGCGGTCTGGGGATCCCCTGAGGGCGGGGCCAGTCTGGTCCATCTCTGAGCACCTGGTTCGCTGGCCAAGTGGGTGGTGTCCATAGACACTTGATGAGAGAAGAAGGGGAAGAAGCAGTGACCTCACCTGAGGGCTGTCTGCACCTGCCCACCTGACCCAGGGGGCCTTGTCCCTTGCCCACCCCAACTGGGTCAGACACACCATTGGCCAAGGTGGCTGTCTTGGTCTCTGTCCCCTGCAGACCCAGTCTCCTGCAGGGCTGGGTGAATCCACCCGCAGGGAGCAGAGGGTGCCCAGAGCTACGGCAGCCTGGTGCCTCTTCAGTTGCCTCCTTGTCCCGGGTGTGTCCAGAACATTCCTGGCACTGAGCTGGCACCTTCCCCAGGACAGAAGTGGCTGGCGGAGCCGAGACAGGGCAGGGCGTTTACTGTGGTGCTTTTATTTCCAGCCTGTTTGCCCAGAAGGCAGAACCAGCCAGGGCTCCCATTTGGGGGTGAATTGTCTGGCCCTCAGTTTTCTCATGCACCAAACCTCAGAGCTGGCCTGAGTGCCGCCTGAGGCTGGTCCCTGCTCTCGTCTTGCTGGAGCCTCCAAGAATGAATGTTGGGCCCTCGTGGCAGCCTAAGGGACAGATTAAAGTGCCTGGAGGTGTCTGACTCCCAGCCATGCTCTGGTCTTGGTAAGAAGGGCTGTTGAGGGGGACGCCTGGGTGGCTCAGTCAGTTAAGCGTCTGCCTTCGGCTCAGGTCCTGATTCCGGGATCCTGGGATCAAGTCCAGCGTGGGGCTCCCTGCTCAGCAGGGAGTCTCCCTTTCTCTCTGTCCCTCCCCCTGCTTGTGCTCTCTCTCAAGTAAATAAATAAAATCTTTTAAAAAATTATGTTTCTGCTTTTATAAACAGATTTATTGAGGCACAGGTGGCCTACAATAAACTGCACATATCTGTATCAAGTATCGGATTAGCTAAGTTTTGACCTATGTCCTTGCTTGTGAAACCATCACCAGAGTTGAGACAGTGAACGCAACCAACACCCCCCAAAAATTCCCTGGGTCCGAAAAGAAAACTTCTGTTTCCTGCACTGTACTCACAGCGCATCTGACACGAAACATGGGTTTTCCACACCCAGCAATCCCGACATCACCCGGAGTTAGCACTGACCCCACAGGTGAGGGCTTTCGTCCCACGAGGCTGCCTCCACGTCCGACACCAGCCACAATGCTGGATCTCCAGGACTCCTGACAGACTGGCTACAAATCAGGGGGTTCCTTTGACCCCCTCTTTGGATTCCATAATTTGCTAGAAATGCTCACAGAACTCTGGAAAGTGCTTTACTTCCTATTACAGTGTGTTATCAAGGATAATACCAGAGGAAGAGATGCATGGGGCATGTATGTGGGAAGGGGCGTGGAGCTTCCATGCCCCCTCTGGGCAACCCCCCCACCCGCTCCAGGTACCTCCTCGTGTTCACCAAGCCAGAAGCTCTTCAAGCCCCGTACTTTGTGTTTTTACAGAGGCTTCGAGCCATAGTCAAGATTGATGAAGTCATTGGCCATCGGTGACTGAGTATCAATCTCCAGCCCCTCTTCTGACTCTTTGGAATCAAATCACATGGTTGGTTCCCTGACAAGCAGCCCCCATCCTTAGGTGTGTTCCCAAAGTCACCCCATTAACAGAAAGTCAGGTGTGGTTGGAAGGGGTCTTCTATGAATAACAAAAGATGCTCCTATCACTCATCACTTAGGAAGTGACAAGGGTGTTAGGAGCTCTGAGCCAGGAACCCAGAACAAAGACCAAGTATGGTTTCTTGTTATTTCACAATAACAAGAACAATAGCAGGACCCCTTCTGATGCCTCCTGTCTGCTCCTCCCTCTCTTTCTCAAGCAGCCACTGATCCGCTTTGGGCCACTCTAGATTAGTTTGCATTTTCTATAAGTGGAACTCTACAGTGTGTACTCGTTTTTATTTGTCTTCTTTCACCTCGCATCGTTTTGAGATCCATCCACGTTTCTACCCCCTCAATATTTCTTTCTTTTTCATTGCTTCATGGTGGTGTTCCATTGGAGGAAACTGATTCCTTTCTATCAGGTGCATTCTGTATGTTAGACACGGTCCCAGTGGGTTTAATCTCCAAATTCCGTTTTATTTTTTTATTATTATTTTTTAAAGATTTTATTTCTTTATTTGACAGAGAGAGAGAGAGAGAACAAGCAGGGGGAGTGGCAGGCTGAGGGAGGAGAAGCAGCCACCCGCCAGGAGCAGGGAGCCCGATGCGGGGCTCGATCCCAGGACCCTGGGATCATGACCTCAGCTGAAGGCATTTGCTTAACCAACTGAGCCACCCAGCTGCTCCTCCAAATTCAGTTTTAATCCCCAAATTGGTCTGCAAGGAAGTATTGTGATCTCCACTTTGTAGCTGGGGCAATTAAAAAGCTCAGAGATGTCAAGCAGCCTCTCACATGTCACACAGCTGGTAAATGTTAGAGTCAGAATTTGAACATGCACCTGGCTCCAAAATTCACTTGCTCCACTGGACCACACTGTCCTGTGCAGTGGTCCTTCTGAGATCCTGGGGCCACTGTGGGAGTCCTGGGCTCCTCAGCAGCAAGATGCATTTTCCTTTCTTCTCTTTTTTTCTTTTATTGAGGTGATACTGACATACCATAAAGTTAACCAGTTTATTTTTTTGTTGTTATTTTTTTAAGATTTTATTTATTTACTCGACAGAGACACAGCAAGAGAGGGAACACAAGCAGGGGGAGTGGGAGAGGGAGAAGCAGGCTTCCTGCCAAGCAGGGAGCCTGATGAGGGGCTTGATCCCAGGACTCTGGGATCATGACCCGAGCTAAAGGCAGACGCCTAACGTCTGAGCCACCCAGGTGCCCCAAGTTAACCATTTTAAAGGGAACAATTCAGTGGCATTTAGTATATTCAAGATGTTGGGCAACTACTACTATTTTTACCACCCCTAAAAGAAACCCCATACCCGAGATGCCTGGGTGGCTCAGTCAGTTAAGTATTTGCCTTCGGCTCAGGTCATGATCCTGGCGTCCCAGGCTCGAGTCCCCACATTGGGCTCCCTTCTCAGCGAGGAGCCTGATTCCCCCTCTCCCTTTGCCTGCCGCTCCCCCTGCTCGTTCTCTCTGTCCCTCTCTCCCTCTGGCAAATAAATAAGTACAATTAAAAAAAAGAAAGAAACCCCATACCTATTAGCAGTCATTCCTCCTTCCTCCTTGAATCCTGAAAGTAACCAGCAGTTAGGTTTCCAGTGTGGACAGCCCCCCTGCCGCAATGCAAAGGCCAAGGGGTGGTGCGCCTGCCCACCCCTCCCTGGTGGGGCACCCTGTGTTGGGGGGCAGTGGAAGAAGGTGCTCAGGCTCTGTGTGTCAGGTCTCAAAACCCCTGCCCCACTCATGACTGGAGCTAGATAGGAAATCCCAGGTCTTGCCCTAAGATTTCCACTACCCAGTGATCCCCCATGTCTGCCCGGCCATGGTGGCCGGGAGCCGACTCTGCTGCTCGGCACAGACCAGCACTGTCCCCCACGGCCCGTCCAGGTTTATATGATGCTGAACATCTCAGCGAGATGTTCCCCAACGAGACAAGCAGAGCCTGTGACTCCTGGAACAACATCACGGAGAAAAACTTTGGCATTCTGGGGGCGGTGGGGGCCGGGAGGGCGCGGGGGAGCAAGGCGCTGGGTGAATGTGTGTGTTGGGGGTGGGGGAGCTGCTCCAAGCACAGGGATCTGGAGCAGGGCGGACTTGCTAGCTCCAAATTTCCAAAGCAAATTCAACAGCTCGCCCTTGGCCTTCAAGTTGCTGCCCAAGAGGCACTGAGGGCCCGGGTGAGGCCAGAAGTGCCAGACATTCCCTGCGAGCCACGCTCCTGCTAAAGAGCCAAGCCCCGGACTTCTCTTTCTTGAGCAGCAGCTTTATCAAGATACACCTCACATATCCTACGTTCACCCTTCCAAAGGGTCCAATTCACTGGTTTTTAGTCTATTCACAGAGTTGTACCGCCGTCACCACGGTCCATTCTAGAACTTTCCCATCACCCCCAAAGGAGACCCCGTCCCCATCAGAGTCACTCCTGCTCCATCACCTCCTTGTCCCAGCCCCTGGCAACTGCTCATCTTCCCGTTGCTGTGGATTTGCCCGTTCTTGATATTTCATGGAAATGGAATCCCCCACGATTTGTCTGTTTGTGTCTGGCTTCTTTCTCACAGCGTGATGATTTCGAGATTCAGGGCTTTGTTCCTTGTAGCTAATGCTCCGCTGCACGGATGGACCACACTTTGTTTATCCATCCCTGGGCTGATGGACATTTGCATTGCTTCTGCCTTTTGGCGATCGAGACTAGTGCTGCTGTGAACATGTGTGCACAGTCTGTTTGAACACCTGCTTTCAGTCCTTCAGGCATAAGCCTAGCGCGGCAATGGCTGGGTCTCTTATGCAAATTCGGAAGGAACCTGAAGGAACCACTTCCTCCTTCTGTGAGGTTATTATAAAGACAATAATGAAGATCTTACTCTCTATCCAAAGCCAGTTAGCATCGTCACGTAAAGCGTAGGACACCCTGTCAAATGTGAATCCTACATAAGGAACAAATACATCTATAGTTAGTGTAAGTATATCCCCAATGTTGAATGGGATATATTTACACTAAAAAAAATTTTTTTTTTGTCATTCATCTGAGATTCAAATGTAAATATATTTTTATTTGCTAACTCTGGCAACCCTACACCTAATTCATGTCTTTTCTCTGCTGAGAACATTGTTATTTAGCCCCATGCTTACTTACCATCTCTCTGTTTTTTGTGTATATACCCCAAAATGGAGTTGCTGGATCATACGGTAAGTCTATGTTTAGCTTTTCAAGGAGCCACCAGACTGTTTTCCACAGTAGCAGTACCAATTTGCATTTCCACCAACAGTGCACACATTTTTCCACATCCTCACCAAAACTTGTGTATGGTTTATTTATTTAATTTAATTTTTTTTTTTTTTTTACTGGCTGCTTCGAGTTTATTTTCCACTTGGTGCGAGGCACACGGATCCAGGGTGCCAGGAAGGCTCGTGTGTGGCTTGGATAGTAAAGAGTGGGGTTCTCTCAACTTCTTTTTTGTGTTTTGCTATTTTGATATAAAATAACCCAACTGCTTCTGCTTGCTGCAGCCTGCCTAGTCTAGGGGAAGGGGAGGGGAGGGGCTCTGATGAGCCCAGTGCCTCCTGAAGGCGGGGGGCGGGGGGAGTGGGGGGTGGTCTCTCAGGATGGGGGCCCCATGTTGGCTTTGCAGGCTGCCCACCACGCTGCTTCCTCATGGCTTCCAGAGCCAAGTCCCAGAGGATCCTGCTGCTGGAAGCTTGGGAAGATACCAAGCTTTCTGGGGACTCCAACACTGCAGCCGAGTATGGGAGAGTGGACTTCCCGAAAAAGAAGCTTGCCCACCAGTGCCCTGGGTCAGCCTTGGGGAGACTGGGGTGGTGAGGGATGGCTTCCCCAGCATACTCTGCACTTCTGCAGGAGCTGTTACTGGAAGGGGAGCCCAGGCGGCACCAGTAATAGTCGTGGGAGGCCACAAGCAAGCCGCTGGAGGGGATGGCTGCCAGGCTGTCACTTGCAGGCTGCTGGAAACCTCGGCGATGACCCCTCGCGGGCCTCTGCGCGTGATCACAGGTGGCGGGGACGGGGATGCTAGGCCACGGAGCCCATTTGCAGAGGAAACCACAGAAAGCCGATCAGCTCGCGCAGGAGTGCGCTTGGACAGAGGCACCGGCTTGGGTGTTAATGGTCTATTTAAAACAGTAAGAAACCATTGTAACAGGTGTGAAGTGATATCTCATTGTGGTTTTAATTTGCATCTCCTTAACGATTAGGGATGAGCATCTTTTCATGCGCTTGTTGGCCATCCGTGTGTCTTCTTTGGAGAAACCTTTATTCAGACCCTTTGCCCATTTTGGAATTGGGTTGTTTGCTTTTTATTGTTGTTGGACTGCAGGCGCTCTTTATATATCCTGGGTATTAATCCTTTATCAGATACATGATTTGCACAAATGTTCTCCCATTCTGTGGGTTGTTTAAAATCCCTTTAAGCTACCCGTTTATGGTAATTTGTTATAGCAGCCACAGAAGACTCATTCTTCCTCCCATGCCCCTGCCTGGCCCGAAATGCACATGTGATGTGTGCATACGCACACACGTGCACACACACCCCCACCCCGCCCTGCCAACATTTTGGTTGTTGTTAGGGAGGGTGAATGCTCGCTCTTCTCCATGGGCAGCAGGGAGAGTGCTGGGCGGATCTCAGCTTGGATTCTTCCTGATCTGTGAAGGTGTCTTGGAAGGTGCTTTCCTGCTCCACGGAGATCCCCAGCAGCCTTTGCACTTTGCTTCTGAGTAGCTTCTCCCACCCACTCTCCTTGCACATCTTTTCTAAACACCTGGGAGTCCTGGAGGAGATACTGAGGCTGGGGCATGCAGCAGGTGGTAGGATGAGCGCGCCCTTGCTCTACTGTCTCAACTCCATCTTTGTTCTGGTGGCTGAGGTGCCTCTGGTTCTGGTCGCCCAGATCCACGCTCTTGTAGCCTCCCTGGAAGCCAGGGCTCCAGGGGATCAGGTGGTGCTCTAGGCAGGCACGCCCCGCGAGGCTGAGGCTGCCCTGGGTCAGTGTGGAGTGGAGGCTCTGACCACCCTGGAAGTAGCCGGCCACACACTTGGAGGTAAAGTCCATGGTTCCCTGGCTTTGGCTTAGAATGATGTGACTACCACAGCAAATACAGCACTTGACCTTTGGAAGGGACCTGAGGTTCACAGGTGGACATGGTGTGGGGAGGTTGTAGCCAGGTTTCCAGATGGGGCCTGGCATGGTAGCTCCTAACAGCTGCGGGAGCCTGCAGATGTTGGCAGGGGTGTGTATGGTAGGGGGTCGGGGGGGAGGTTGCGTATTCCCATGCAACTCTTGTCAGCCAGGCAGAGTCCATTCACCCAGCTTTGCCCCTGGACAAAATCCTGCATAAGCAACACCACATTCAATCACATCATGCTCAAATCCATCTCTGACGTGTCCATCATGTTGGAACAAATTTGTGCTTTCAAAGCAAATGAGAGCGGAATTGATGGGACTCCCCACCAGCTCCCCCTGCCAGTTTGAAGCTACCAGCAGGAAGTCACTAAATGTGATGGGGGGAGGGATGAGTAGTATTTTAGTCTCTTCACCATCAGGTATAAGAGTCAGTGATAGCCTCAGGAGCACAGAGAATAATAAGATGCAGGGAAATGAGGAAGTGCTCACTTTAGAGTACTTACAACTTTTATTTTATTTTATTTTTTAAGGTTTTATTTATTTGACAGAGGGAACACAGCAGGGGGAGTGTCAGGGAGAGGGAGAAGCAGACTCCCCTCTGAGCAGGGAGCCCGACGCGGGGCTCGATCCCAGGACCCCGAGACCATGACCTGAGCCGAAGGCAGACGCTTAACTGACTGAGCCACCCAGGCGCCCACAACTTTTATTTTTAATATCATATATTTAATTGCAAGTTCGTACAACGCAACGTTTAGCAATGGCCCTATGAGACAAGGACTCACACGTTTCCTAGAAATGGACCAACCGGCTCTTCCCCAGTGCCCCGCGCAGCTCAGGGGGCCAGTGAGGATGTCAGCATATCTATACTGAGCGCCCACTTGGAGCCAGGGACTGGGTGTGCAGCAGCAAATGGGGCTTGTACCCCAAGGGAGACAGATGGGAAGCAAGTGCTCCTGGGATAATACAATCATGGCCCCTGCGTGGAGCACCAGAGAGTCAAACTGGGTGATGAGGGCATGGTGGTGTCTGGTTGCCTCCTACTCACCCCATTAGTGAAGGAGGGATCCCCAGCACTGAGATGGGCAAACACACAACACCCACCACTGGTCTGGTGAGATGGACAGCAGTTAGTCGCATATACTCACAGCCCTGGGTTGGGGGAGGACCCAGCTGGCCACACAAGACCCGTGGAAGTTGCACTTGGGAGGGGAGTGAACCACCTGAGGCTGTAGGAGGCAGACTTTGTAGTAGTAACAGGAGGGTGAGGTGCCCCTGGTTCCCAGGGGAGGATGCGATTGGCTTGTTGGAAAGACAAGGAGGTGAGATCCACTAGGCTGAGGATGGGTGGGGTGTAATTGGTCAGGCTGCCAGGGGAACAGGTGGGGGACAGCCTCTTCTGCTAAGTCGGGGGGGGGCGCATATCTGGTGAGAGCAGGGAACTCACAGTTAGGCCTCTGGGGACCTGGAAGGGCAGCCCGTCAAATTCGAGGCCTTACAACCCCGGCAGTCAGGGAAGGAGGGACAGTGGGGCTAGCTGTGAAGCGTGGGGTGGGGGCAGCCTTGTGACTCCAGGAGGAAGGGACAGCTAGCATCTGGGCCAGAGGGTGTGGTGGTGGTGGGTGGCGGTCCATGGACTCATGGAGGCCAGTGTGGCCAGAGCCCAGAGGGGAAGGGAGCAAAGGGAGGGGCAGGAGGCTGGCTTCGAGGCTGGAGAGCGGGGCCCAGTTTACAGAAGAACAAGGGGAGGTGTGGCGGGCTGGGCAGGACAGACCAGTATTAGGAGGGTTATGCTAGGAGGCCCTGCCTGGTGCAGGAGAGGACTGAGATGAGAGGCCTGCACCTCTTCCTGGCCTCAGCACCCCGCAGCGCCTGCTGCCTCCCCCTTCCACCCAGGCTCCTGCAGGGCCCCTCCCACATCTGCTAAGGCAAGCCTTGTCTGCCCTCGAGTCCCCACAGCCTGCCCAGGGCTTGGCCTAAAGCCACCAGAGGGTTGGTGGGGAGGCCACCTAGAGGACCCAGGGGGCCTGGGAGCAGGGAGGGTTCAAAGGAAACTTCCAAGAGGAGCAGGGGTTGGGCAACAAAGGAAAAGGGCAGAAGAGCAGGGTTTGAGGGGTCAGCACAAAGCATCTGAGGAACCAGGGTGAGGCTGAGCCATCAGGGCAGCCTCAGGGCTGCCTGGAGTTTGGACTTGGTCCCAATGAACAGGGATCCCCGAAGATTTGGGTCAGGAGGGAAGTGTGGTCAGCACTAGAGTTTTAGGAGGGCCCTGGTAGCGGAATGGTCCTCCTAGAGGGGCCAACGGTGCCAGTTGAAGGGCGGGGGTGATGCTGGAAGGAGCGGGGACAGAACTTGGACATGACATAGAAGGGAGGTGCGCCTCCCCTCCCCTGAGGAACCTGTGACAAGGGGACTGTTGCTCAGTTGGGGACACTCTAAGGGTCCCAACCCTGCTGTATGGCAGAGGAGAAAGGGAGGCCCAGAGAGGGAGGGGCCTGGCCCAGGGGATTCGTGGACAGCGGCAGGAGGGTGGAGAGGGTAGAAGTGAGGACTGGCAGTCAGCGGCCCAGGGGCAGCTGCGCATCTGGAAGGTTCGTCCCTTGGCTAGCCTGTCTCCCCGGTCCTGAGGCCACGTGCACTGCACAGGTCGCCGGGCTCTGGCTGGGGTGCGCGCCCTGCGGGGTCGCGGAGTGAAGGCGGCACGGAGATGCAACAGTCACCCGGAGGCCAGGGCGGGGCGAGTCCGCAGAGGGGGCCATGCAGGGGCGACTGGGGAGGAGGCTGGAGAGGAGGCAGGGGAGGACGGGTAGGGGGGCAGGCCCGGAAGGAGGTGGGTCCCAACATGACGACCGGTGGAAAGGTGACCGCAGAGGATGGGGCGAGAAAAAAAGGACAGCTTGGGTCCGAGGAAGGGGGAGGGTCCAGGGTGGGGTCAGGCCCGGGCAGGGGGCGGGGCAGTCCGGAGAAAGTCTTTGGAGGGGATGAGTCCTGAGAAGGGAGCGGGGGCGGGTCGGGGTCCGGAAAGGGGGCGGGGCGGGCGGCCCGGCTGGGAGGATGCGGGGAGCAGTGCAGGGAGGGGGCGACGGGAATAGGGGCCCAGTCGGGTCGGAGGAGCGGGGAGGGCGTGGGCAGGGTCTGGGGGGTGAACCGCCCAGAGGTCCGGGCAGGGGGGCGGGGCGGGCCCGGGAGGGGGTCGGGGAGAGTGCGCGCAGGGGATGAGTCCCGGGAAAGGCGCGGCGCGGGGCGGGGCCGGGCGGGGGCGGGCCGGGGGACGAGGCGGGTCCGTGGAGGGGGCTGGTCCGGGGCTGCCCCAGCTTGGCCGGCCGCGGAGCGGGGCGCATGGCGCCGTGCGCACGGCGCGGGGGCTGCGAACAAAGGGCCCCCGGCAGCGCAGGGGGCACCGCCGCGCTCGGACCCCGACCCTGGCCCAGCCCCGGCCCGGCCCCCTCCCTGGGCGCCGCGCCCCCGCGGAGCCGAAAAATGTGGGGCGCCCTGCTCTGCCCGCTGCTGTGGCGCCTGCTGCTGCTGCTGCTGCTGTCGCCGCGGGACGGCGTGTGCGCCGCGCCCCAGGCCCCGTGAGTTGCACCGGGCGACGGAGGAGGTTGGCTGTCTTCTCGGGGAGGGGGGGCCCCGGGGACCGGCTCAGAGAGCTGCACCGACCTGTCCGAGGCTACACAGCGTCCGCACTGGGCGGGACCTAGACTCCCGGCCCCTGACTCGCAGGGGTCGGACTGGGAAGGGGGCACCCCCAGCCTTCAGAGGTGGCCACACGGAGGTACAGGGAGTCAGGGCCTCCTCCCCACCTCATCCCCTTGGTGTGACGGGGGCTGTCGTCTTGGGTGGCGATTTCAAGTTGTCCGTGGCACGGAGGTAAGAGGTGCGTGTCTTGGCGGGGAAATAGGAGAGACCTACCGTTCCGTTTTCCTTGGGAGGGAGTGGTGGCGGGGAGGAAGTGTTTGTTTTGCTTCCACATTTTTCTTGAAGTTTGACTACAGAGCTTCTGGTGAGTTGACACAGTGAGGAGGTGAATTAACTAGCCGTTAAGGAGAATTTCCCATGAGTTGGCTTCACCGGGAATATTTCCAGACCTGCCAAGTTGGGGTGAGCCCTGCAAAGCTGTGGGTTCAGGGGGGCCGCCTGGAGCTGCCCAAGCTGAGCCGTGTAGTCCAGCCTCAGCCTTGATGAGGTGGCTTGTTCAAGCGGCGCTTGCTTAGGAGTTCCCAGAAAACAGGTCAACCGTGGGACGAGGTGGGTGGTGTCGCTTTAGGATCACAGTTGGAAAAGTCAGACACCACACTGCGCTTTGAGCAATGGGATTTACCTCCCCTGGGCCTTGTGAAATTGGAATCCAGCAAATTTTTGTCCTGATCTTTCAAAACAGGCATCCCTTAAAATAGAGGTTTTCAGCCCCAGGGAGGGGGGGTGATTTTTGTTTTCCTGGGGTCATTGGGCAATTCTAGGGGCATTTTTGGTCCACATCTAGGGGGAGGCAATGCCGCTGGAATCTACTGAGTGGAGGCCAGGGATGCTTCGAAACATTTGGCCATGCGCAGGTCCACCCCCGCCACAAAGCTTGACTGGGCCCTAAATTACAGACCTCGCCTCATAAAGACCAAGTTCAGAGTCTCTGGGTTGCAGAGTTTCAAACGGTTCTCAGGAGTTTTTGCCTCTGACTAAGGTTGTCCTGAGATGTTACCTTCTGTCAAGGGAAATGGAATCCTGTGCTGGGAGACACGTGCTGCGAAGTGCAAAATTACTGACCTGGGGTTCTAGATTAGTCAGCCTCTAAGCCACAGCTGTGGTCCACCCACTAGAGGGATTCCGATTTAGGAATTGCCCTGGATACCCACTTCTGTGACCCGTGTGATTTTTTTAAAAAAAGACTTTATTTCTTTATTTGAGAGAGAGAGAGAGAGAGAGAGAGAGAGAGAGAGAGCACCAGCGGGGGGAGGGGCAGAGGGAGAGGGAGAAGCAGGTTCCCAGTTGAGCAGACGCTTAACTGACTAAGCCACCCAGGCGCCCCAACCCATGTGATTTTTGCATGAGGAATCCCTGACCCCAGAAACCAGCACAGATTTGCACGTTGTCATAAGACCAGTACTGTCTAGGGTGCCTGGGTGGCTCAGATGGTTGAGCATCTGCCTTCGGCTCAGGTCATGATCCCAGAGTCCCGGGATCGAGTCCCACATCAGGCTCCTTGCTCAGCGAGGAGTCTGCTTCTCCCTCTGCCCTTCACCCTGCTTGTGCTCTCTCTCTCTCAAAAAAATAAATAAAATAAAATTTAAAAAAGACCAGTACTGTCTACTCTTTACCAAAAACCACCATTCCCAGGCCCGGACTTCTGAGACCTTCTAAGACTTAAACCAGTGTCAGTCCTGATGCCGGGGGCCCGGGGGAGGGGGGTGGTGGTGCATCAGGTCAACAATGCTTGGCTGGCAAGCATCCCAGCAGCCGCAACTCCTGAATCTCAGGGAGAGTTAATTTGGTTCTGTTGGGTTCTCTAGGCCCTTTGGGTGAAAAATCTAACTCAGAACTGGATACGGGCTTTAAGAGGCAACCAAGGAACATGAACGTGTGGATTGTCTAGTCCCCAAATGCTCTTCTGTGGTCTGTATGTGCTGTGTGGGAGGTCTGGGGGTCATCTGGGAGCTAGATGGAAAGATTATTCCTAGAGGAGGCTGAGGTCCCACTGCAGCGGAACAGGACACGTAGGAAGCCAGAGTCACTGCACGCCCGGTTGGTGTTGGGATTAGATAATACAGAGCACATACCTAGGGTGATGATGGTTACATACCCAGGATCAGCACAGTTATGTACCCAGGATCACTGCATGCTGTGTGAACTGCTAAGGCCAGACACTACGCATGGGAACTCAGGGAGCACCCTGCACCCTCTGGTGGGTGCTGGAGGCAGCAAACACTACACATCACGTACAAAGCAAGAGTTCCCGTGCTTGAGTTTATGTTTATGTTTAGTGTATGCGGTGTATGTTTAGCCCACTGTCACTGCATGCACACCCCATTTGCATGAGAATCTGAGAAAGCGCATAAGACCCAGGATCAGTCCACATTCTGGTCCGTGCTGGATCTGGACAGTGCATTCAGGAACCCCAGGGTCACTGCATGCTCCAGATAATGCAGTCACATGCCCAGGATGAATGCATGCTCTGTGCATGGCTGAGGCCAGACGCTGCGCATAGAAACTCGGTCATTGTGGGTGGTTGTTGGTGCTGGAGTAGGACGAACATTGGACCCCCAGGTCGTTCCTGGTTCCGGTCATTGCTGGATCTGGGCTGTGCACGTACAAAACTAGGGTCTTTACACATTCTCATTGGTGTTGGAGTTACATAGGAAGTAGCTGGTATGTCCCGAGGTCCTTGCAGGCTCCGGGCAGTCCTGAAGTAGGACAGTCCACAAAGGAAGCCAGAGCTGGTGAACTCTGGCCACTGTTCAAGCTGGACAGAGCCCAGTGGGCTCCCAGGGTCAGTGTTGCGGCTGGACAGTACCCGACAGGAGCCCAGTGTGTCTCTTGAAATGCCAGATTTTTCATGAAGTTTTAATGAAGTCCAGTTTATCAATGATTTCTTTGCTGGATCGTGCTTTTAGTATCTTACACATGAACTCTGTGCCTAACCCCAGCTCCCAAAGCCTTTCTCCTCTTGTCTTCCAGGGCTTTTATAGTTCTACACATATTAGATCTCTGACCCAGTTTGAGTTCACCTCAGTGTATGGTATTCAGTCAGGGTCTAAATTTGTCTTGTTGTGTGTGGACGTCTGGTTGTCCCAGAGGGCATTTTGGAGACACGAAAATCTCTCCTTCTCTCATTTGCCTGGCCTAGTGTTTTCCCTTCCGCCTGCTTCCTTCTGGTGCCTGTAGCACTCTGCATGCCTGGGCTTGTGAGCAGTTTTCGTGGTTAAAGATGAGTGAGACTTTCTGATTATCCGCGGAAGGTTGTAGAACACCAGAGGCAGGAGCTCAGGTGGGGAGGACCTGTGTGCCTCAGGTCAGGTGCCCTAAGGGTGCCCCAAGGCTCTCCCCGGTCCGACTGTGGGACCTGTGGCATGTTCCTTCTCCTGGAGCGACAGCTTG